>NC_133656.1:187164967-187486668 GCF_009905375.1 Apium graveolens | reverse complement strand
ATATGCTTGTCAACCATCGAGTAGCTTTGTTGATCATCCGTCAGGTAGCTTTGTTGATCATCCGTCGGGTAGCTATTTATCACTTGACTCTATTTCACTTATACAGAATTACAAAACATCTCATATTTACAATTAATCAACCTATTCTGCATATCCACTAGTAGTCAACATGACTCATATACTCCTACAGAATTTACACAAAGTTGTTTGAAGAAATGAGCTACAGATCTTATTATTACATAAGCTACTCACCCGGTGGATGTCAAATTATCATCTGTCGGGACTATATTAAATCATCCGTCAGGACTATATTTGAACATCCGTCGAGTGCTACAAAATTTACTAAGTTAAATCTACTAAGATATTTTGTTTAACTTATCATCAAGTTCACAACATATTCCTAACAATCTCCCCCAATTTATGTCTACTGGAATTATAGCCATAAATTAAGAGAAACTTGGTGATAACAAAACACCCTAAAGATACAGAATAGAAATAGTAGATGAAACTGATAAGTGCTACATTATTTACTGAAAATTGAACAAAGCAAAGTATACAAAGAAGTTGCTCACAATCATTATCAAGGTGCTCCTCTAGTCTGAGCAGATAAGTCTATTTCCTTGATTGTCTAGATTTCTTCCTAAGCAACTTGTTGTTCTCTTCTATCTGATTTTGGAGTTGTCTGTGGAACTCAAATTCATCGGGTTCTGAGAGATCTAGCATTTCTTGCATTTCCAATAGAGTCTCATTGCTAGAGATACTCAACTGGTCCTCCAATCTGAAGTATCTTGTTCCTCCCTTTTCATCCCTTAATTCCATCAGCCAATAAGGCCTCAAATGCACTCTCTTTCCTATGAAGGGAATTGATAGAGTTTTTGGTAGTGCATCTTTAGCTTTATTACTCCTCAGCTCCTCAATCTTCTTAAGAACTAATCTCCTTGCAGTCACATTGTATCCAAAGTTATTTTTGAAAGATGAGTAGATCTTTATTAGACCAAATTGACTTTCTAGAAGAATCCTGTGAAGTGGCCATATTATCTCTTTTCCTCATATTTAAACACCAGCCTTTCAGGAAGATATCTGTGAGCATCAATTCCTCTTACTTCTTCCAATTCATTTAAGTAGAGGTTTATGTCAGAGAACTCTTTGATGTCACAGATGTATAACAAGTCTCCCTTATTGATTGTAGATTGAGATTTGGTTAGGGTCTTGGATCTGAGAGTTACAGGCTTCACTTTCTTGCTTGCTCTAGTCTTTGTCTTCTTTGGCTTGTTGAAGATTGGAAAGTTTAGTTTAGGAATTGGCAAACTATCCCAGTCTACTGGCTCATCCTTTGAAATTATGGGCTCACCATGAATATTCCTTTTTGGATCCACCACCTTAAATTCTTCAAATACTATTGGGGGTTTTAATGTATGAGTTGAAGTTGTAGACTTTTTGGGAATGTAGTTTTCCATTTTCTCATCACTGAAGTCCAATTTTCTTTTGGAGTGGAGCTTGTATCTAAATCTTCTTTTATGTTGTGGTTCATCTTGCACTTTCCGATTTTGAGGTTCAGCAATTACAGATGGTTGTGCAGAAATCTCATTTGTAGTCTTTACAGCTTGAAGTTTGGCCAAGATAGCAGCTTGCTCTTTCTTTTGTTTGAGCTTCTTAGCATCTAAGGTTGCTTGCTTCTTTTCTTGCCTGATTTTTTGCTTCTCTTCCTTTTTAGCTTCTACAAACTGAGGGTGTCCAGCCACCACACAGATTTCTTTACCATTTCTGTAAATCTTGGCAATTCTTCTTTTAAGTGTTGAATCAGCTGGATTCTTGAAAAATGCAATTGACCTAGCCAATAGCTTCTTCTCATATGGCCTAGGTGTTTCATACACAATATCCATAGGATTTTTGTCTGAAAACTTTGAGTAGTTTTTTTTAGGCTTCATGATCAGCTTTGTTTTTGGAGATTTGATGCAAGATGTTTGACCCTTTTCCAGATAATTCAAATTCATTTCATTCACAGAGATGTGCTTGACTTGAGAGTGATGATTAAAGACTTTGTCTGGTTTCTAAATTGGTCCAAATTTCTGTTGAATTTCTGCATCTATTTTCCTCCATTTTTCTTTTAATTCCTTCTCAGCTGCTGCTACATCAATCTTTAGCAGTTTGTCATTTGTTTCCAGTTTTGGTGCTGCCAGATTTATGATATCAATGTTGTCCATGGCTGGTGGTTTTGTGAAAGCAATTGTTAGCACAATTACTTTGTTGACTTGAATGTTGAGTTGTTTCTCCCCCTCACTAGATGAGCCTTTCTCCCCCTTCTTATTAGCATCAAGTTGGAGAGTGGAAGGGAGTTGAGCAGCCACCAACTGTTGGAGCAGAGCAGTCTGAGTTTCTTGATTAGAAAGTATCTTGGCCATTGAATTCTCCATATCAGATAATCTAGAGTCCATGGCCTCAACCTTTCTATTGAGATCAGCCTCCTTCCTTAGCTTCTGAGCTATCTAAGTCATGGTGGTTCCAGGAAGTCTAGCATCCAACCTTGCTATGAAATTATGTTTTACTTTACATACTTCCTGCTTGATTTCATACATACTTTGACTGTGTTGGAGAGCTTGAATCTTATGCAGCTGGAGTGCTTCAAGATGTGTTCTAAGAAGCCTTTTTGTATTGGCATTTATAGATGCTTGAATGGTTGTTTGGGTGTTATGAATCAGCTTGAATAATGTTGATTGGAGATGTAAGTAGAAACATTCTTTTGTTAGCATACAGGCAGGAATATCTGCATCTCCACCTATGCCCATGCTGTCTTCCTCATCATCCCCACCAGCATCCCCAAATGAGTCTCCATCCAGTTCAAAATCACTGCCAGTAGTTGAAGGCATAGACCTTTGCTCTTTGTAGAGATTGAGTAGTGTGCACCAAGTTGAGCATCTTTTCAGCCTCCTCATTGCCATGTACAGCTAGAGTTTGATAAGTTGTAGCAGGGTGAGTAAATGTCTCAGCATCTAGGGAAATAGAATCTATGATAGCTTGATATTCTTGCTGAAATAGTCATTTCCTTTCTGCATCACTGACATCCATTGACTCACTAGCAATGGTGTCCATCCTTATCTCTCCAGTACCTGTATTTCTCTCCATATATCTCTCTCTTTTTGCATCAAGGGCTCCCCTTGGCTTCCCACCCTCACACCCTCACCTTCACCATCTAAGGTGGGACTCCTCTCACTCACTTTTGCCAATCCTGAAGAAATGGATTGTATTTGGTCACTCATATTCCCTCCTTTTGCCTGGGAGCAACCCAACCTCTCACTCAGTTCACTCCCTTCCCTCAGTCCTAAGAGTGATTGTACTACCACTAAGTCCTCTGCACTTGTGATAATTGAAGAAATTTGAAGTTGTGTAGAGACTCCCGACGGATGAGGAATATCCATCAGGGTAGTAGTTTGGCTAACCGACGGATGACTGCTGTTAGGAACGTCCATCGGGATACAATCACTACTCGATGGATGAATGATATCCACCGGGATAAAAGAAATGAATGAGTTTGGGGTGGAGACTATTGTAGACTCTGTGCAGATTGATGAAAATTTGGGCACAGATGTCTCAATAAACTCGGAAAGAATTGGCAAGTGAGCCAACAAATCATCTAAAAGATGATGCTCACTCGCTTGGATTTTTGGCTTCTCCAACAGAGTTAAAGATGGAGAATTTGGGAGTGATGTATTGATCATGTCAACATCCAGTGAGTGTGTAGGTGAATTTGGTATTTCAGGTGCTTCAATTGTTAAAGATTTTGGTTGTGACTCCACATTTATTGGAGTCACATCAATCTGACTTTCAGAAGGTGCAGTGACTGGGTCTTTAGCACCATTTTACACTGTGTGTGTTCCCTGTGCATCCCCAAGTGTTTTTGATCTTTTCTTTCTAGCATAAGTCTGTGGTGAACTAGTGTCCCTACCCCTCTTGGCCTGTGCTCCTGGTTGGGAGCTTGTTTCAATAGTAACATCCTTTTGGGAGGATGAAACTAGAAATGAGCTAATTTCCTAATTAACAACCACAATTTGTTCGGAAACTGTGGTGTGGCTATATTTAGGTACACTCATATCACCAGCCTTATCCTTAGGATTTCTTTGATTTTCACCCTGTCCCTCATCTTGCTTACTCACCTTCACACTCCCCTCTTTGTGTTTAGTAGATTTTGCAACTGGTTTCTTTTGAGAGAAACCAGAGGGGGCTTTCTTAGTTTTGGATTTTGAAATTGTTGGTTTGGTAGCTTGGGTAGGCATCTGTTGGGTCATTGACACAGATGTCAAGCTACACTAGAAGGCAAAGAAATATGTGAGGTTGGAAGAGTGGGACAGTACCTGAGGGCCCTCCATGATTGGAAAATAGAAGAGGGGCACCTCTTTGTGGTGATCAGCTCTATTAAGATTTGAAATAATCCTCCTTTCTTGAACCCAACAATTCAGCTTGTTGGTTGGGTTATCAATTGCAATGTTCTTAATAAGATGGTTAGCAAGCATCATAAAGAATCTAGCATAATAGACACTTTTACCTCTCTTATTAAGTTCTCATAACTCATAAACTAACTCAAACAAGACCAAGTCATTGAAATTAAAGTATATATCCGTAACTAGCATGTAAAGCATGTTAAGCATGGAGATGTTAACAGAGTCAAAATTGCTAATTTTACCAGAGAAAACTTTCGTTACCACATCACACAGATAACTCCATTCTTTTCTAAGACCTAACCTCCTAATTTCACTTACTTAGAGGTAGAAAATGCATAGACCATGGAATTTAGCATGTTAACTATATCAGTGTCTGTGTGTGGAACAGTAGCAGTATTATCTGGAATTCTAAAGCATGCTTTGACAATGTCATTATTAATGCAGAACTGCTTACTTTTGAGAGTGAAAGTTATGGTCTTGTCAATAGAGTTGTACACTGCAGTTGTCCATATCTCATCCACAACTTCACAGTAGATTGTGGGTGATTCCAGTATAGCATAACTGAGTTTACAGCTCTTCACAAAATCCATCATCTTGTGAAACTCTCCAGACTGTTGAATCTCATTGTTTACAAGAGCTGTGAAGTTGTTCTTTTTATAGATATATCCAGTTTGAGACATGATTTTGACTACTGGTGCCATTGTTAGAGAATAAGAAATTTGCAGAGAGAATATTTGCTTTGGAGAAGAAAGGAAGTTAGAGCAATTGAATTGAGAATGATAAAAGAGTAGAATAAAAATGAATTCTGCTTTTATACTATCTCAGAAATAAACTGTCAAAAATAATAAAGTAAAATAAAGTAACCAATCAAAATAGCCCAAAATAGCCGTTTAAAAAATAAATAAACTGTAAAAATTTTGTCACTTATCCGTCGTGTTGTGCTTACAAACTGTAAGTATACTCGATGGATAACGTTCAGAGTTTTAATGGCTAAGATTGAGACAATTTGACAGATGAGGATAAATCAATTATTCGTCGGGTTATGAAATAATCAAGAAAAGTAATTGATTTTTATTAACATATAATATACCGACGGATGACCAAACTCGATGGATAATGAGCATCCGTCGGGATGTAAATTTTGACTTAGCCAAAACTTCATCCCAAGCTGAAAAATCAGTTAAGTTCTCTGACTGCATTATAACTTGCAAAAATATCTGAAATGATTCAAGAATAATTAAGCATACCTAACTCACTTACCAATCTTGAAAAGGTGGATTCATCAAGTGGCTTGGTAAAGATATTTGCAAGCTGCTTTTCACTTGGAACAAAATGAAGTTCCACAGTATCATTCATCACATGCTCCCTAATGAAGTGGTACTTGATGTCTATGTGCTTTGTTCTTGAATGCTGCACTGGATTTTCAGTGATGACAATTGCACTTGTGTTATCACAGAAAATAGGAATTCTATCCACTTATAGACCATAGTCCAACAATTGGTTTTTCATCCACAAAATATGTGCACAACAACTATCAGCAACAATATATTCAGCTTCAGCTGTAGAGGTAAAAACTGAATTTTGCTTTTTACTGAACCAGGACACAAGCTTGTTCTCTAGAAATTGACAGGTTCCTGTTGTGCTTTTTCTATCTATTTTATAACCTGCATAATCTGCATCTGAATAACCAGTTAGATCAAAACCATAATCTCTAGGGTACCAAATGCCAAGTTTTGGTGTTCCCTTGAGATATCTGAAAATTCTCTTAATAGCTACTAAGTGAGATTCTCTAGGATCAGCCTAAAATCTAGCACAAAGACAAGTAGCAAACATTATATTTGGCCTACTAGCTGTTAAGCACAAAAGTGAGCCAACCATGCCCCTATAGCTTGAAATATCAACAGACTTTTCAGTAGTGTTTAATTCAAGCTTAGTTGCAGTGGTCATGGGAGTTTTTGCAGATGTGCAATCTATTAGTTCAAACTTCTTTAAATGATCATGAATATATTTAGTTTGACTAATGAATATTCCATCACTAACTTTCTTAACTTGTAAACCAAGAAAATAAGTTAGTTCTCCCATCATGCTCATTTCATACTTACTTTGCATCAATATGGCAAACTTTTTGTAAAGTTTTTTATCTGTAGAACCAAATATAATATCATCTACATAGATTTGAACAAGTATACTAGAGCCATTAACATTTCTAAAGAATAAGGTTTTATCAACAGTACCTCTTGTAAAGTGATTTTCCAAAAGAAACTTTGATAAAGCGTCATACCAGGCTCTAGGTGCTTGCTTCAGTCCATAAAGTACCTTCAAAAGATAGTAGACATATTCTGGAAAATTTGGGTCTTCAAAACCAGGAGGCTGACTAACATAGACTTCCTCCTCCAAATCTCCATTCAGAAAAGCACTTTTGACATCCATTTGATAGACCTTGAAATTGGCATGAGCTGCATAGGCTAAGAAGATTTTGATGGCTTCAAGTCTTGCAACGGGAGCAAAGGTTTCATCAAAATCTATTCCTTCTTGTTGACAGTAGCCCTTAGCAACCAATCTAACTTTGTTCCTGACCACTATGCCATTTTCATCCATCTTGTTCTTGAATACCACTTGGTGTCAATTGGATTCTTTCCTTTAGGTTTGGGTACCAGCTTCTATCGCTTGTTCCTTTCAAATTGGTTTAGCTCCTCCTACATAGATAAAATCCAATCAGGATCCAACAAAGCTTCTTCTACCTTCTTTGGTTCTTCCTTTGACAGTAAGCTCCTATATAGACATTCTTCTTGAGTTGCTCTCCTTGTTTGAACTCTAGAAGATGCATCACCAATAATGAGCTCAAATAGGTGATCTTTAGTCCATTTTCTTTGTTGAGGTAGATTAGCTCTAGATGAAGAGGCCTCATTGTTGTCTTGATGTGTAACTGAGTTTTGATTATAAGAAACTCCCCCTGAATTTGTGAATCTTTGATTTGAGAAAGGGGGACTTTCTGTAAGTCATATATTATGACTTTCAGCTTCTCTTAATGTTCCGACGGATGATGCATTTTGTGTCCCGACGGATGAAGCTGATTGTCTCCCGACGGATGAAGCATTTTGCAACTCGACAGATGTAGAATTATGTGCTTCAATAGTTTTAGATTTTTATGCATTATCCTTAGTCACTGTTTCTTGATCACTATCAGCATCACTGTCATCACTGACCATCTCCACATTATCAAACTTGAGGCTTTCATGGAATCTCCATCTTGTAGTCCTTCAATCTTTTTGTCATCAAACACAACATGTATTGATTTCATAACAATGTTGGTTCTTAGATTGTAGACTCTATATGCCTTTCCCACATCATATCCAACAAAAATTCATTCATCTGCTTTAGCATCAAACTTCCTATGCTGATCAGTTTGATTCCTCAAGATATAACATTTGCAGCTAAAGACATGAAGAAAATTTAGAGTTGGTTCCTATTCTTGAACAATTGGTAGGGTGTCATGCATTTTTCTTGATTAACCAAAGAGATATTCTGAGTGTAGCAGGAAGTATTCACAATTTTAGCCCAAAAGTATGTTGGTAACTTTGATTCTTCAAGCATTGTTCTTGCAGCTTCAATAAGAGATCTGTTTTCCTTTCCACTATGCCATTTTGTTGTGGAGTTCTTGCTGCAAAAAACTCATGCATAATCCCATTATGTTCACAAAATAATCTCATCACAGAATTCTTGAACTCAGTTCCATTGTCACTCCTGATTGTTCTTACTTTAAAATCAGGATGATTGTTGACTTGTCTTATGTGATTGATGATGATTTCACTAGCTTCATCTTTAGACTTTAGGAAATATATCCACGAGAACTTTGAGAAATCATCCACAATTACTAGGCAAAATCTTTTCTTTGAGATAGACAACACATTGGCTGGTCCAAACAAATCCATGTGTAACAATTGTAAAGGTTCTTCAATTATTGAATCAAGATTCTTTCTGAATGATGCTTTAATCTACTTTCCTTTCTGGCAGGCATCACACAATCCATCCTTAGTAAACTCCACTTGAGGAATACCTCTTACCAGCTCTTTCTTGACAAGCTCATTCATGGTCTTGAAGTTTAGATGGGACAGCTTCTTGTGCCATAGCCAATTTTCATCTTGACTTGCTTTACTGAGAAGACAAATGACAGATTCTGCATTAGATGAGTTGAAGTCAGCTAGATACACATTCCCTTTTCTCACTCCAGTGAGAACCACTTTGTTGTTCCTCTTGTTTGTCACAACACAGGCTTTTGAATTGAAGGTAACTGAATTGCCCTTATCACAAAGCTGGTTGATACTCAACAAATTGTGCTTGAGACCATCCACTAGGGCAACCTCTTCAATGATGACATTATCTTTTGAAATCAAGCCATATCCCACTGTACAGCTCTTTCTTTGAACTTTGTGAGCAGGGTAGAATCTCCAGTCATGTGCCTTGAGTAACCACTATCCAGATATCAAATATTTTTTATGTTTCCCTACACACATCAAAATCAAATCAAGTTGATTTTGATACCCAAGTTTCCTTGGGTCCTGCCTTGTTAGCTTTCTTCTCTGGTTTCTTAGGTTTAATTTCATTTGACTTGGGAATTTCTGATTCATCCTTAGTCATTTGAGTTGGACCTTTGAAACCAGTCACTGGAACAAAATTATCATGCACATTTTGATTAACAGGAAAAGGCATGCGGTTTGCAAACATGTTATTCCAGTAAGGCATGTTAAATGGCATTTGAGGCATACTAAATGCAACATAATAAGGATTAGGTGCAAATGTGTTAGGTCTAAATATACATACAGAGGGGAGTGAATGTATGTTTTTCGTTAATTAATTGCAGCGGAAAATAAACCTCGAAAATGAAATAAACAAACACTAAGAGATTCACGGAATAATTCTTTTTATTAAGAAATTAAATCGTAAAGGTTTTCTTACAACTCCGAATATAAATAATTCGAAGCAACAAATATAGATAGAACCAAAATAATAGCAATCAATTTGGGGTTCTATCTATCACTCTAAAAATTTAAAGCTTCTATCAAAAGATATTAAATACAATCAAGAGGGCTTTAAATAATGAGTGTTACAAGTTTGTAAGGCTTTAATGGTGTGAAATAAATTGGGCGGCACTTCTCTCCTTAATTTCAATAAATAAAATCAACCCACTCTACAAGAAAAATTCTGCAGAGCTTTAATGGTGTTTTGCTGAGAAGTGTTATTTTTCAATTTGCTGAAAATTGGTTTTGTAGTGGTAGAATTGTAGGAGAGATAAACAGATTATGTGGCTGACCCTTATCTATTTGTTTTAAATTGTACAGCCTGTATTGCGATCAGAGTAGTAGAATTGCACATGAAATAATTTATGTGGCGACTACATTTTGTAGGAATGGAGCGCCGTCTTTGCCTTACTATTTTCTTCGCCATTGGCGACCACATGCAGTTGTCTGCCTTAGAAAATTATTTGTCAGTGGCGACTTCTTCTTTGAACTCTGTGGCGACTTGGAGAAGTAAAAGTTGCATGCCTTTATTTTTCTTTTGTTTCAAAAACTACAAGGCAATCACAGGAAAAGCACATATTAATCTCCAGAGGTGCGCCGACTTTCCTGTCATTTTATTTCGCCTATGGAGACTATTAGTAGAGCATTTTCCTTCTGTGTTGTATATAAAACCAAGGCAACCATTTTTTTTCTATGTAAATTTAACAAAACAGCAGGCGCAGGAGGGTTTGATGGTGAAGTACGCGCGGAAGACAAATAGGGGATGGGGAGTTGCGTTGCACGCGCGCGTGGATGAAAGGAGCAACACACCTGCTAATTCAGAGGTTTTGCATTTCTGTGTTTATTTTGTACTCCAATGCATGCTCAGTAGACTCGGTTGTTGCTGGAAATTCACAGGCACCATGGGCAATTTGTGATTCACGCGCGCCAAACGGACCAGGAGGATGAGCACTGGGCGCCACGCGCGCGTTAGCCTTTTATTCCCCAGACGCAGAGCACATGTCACTTGAATTGATTCATTTAAAATGTAAATCAAATGAATTACTGCCTTCTCTTTTTTTTGATCAATCCGCATGCATGCAATGATGAATAAACACACAGTTTGATTCTATTGCTTTGCATAAATAATTCCAACTCTGAGTTCTCTTTTGTTTAACAGCCGAGAGTTTAATTTAGTTAGCAAAAAAAACATTTTACATTTAATATAAATAAATAAATAAACTCTAAATTTATTTATTTATTTAAATCAAATTTAAACATTAATTTTAATTTACCAAAAATTGAATATTGATATTAAGTTAAATAAATAAATGTTTTAAGATTTATTTATTTATTTAATAAAAATCAATTTTTAATTTATTTATTTTAAAATTAGATGTGATATAAAAGTAAATAAATTAATGAGATGATATTCATTTATTTATTTAATAAAAAATCAGTCATTGATTTAAAAATAAATCAAGTAAATACTTGAGTTGTACTCCTCTGTATCTGTAGGCTTTCTAATCTCCGGGATTTTGTACCTCAAAATATTTCCAGACTCCTCGAGTACACAACCCACTTAACAGTGTTCCTAAAAATAATACTCCATTTCCTTTCACGGATCACTGACGTCTGTGCATGGGTCTGGTTCACAGACGACTAGTTCCGCTCTCAGGCCTTTGTATTATACCCGTACAAACCAATATTAAGTCTTCTACCAAATATAACTAACTACACTAGGAATCCTTGAGGTCTTCACACTGATTCTGATAACTGCTTCAAATGACTCCAACCTTATTCCTCTGATGCCTGAACATATTAATGAACTTCATACGGATCATAGTTGACGTCTTCTTCACTGCAGCTAACAAAACATGTTTTGCATATACCCAATTAAACAATCTGTACTGATCCTAGTGGGATATAGATTATTTCAAAGTCCTTGTTCTATGTTGAGTTATCCAAACCAGTATTGTTGAGATAAATATGCAGCTTCAATCTTGCTCAACAATCTCCCCCTATTTGACTGTTACACCGGACGGTCAAATGATAATGGAGAAGCAACAGTTTGGAGGATAACTCAACTAACCTTATCCAAAAATCTTCAATCAGCTTTCAACTTTCAATCCGGGACTTGGAAATAATATTATCTTATATCTACTGCATCTTTTATACACATTCACCTTTAGCAGAGAACAAATTCTTCTCTCCCTTATATAAAGTAGCAGATAGATACGTCTTCCAAATATTGTCTTCAATCATCTTCAGATCTTCCTATAAAGTACATAGACAACATTTTGGAACTTGTAACCGAAGCCCCCAATCTCTCCCCCTAAGATGAAGAATCCCTTCCTTAGTATAATAAAGTTAAAAATCCCTCTTCTTGGTTACAAAAAGACTATCAGTCCATAATCTCTTCATAATCTCTCCCCCTTAGTTGAGTAATCCTTCAAAATATATTCAGAGTAAAACCTTAGGATCAACCAACCAAGTGAAGAGACTATTTGGTAACAATTCCTCACAGTGTAAGTGTGTGATTTCTGTTTACTGATCTCACATTGTGTTTCACTCCACTCTACACTCAAGTGTTTGTCACTCAGTCTCACAGTGTGTCACTCACTCAAAGCTCCAAACATCCAAGTGTACCTACGAGAAAATCCTTTTCATAGAAAAGTTGCCTTCCACCTTCAAGGATGGAAACTCTCAGTCAAGAGATTCAAAAATGTTCCTTCTGAGAGGGGAAATTAGGATTCTTTTAAGTGGCAGAATTCCTGATATCCTTCAACTTCCATGAAGAAGTTTACCTTATAAACTCGTCAGTTGATATCTGAGTCCTCATTTATAAGTTGTTGTTTTGACTAAGTCAAAACCAGTTCCAGATTTGAATTCTGGAAAGATAACCAATGATCAACGATATGCCATTAGGGATCAAAGATTTCTTCTAAAGTTTGTGAGGACTTATCAAAGTGACCAACCAAGATCATATGTTCTTATTCAAAATTAGAGATAAATATTATAACATGATCCAGGATTTCAACCTGTTGCCATTGACCTTGATATGGTTTGACAATGATTGTTGCGTCAATACCTTCCTTGTGTGTTTGAATCTCACATGTGCATTGGAAACATTTTAACCAAGGAGTAGTGACTCTTATACAGATGCCCTGGCTGACAGGCGAATTTTCAATAGATAACATTCTGTTGGGAGAATGCACCTAGTAACTGTTTATATGCCTTTTTCAGCTCTATATCCTTTTGAGAGAATACAGATGGGATTACAGATGTCTCAGGTTATACATACTCCACTTCTTTGTGACAGACAGAGCTGTAGGGTTGACCTTTCCTTCCTTATGTGGTGCTTCTTGGCACTATCTCCCTCATCCTCAACACAACTCCAAAACCAAATGGTAATTTTGCCTGATCACTGAGTTGATATCTTAAGAAAATTAAGTGAATCAGATCAAAATCTGGGGGATATATCAGAGTAAGGTAATGGAATACTGTTTGAGAAGTGTTTGGTTCTAATGACTTGGGTTAGAACCTATGAGGTTTGATAGGCTCTTAGTCAGCTCCCAAAAACACTAAGGGTGTTGAAGATCACAAACATCCGAAGTACAATATCAGAGAATTTGATGATCAAGAACATAGTGATTTCAGAACCAGAGATCTTTTACCTTTACTTACCACAATATGGATTCATGAAGGATGTCTCAGATGATCATGCTTTCTGATTCTTTTGACAATGCTACTTAAACAAATCTCATCAACTTAAAACAGTTCACAGTTAGTCCAATACATATCAATACTATAGAGGAAGCAGATGAGCATTATTTTAAGCTTATAAGACATGCATAAGGTAATCAGGGTATAAGGAATATATTAGGATCAAATATCCTGAACAAATTATAAGCATAGCAAGATCAACAGAGTTACATATAGGATCAACATATATGACATACAATCAATCATATCACAATTATTGCTAGTTGTGCTACATATTTATTCTAGCACAAGACAGCCAGAGTTATTCTAGCATGAACATAGAATCAGAGTGACCAAGGAATCTGTTGTCAGAGTTACCTAGGGTCTGAAACTCAACAATCATACAGAATTACTCAGAAAACATGATATAATCACACAAGACATAATCAGTGTACTCAAATTAGTTGCACAGGATCTAAAACAGGATCTGAACCTATAATCAGAGTTATGACAAGATCACAGATAAGATTACAGGATCTAGAATTAGAATGCAAATAAAATGAGATGTGTGTGTGTGCTAAAATAAATATCAATATCAAGAGTGTTTGCATCAGAGATAACATATAACATGTAAACATTCAAACAACTCATATATTGCATTAAGAACTCAACTTACCACTAGCATATAACATGTAGCACATGGTAATCAGTTAGCTTCAAAACAAGTTTACAAATATGGATATATATAATGAATAGATATGTAAACTTACTTTCCCATGATGTTAACTTAGATTTATGGAATATTGTTTGTTTTGCTCCCCCTGAGTTGTTGCTGAATCAAATCTGAGATTTGGTGCTTTGAGGGGAATAAATCTTGAACTTGTACCAGAATCTGGATCTGGATCAACCCCTATTATATTCAGAAACAACTTCAGGCTTCTTTTCACTTTTGGAAAGATCTTCACTAATTAAAGATGGTGATCTATCCTTGAATCTGGGAACAAGCCTCCACAAATTTAATCTTTAAACAGATTGAGTTCATCTTGTATGGCAATCACTCAATATGGATCTCCAAGAGCTTCACTGTTTCCTTTGGTTCCATTTGTGATAGAAAACCAGAATCTATTCAATTGTTTGCAGTAGCTCTTCTAGCTCTTACTCAAGTATTAGAAACACTAAGTACCAAATGCCAAAGATGGTATTTACTCCATTCTTTATGTCTTGGTAGACTTACTTTTGATGACTCTGCATTTCCAGAATTAAGTTGAGTCAGACTAGTAGATCCTTGTTCTGCTTATTCTGATCTTCTAGCCTTTACTCCAGTATCAAAATTACTGAGTATCATACGCCAAGGATGGTTTTTACTCCATTCTTACGTCTTGGTAGACTAGCTCTTGATGACTCAGTATTTTCATAATTATGTTGAGTCTGACTAGTAAATCCTTGTTCTTCTTCTTCTTCTGATCCTCTACCCTTCACTCTAGTATCAAAAACACCAAGTATCAAGTGCCAAGGATGGTTTTTACACTATTCTTACATCTTGGTAGACTAGCTCTTGATAACTCAGCATTTTCAAAATTATGTTGAGTCTAACTAGTGGATCTTTGTTCTTCTTTCTCTCCCTGAGTTGTTGTCAGCATGATCTATAGAATCTGAAGCTTGTGGATTGGTTCCAAAGATGATATGACTGTGCTTCTTCCAGTTTCCACTATCATTACTGCATCTGAACCACTTCCACTATCACCATTGTCAATTAATCCTTCAGAATCTGAATCTTGAGAACTAGTTCCAGAAATAGATTGACTATCTTTGCTTGTCTCAGAACCATTCCCATCAGATTCTGAATCAGAATTATGATCATTGACAAGATCATTTTCATGTACATCTTCATTTGAGACAACCTCAAGTTCGTCATCATCATCAGAAAGATCTTCAATATCTATATTATCTAAGTTGTCTTCCTTCTGATTACTTGGGAGCTTGCTGTCATTAAGTGTTAATAATGACAGAAATAAAATCTCATAATCAAACATGATTCACTATCCACTAAGTCTACTACCAATTATGATATTCAACAAAGAATTCATTAATTGTTAGACTCCGTGGAAATTGAATTATATCCAACTATGCTACACACATGATTTTGATCTTAGTGATTTTTTCAGAAAAAGGCAATGTAAAAGATCTCACTATTATCAAATTCTCACCACCATCTTGTGATAAAAAATATTAACAAAATTTGTCAACAAATTTATAAGTATGTAGTGCTACAAAACTCACCATTAACTAGTGATAAAACTATCAACAAGAATTACTACTAGATTTATCAGAAGTTTATAGTGCTACAAATATCACCACCAACTAATGATATGAATTATCAAGAGTTTATGGTGCTACAGAACTCATCACTAACCATTGAAAAAGATTCCCAATAGTGTAATGCTACTACACTTATCACAAACCACTGAAATAGATCATCAGAGGTGTGATGCTGCTAAACTCATCACAAACCACTGAAATAGATTATCAGAGGTGTGATGCTGCTACTACTTTAACAATTTGACTTATGGAGCAAATAATAAAGTTGAATTGCTTCAAGGTCCATAGATCAAACTATTAAAGTAGAAACTCAACAAATAACTGCAACAGATATTCAACAAATATATGCATTTAAATATTAAGTGAGAGATGACATTCCTGATTTTACACCATATCCCGTAGTGATTCCTTTGTTGTCATCTCCAAAGGTTACTACTGGGCCAGCTCACTTGTCCACTTCTGATAGCAGGGCTCTATTCTCGAACTCTTGTGTATTAAACATCCAATGTTCATAATTCACATGGTTCGCTTCACTTTTTCTTGCCATGTCTACATTATGGATCAAGTTTTCTTTGGTACCCAAACTAAATTGGGTCCAGGGGACTTAGAGAGATTCACACTATGAATAATATTAGATGCTAATTTAACATGCTTTTGTTTCTCATCGAATGTCTCCTTCTTCTCTTTAGAAGCCTTAAGAATGCCTTTAGGCTTCCAAGTAGAAGTTTTCTTCCTAACCTTAGGAGGACTAACAGTCTTTTCCCTATCATGATTTCTACTCATGTTCTTATCATTATGCTTACAATTAGTGGATGGCAAATGCATCAAGTTAAGATAAGAAGACAAGGTATTAAAAGCACATGGCATACATTTAGATTTATGACATGGTGTATGAGAACTAGGCATGGTAGGCATGTTATGCTTATTATGAACTTTATCTTTATCTAATTTACTCACAGTACATGCATATGCAAGATGCGAAGCAGAATTATATTTAAAGAATAACTTCCTAGAAGAATTAGGTTTTAGCAGATCTTTATTTTTATTGCTAACACCTAACTTCCCATTTCTATTGCGTCTATTTTTCTTTTTAGCCTTGTAAACATCTCTATCATCTAAGTGAGTTTTAGGTACATCACTAGAAGTTGACTCCTCAGATGACTCTACAGTTGACTCCTCATCACTAGAGACATAATCCTCAACAAGCACCTCATCTTCATTGAAAGAATTAGGAGTGGCCTTTTTACATAACAAATTATTAACCTTTTCAAAAGCTTGTGATGTATCTGAAGAGTTTGATTTAAAATTATAAACACTCTCTATTCTATCACATATTTCTATCCAACATCACTGGATCCAATGTCAATTATGGCTCCACCGATTTGGTTATCAATAAATTTTTTTGCACTAATAGCAGAGTCTTGATAAGCTTTCAACTTAGATTCTAACTCAGCTATCTGACTCCTACGGACAACATCTAAATCCTCACTGGCTTTGACCATGTTCTCTAGGCATTCATTACGTTTCTTAAGATTATCTAATTCAACGATAATTAGGCCTAGTTCTTCTTGTCTAGTGAGCAGCAATATATTTTTAGATTTTATTCTATCTATTTCCTCTTTAAAGCTGATCACACTAGCATAAAGTTGAAATAATTCCACTCTTCTATCCTTATCACAATATTTGCAATCATGCCAGGATATATTAGTAGTGGTCTCAGAAGATACCTACGATGAAGAGGTTTTCACTAATGTTGGATCATTGCATTCTTCTTCCTCTACATTTGTACCATTCTAGTGCTTTTCATCACTGACTAATTCTTTGTCCTGATGCTTCTTTTTTCCATCTTCATTCCTTCTCAGACAAGCTTCTTTCTCATTTGCTTGTGTGGACTCTTCTAGTTCACTGTTAGAGTATCCATTTTCTTCACCATCACACAGTTCATGTGTGCTTCCTTCAATCAACTGTTCCTTGCAGCATTCACTGGATACTGACTTTGTAGATTCTTCATTTTTAAGATCTTAACTGTCTCCACTAGATGACTTAACGTTATATTTGGAATTTCTTCTGAATTTAATTTCACCACATTTAGAAGCCATCACAAACATAGTTTGATATTCTAATTTCTCAAGCTCTTCTAAAGTATAATAGTCATCTGTAGCTTCTTCATTTCCAGTCAGATTTGATCCACTTGTAGAAGCTTCTGAAGTCAGTGATCCTTTAACCTTTTCTTCAGGAATTCTGTATTCCTCTGCTAAAGGACATATTGATTCATTTATGGTCTTGTTCCTGTTGTTCACTGTCTTAAACCCATGTTTGATATTTCTCTGCTTTTCCTCAGCTTCATAGGTCTTCAACTTGTCATAAAGCTCATCCAATGACATTGTATTGAAATCCAATCCTTCTCTATAGGATGACACTTTATTTTTCAAATGATTGGGCAAGGTAAGAATAAACTTTCTGTTTATCTGTTTCTGTGAGTATTTCTTCCCAAGTGTACTCATTTCGTCCAGGAGTTGGGTGTACCTTCCAAGCAACTGTTTAATACTTTCACCGGAAAGAGATTTAAACTTCATGTACTCAGACATTAGAAAATTCAATCTAATCTTGTCTTCAGTTCCCTCAACTACAGCTTCAATGGTCTCCCACATGTGTTTAGCACTAACACAATCCTTAATCCGATGATGCATGTTGGAATCCATTGACTCAACTAAAATTGATCGAAGACTTGCATCCAAAGAAATTAATTCCTTATCCCTATCAGTGTATACAGACGGATCCTTTGGGATAAACTCTTGAGGAACTCTAATGTCTAAATTTGTAGGTACAGAAATGTCCTTTCTTGGTACAAACGGACCACTCTCTAAAATTCCCTTGTAATCACAGTTTACTACTAAAATAAATAGAGTGATCTTTTTCTTCCATAATTTATAGTTGTTTTCACTGACGTTATTGAAGGAATGAACCTTGATGCCATTAACTGTCCGAGTACTCATATTTCAGATCTACAAAAATTCAGCAATATAAGGTCTAAAAATACGATAACCCAAACAGTCAAAATCCACCAATACCAATTAATCTACCAATCCACAACAATCAAGAACACTACGACCACAAATTAATCCCAATCAGTTCTACACACCAAAAGCACTCCTAGACTCCGTATAACCAAAATCAACAACAAAACTTGCTAATCTAACGGATTAGATCTGTATATCGATCAACAAGCTCTGATACCAATTGTTAAGTCCAAATATACATACAGAAGGGGGGTGAATGTATGTTTTTCGTTAATTAATTCCAGCGGAAATAAACCTCGAAAACGAAATAAACAAACACTAAGAGATTCACGGAATAATTCTTTTTATTAAGAAATTAAACCGTAAAGGTTTGCTTACAACTCCAAATATAAATAATTCGAAGCAACAAATATAGAGAGAACCAAAATAATAACAATTAATTTGGGGTTCTATCTATCACTCTAAAAAGTCAAAGCTTCTATCAAAAGATATTAAATACAACCAAGAGAGTTTTAAATCATGAGTGTTACAAGTTTGTAAGGCTTTAATGGTGTGAAATAAATTGGGCAACACTTCTCTCCTTAATTTCAATAAATGAAATCAACCCACTCTACAAGAAAAATTCTGCAAAGCTTTAATGGTGTTTTGCTGAGAAGTGTTACTTTTCAATCTGCTGAAAATTGGTTTTGTAGTGGTAGAATTGTAGGAGAGATAAACAGATTATGTGGCTGACTCTAGTCCATTTGTTTTGAATTGTACAGCTTGTATTGCGATCAGAGCAGTAGAATTGCACTTGAAATAATTTATGTGGTGACTACATTTTGTAGGAATGGAGCGTCGTATTTGCCTTACTATTTTCTTCGCCTAT
The DNA here is from genome assembly GCF_009905375.1 of Apium graveolens. Classification (NCBI taxonomy): domain Eukaryota; kingdom Viridiplantae; phylum Streptophyta; class Magnoliopsida; order Apiales; family Apiaceae; genus Apium; species Apium graveolens. The sequence continues at coordinate 187,467,323 of NC_133656.1, read as the reverse complement.
GGCAACCACATGCAGCTGTCTGCCTTAGAAAATTATTTTTCTGTGGCGACTTATTCTTTGAACTCTGTGGCGACTTGGAGAAGTAAAAGTTGCCTGCCTTTATTTTTCTTTTGTTTCAAAAACTACAAGGCAATCACAGGAAAAACACAGATTAATCTCCAGAGGTGCGCTGACTTTCCTGTCATTTTATTTCGCATATGGCGACTATTAGTAGAGCATTTTCCTTCTGTGTTGTATATAAAACCAAGGCAATCATTTTCTTTTCTATGCAAATTCAACAAAACAGCAGGCGCAGGAGGGTTTGATGGTGAAGTACGCGTGGAAGACAAACAGGGGATGGGGAGATGCGATGCACGCACGCGTGGATGAAAGGAGCAACACACCTGCCAATTCAGAGGTTTTGCATTATTGTGTTTCTTTTGTACTCCAATGCATGCACAGTAGACTCAGTTGTTGCTGGAAATTCACAGGCACCATGGGCAATTTGTGATACACGCGCGCCAAACGGAGCATGAGGATGAGCACTGGGCGCCACGCGCGCGTTAGACTTTTATTCCCCAGACACACATCACATGTCACTTGAATTGATTCATTTGAAATGTAAATCAAATGAATTACTGCCTTCTCTTTTTTTTTATCAATCCGCATGCATGCAATGAATAATAAACACACAGTTTGATTCTTTTGCTTTGCATAAATAATTCCAACTCTGAGTTCTCTTTTATTTAGCAGCCGAGAGTTTAATTTGGTTATCAAAAAAACATTTTATATTTAATATAAATAAATAAACTCTAAATTTATTTATTTATTTAAATCAAATTTAAACATTAATTTTAATTTACCAAAAATTGAATATTGATATTAAATTAAATAAATAAATGTTTTGAGATTCATTTCATTATTTAATAAAAATCAATTTTTAATTTATTTATTTTAAAATCAGATGTGATCCAAAATTAAATAAACAAATGAGCTGATCTTCATTTATTTATTTAATGAAAAATCAGTCATTGATTTAAAAATAAATCTAGTATATACTTGAATTTTACTCCTCTGTATCTGCAGGCCTTCTAATCTCCGGGATTTTGTACCTCAAAATATTTCCAGACTCCTCGAGTACACAACCCACTTAACAGTGTTCCTAAAAATAATACTCCATTTCCTTTCACGGATCGCTAACGTCTAGTACATGGGTCTGGTTCACAGATGACTAGTTCCGCTCTCAGACCTTTGTATTATACCCGTACAAACCACTGTTAAGTCTTCTACCAAATATAACCAACTACACTCGGAATCCTTGAGGTCTTCACACTGATTCTGACAACTGCTTCAAATGACTCCAACCTTATTCCTCCGATGCCTGAACATATTAATGAACTTCATACGGATCACTGTTGACGTCTTCTTCACAGATACATCAGATGTACTAATATATATATACATACTTACAATTCATATATATATATAATTATTTAATTACGAATTTAATTGCAACAACTTCAAAAATTCATAATAAAAAATCTATACATCCTAAAATTATGAAAAAAATACCCAGACGATCTACAACACTTGTAGAACCCAGATCAACATTCAAAATTATTCTGAGAAACGATTTCTCATCAGACAAAATTAATCCATGATATAACTTGTAAAAATCATAATTAATTCATACAAACACATAAAATTTTGAAATTTTTACCACAGATCTATATGCATACAACCTATGCTCTGATACCAATGTTGGATTTTAATCGCAGCGAAGGCATGGTAAAACACTTTTACACACATAAAATCCAAATAAAAGCATATAAATCGTGGTAAAAACATAGGGATCGATTATTAACCTTTAATATGCGATCCAAGAGTAACGATCGGAGATCCTTAGCAGCTGCTCCTCAAACGTGAAGCACTCCACCGGTATCCACCAAGAAAACGACGTTAAGGAGGAGAAGGAGATGGACAGAATTAGGTTTTATAAAATTTTGGGGTTCGAATAAAAAAATAGGGTTTATAATAGTATATTTATAGGCAAAATTTTCAGCTGAAATTTTCCCATAAAATATTATTATTATTAACCCATTTATTATTCTCATTAATAATTAAAATACCTTTTAATTATTAATCCTTTTTCTAAACACTTTAGAAATAATTCTCTCTCTTGATTTAATTTCCAAAAATTAAATTCTTAATTAATAATATTAAGAACTTTTCTTAATTAATTTATAATCAATTAAATCTCATTTAATCAATTATTAAATTTGCCAATTAATTATTTATTTCATAAATAAATAATTATCAGTCATTATTAATTAATTCCTCCACCATTAAATCATTCTCTTTTTATGGTGTGACCCTGTAGGTTCAATATTAAGCCGGTAGTAGAAATAAATAATAATAAAACTATTTTATCATTATTTATATAAATTCTCTAATTTATTAAATATGATTAATTAATTAATCACATTTATTCTACATCGTGAGGGATACTTCTCAGCATATCACAACTATCCGGATAATATGAATTCACTGCTTAGAATACCAAGAACCTATTTAGTGAATAGTTACCGTACAATAAACTCCTTCTGCCCTACAATGTCCCGATTAAATACAAGGCATGGATCTCGTGTCAAGCCTATCTAATTTAATCACTTGCTTACCATTTACTATGCTTAGTTCTATGCAAATTAGGAACTCCTTTCTAATTTCATTCACTATGGCCAGAGATTCCTGAACTAGCATAAGTGGATCAGCCTTGAACATTCGCTTCCTCCACTGGAAGGGGTAGATCCTTTATTGATCATACACTATCTTCGTGTACAAATTCATATACCCAGTAGAGCCCTAATAATTGTCCCTGGAGACTAAGAACTAAACCAAAGCATAGTTCAGTGTACACAAGATGACTATGATGACCTCAAGTCTAAGGATACTTGTACAACTATCACTATGTGAACAACTGCTGACACGTGAGTGAACTCCATCAGTTGTTCAGTTGGGCGAGTCATGTTCAGTGAACTTATTCTATAATAAGCACCTACATACTAGCTATAGTGTCACCACACAAATGTCTATGAGAACAGACATCCTTCATAATGAAGCAAGCATAGTATGTATCGATCTCTGCGGATTATTAATTACCAGTTAGTAATCCTACGACCAGGAACTATTTAAGTTTAGAGTTATCATCTTTTAGGTCTCACTATTATGATCTCATCATAATCCATAAAAAGCTTTACTCTAAACTATGGTATATCTTATTTAAACACTTAAATAGATAAAGCCCGTAATAAAAAACAAAACAAGTCTTTTATTAATATCAATGAAATCAAAACAGATTACACAGGAAGTTATTCCTAAATCCTAATACATGATTGGACTTAGGACATATTCCTTTCAATCTCCCACTTGTACTAAAGCCAATCACTCTGGTATCTAATACCCATCTAGTCTTTATGACGATCAATGTGACTTTCAGAAAGTAGCTTTGTGAGTGGGTCTGCTATGTTGTTACGTGTGTCAACTCTAATTCAATACAAAACAAGAAATGTTATCGCGCTCCCACTAACCCTTTTGTAGACACATGGTTCATCTACGTTTTTTGATAAAATCAAACTCTTTGATTGTCTCATCAAAACGGATGTTCCATCTACGAGAAGCTTGCTTTAAACCACATATGGTTCGCAGCAGATTACACACTAGGTTTTCATTTCTCTTGGAAAGAAAACCATCTGGCTATTTGTGAGATCTCATAGTCGTAGTAAGCAGCATTCGCAAGCAAAATCTGAACTGATTTTAACAGGGTTACAGGTAAAAGGTTTCATCAAAGTCAATCCATTGCCTTTGTTTGAATCCTTTTCCCAAAAGCCTGGCCTTAAAGGTCTCCACCTGACCATCTGCTCTAATCATTCTTTTGTATCCCGTATACATAGATTTCATTCCGGATTTCATGGCACTATGCCATTTCTCTGAGTCAACACTACTCATAGCCTCATTATAGGTCACAGGGTCGTCATCATCAATGATCAACAACTCATTGTCATTCTCAATGACAAGGCCATATTACCTCTCAGGTTGGCGAGACACTCTCTTTGACCTATGAATGGGCTGCTCCACAAAAGGTTGTTCAGTCAGAACAGGTGTTTCCACTTGATCCGTAGCAGTTTGTGCTTCTTGAACTTCATCAAGTTCAATTTTGCTCCCACTGTTTCCTTCAAGGATAAACTCCTTTTCCAAGAAGGTAGCATGTCTGGAGACAAACACCCGATGATCGGTGTAAAAGTAATACCCTAAAGTCTCTTTAGGATATCCCACAAAACTACATTTTACGGATCGATATTCCAGCTTATCTAGGTTAACTTACTTGACATAAGCTGGACATCCCCAAATCTTAACGTGTTTAAGACTCGGTTTCCTTTCTTTCCATATCTCATATGGAGTTTGAGGAACAGATTTGGAAGGCACCTTATACAGTAAGTATGCTGAGGTTTCTAATGCATAACCCCATAGGAATACTGGAAGATTCTCATAGCTAATCATGGACCGAACTATGTCTAACAAAGTTCGATTTCTCCTTTCAGATACCAATCTGGAGGAGTCCACTGGGAGACTATACCATTTACTTTGAGATAATCTAGAAACACTCCTTTAAAGTATTCACCACCTCGATCTGATCGAAGAGTTATAATACTATGTTTGGTTTGTTTCTCCACTTCATACTTATACTCTTTGAACTTTTCAAAGGCTTCAGACTTGTGTTTCATCAAACACATATCCGAATCTAGATCTATCATCTATGAAAGTAATGAAGTATGAAAATCCACCCATGGCTTGCTTAGATATTGGTCCACATACATCTGTGTGTACCATTCCTAGCAAATTTGCAGCCCTCTCTCCATGTCTACTAAATGGAGACTGCAGTGCCACTATAAAGTGAGATTTTCATCATCCCTTTTCTTTTATTAGTTTGTTCAATCTGAAGTAAATTATATCACATATATACAGACCATTATTTAAAGCACCACGTCCATAAAGAATATTATCTCTAGGAATAGAACATTCATTATTCTCAATAATAAATGAAAAATCCAGCCAAGTCTAACATGGGAATAATATTCCTCACAATCGAGGGAACAAAATAACAATTATTTAAAACAATAGTCTTGCCCGTAGGCATATGTAAATGAAATGATTCTACATCTTCAGCAGCATCTCTTGCTCCATTTCCCATCAGTAGAATCACCTCCTCTTCCTCAAGAGTCCTACTTCTCCTTAGTCCCTGCAACGAATTGCAGATTTGAGAACCATAGGCGGTATCTAATACCCAAGTAGAAATTTGGTTTAATGACATATTCACTTCTATCATGAACATACCTGAATCAGAAGCGGTAGTCTCACTACCCTTCATCTTTTTCAATTCTGTAAGGTAAACCTTGCAGTTCCTCTTCCAGTGATCCACCTTGTTACAGTGAAAGCAAACAACTTTGCTCTTGGGGTCTTCAGCTTTTGGTGGAACCGGCATTTTCTCACCTACTTTCTTCTTCTTGGAAGGGTTCCTCTTCCTTTTCTTAGGATTGGAATCTTCACCAATTAGAAGAACAGAACTCTTCTTAGGGGAAAAAAAATTTTCCGCAGTCTTCAACATGTTGTGGAGTTCAGGCAGGCTGACATCCAACTTATTCATGTGAAAGTTCACAACAAACTGCGAGAACGAACTCGGAAGCGATTGCAAGACCAAGTCTTGGCTCAGCTCCCCATCCATGGCAAAACCAAGTTGTCCAAGACATTCAATCAAATTGATCATCTTAAGTACATGGTCATTCACAGATGATCCCTCAGACATCCTACAACCGAACAGCTCCTTCGATATCTCATATCGAGCTGTCCTCCCCGCCACATCATACAACTCTTGTAGATGCATGAGGATAGTGTGAGCATCCATATGCTCATGTTGCTTCTGTAGCTCAATGTTCATGGAAGCTAGCATGATGCATTGAGTAACATTTGCATCATCTATCCACTTACGATACACAACATGTTCATCATTATGCGCATCGCTAGCAGGTTCAGTAGGCTTAGGTGAGTCAATCACGTATTCCAGCTTCTCAATCCTGAGAACAATTCTCAAGTTTCGAAGCCAGTCAGCATAATTAGGACCAGTCAACTTGTGAGCATCTAGTATACTCTTGAGTGATAGTGCAGAAGACATAATGTATATTGTAAATCTGTAAATGATAAACACATAACAACACTTAGCAAATATTCAATTTCATTTCAAAACACTATATGAATCGGGTCTTTATTCATAAGTGGCTCCCACTAGTTTACCTAATTTATTCAACCCCCTACGTGAAAAATTAAGCATTCATAATGCTAGTGGGAATAGGGATCCTACATTCCATTACACAACCCCGGCTGTGGCACGAAACGTCATGTAATGTTCAATAGGCAGACAACTCTTGTCAATTACATCTAATGTTATTCCCTAATCAAACTTTAGCATCTTGAATAATTGAGTCACGGCTGTGGCACGACAAACTCAATATTCTAAGTCAAGTCTAACCCAACATTCCGTACAATTGAATCAGCCCCCAAAGGCCCACGGCTGTGGCACGTAACGACCTTTAGATTCTTATTCAATGTACACATCTCTATGTAATAGACAAGTATTTCTTATTTCGAAATCAAAGCCCTCGGTTGTGGTACAAAACGACAATGATTTAAAAATAAGAACTACTTTCTATCATGTTGGAAGGCTATGACCGATACAAGCCCGTTGTGTCATTGGCCAATTACTACTTGATATTATTTAATTTTAGAGGGATTATATTACGTTACAATCATAATCATATTATAAAGAGATTCTTCCTTTTAAATTAAATATTTCAAATCAATAATTAATAATCAGATGATTCCCGGATCGGGTGGAGCATTGTCAAGAGGCGTCACTTAATAACCCTTTCTTACAGATAGAAATCTGTTGTTGACAGAATCATTCTTTATCTCATATCGAAAATTCATATTCAATTACGTGTTTCATAAATACAAGAATCTCATGATTGTATTCATAATATTATTATTAAGGTTATGAAACAATTTCACTATACTAGGTTGTCTAACAAACGCCTTATGTTCATTTAAGTTCACCTAAATCTATCATCGCATGATAAACTAAGCATATATCACATATATAAACATGAATAAACATCAAGGTTGACATGTTACATCATCTAGCATATTAGTCTAAGCATTATACATCTCTATGTATCACATGAAGCATTTAAAAGCAATTCAAACGACCAAAAACAGCTTTAAAACACTTCTGTTAGCTATAAACAGTTTGAAACAATTTCATAAAATATCATATAATGTACCATTAGAAGCGTCTCGAAAAGACGAATCCAACGGCACCAAAATCTCCCAAATCTGAGCTAGCACGCGCCCTCACGCGCCGAAACAAGGTCCCCCACGCGCCCCCACGCGCACACGCGCGTCACGCGCCTAACCCCCTATGCTGACGTCAGCATGACGTCAGCACGACGTCAACAGCGCGTGTCTTCCACGCGCCGCGCGTGGCACGCCAGCACGCGCGGTCCTCCCTCCTTTTTTTCAGTCAGTCGCCATTTTTTTTCTTTCTTGCACGGTTTTCCGTGCCGCCGTACCTGACTTCTCTGTACCTTGTCTCCTTTTCTTTTCTCCGTGCAGAACAACACAGACAACAGCAGTAACATCACAGCAGATGTACTAATATATATACATACTTACAATTCATATATATATATAATTATTTAATTACGAATTTAATTGCAACAACTTCAAAAATTCATAATAAAAAATCTATACATCCTAAAATTATGAAAAAAATACCCAGACGATCTACAACACTTGTAGAACCCAGATCAACATTCAAAATTATTCTGAGAAATGATTTCTCATCAGACAAAATTAATCCATGATATAACTTGTAAAAATCATAATTAATTCATACAAGCACATAAAATTCTGAAATTTTTACCACAGATCTATATGCATACAACCTATGCTCTGATACCAATGTTGGATTTTAATCGCAGCGGAGGCATGGTAAAATACTTTTATACACATAAAATCCAAATAAAAGCATATAAATCGTGGTAAAAACATAGGGATCGATTACTAACCTTTAATATGCGATCCAAGAGCAACGATCGGAGATCCTTAGCAGCTGCTCCTCAAACGTGAAGCACTACACTAGTATCCACCAAGAAAACGACGTTAAGGAGGAGAAGGAGGTGGAGAGAATTAGGTTTTATAAAATTTTGGGGTTCGAATAAAAAAATAGGGTTTATAATAGTATATTTATAGGCAAAATTTTCAGCTGAAATTTTCCCGTAAAATATTATTATTATTAACCCATTTATTATTCTCATTAATAATTAAAACACCTTTTAATTATTAATCCTTTTTCTAAACACTTTAGAAATAATTCCCTCTCTTGATTTAATTTCCAAAAATTAAATTCTTAATTAATAATATTAAGAACTTTTCTTAATTAATTTATAATCAATTAAATCTCATTTAATCAATTATTAAATTTGCCAATTAATTATTTATTTCATAAATAAATAATTATCAGCCATTATTAATTAATTCCTCCGCCATTAAATCATTCTCTTTTTATGGTGTGACCCTGTAGGTTCAATATTAAGCCGGTAGTAGAAATAAATAATAATAAAACTATTTTATCATTATTTATATAAATTCTCTAATTTATTAAATAAGATTAATTAATTAATCACATTTATTCTACATCGTGAGGGATACTTCTCAGCATATCACAACTATCCGGATAATATGAATTCACTGCTTAGAATACCAAGAACCTATTCAGTGAATAGTTACCGTACAATAAACTCCTTCTACCTTAAAATATCCCGATTAAATACAAGGCATGGATCTCGTGTCAAGCCTATCTAATTTAATCACTTGCTTACCATTAACTATGCTTAGTTCTATGCAAATTAGAAACTCCTTTCTAATTTCATTCACTCTGGCCAGAGATTCCTGAACTAGCATAAGTGGATCAGCCTTGAACATTCGCTTCCTCCACTGGAAGGGGTAGATCCTTTATTGATCATACACTATCTTCGTGTACAAATTCCTATAACCAGTAGAGCCCTAATAATTGTCCCTGGAGACTAAGAACTAAACCAAAGCATAGTTCAGTGTACACAAGATGACTATGATGACCTCAAGTCTAAGGATACTTGTACAACTATAACTATGTGAACAACTGCTGACACGTGAGTGAACTCCATCAGTTGTTCAGCTGGGCGAGTCATGTTCAGTGAAATTATTCTATAATAAGCACCTACATACTAGCTATAGTGTCACCACACAAATGTCTATGAGAACAGACATCCTTCATAATGAAGCAAGCATAGTATGTACCGATCTCTGCGGATTATTAATTACCAGTTAGTAATTCTACGACCAGGAACTATTTAAGTTTAGAGCTATCATCTTTTAGGTCTCACTATTATGATCTCATCATAATCCATAAAAAGCTTTACTCTAAACTATGGTATATCTTATTTAAATACTTAAATAGATAAAGCCCGTAATAAAAAATAAAACAAGTCTTTTATTAATATCAATGAAATCAAAACAGATTACACAGGAAGTTATTCCTAAATCCTAATACATGATTGGACTTAGGACATATTCCTTTCAATATTCTCGTTCAAACTGCTTCTTTATAATCTCTTCTTTCTTCAAGGACTCAGTTAATTCATCCTTAGCAATCTTACACTCAATTCTCAATATTTCAAATTCAAAAAACTGATACTCTAGCACATTATTCCTCTTACTTAAAAATAAATTGTTTTCTTTAATTTTAGCATTTTCCTTAGTGAGGGACTTAAGTGTAACATGCAAGTGATATAATTTTGTGGACATGTCATTTATGGCATCATTACACTCAGCTTTAGATAAATGTGCTAGGTTGGTGGTGATTACCTGATTACTTGAAGAACTTGTTTCTGTTTCATCAGACTTGGCCATCAGGGCTAGATTGACATAGTTTGTTTCTTCATCTTCATCCAAACCATCTGCAACCCAGTCATTCTCCTGTTTGATGAAATCCCTTTATTTTGATTGAGCAACTCAAAATATTTATGTTTATAATCAACAGGCTCAAACTTCTTCTTGCTGGAATCAGACTTTCTACATTCACTTGCAAAATGCTCTGCCAAGCCACATTTGAAACACTTGAATTTGGATTTATCCACCATGTTTCTACTTGGCTTGGCTGCTCCAAAATTCTTTTTGAATTTGAGATTGCCAAATCTTCTGGATAGGAATGCTAGATGTTCATCAATATCATCCATGTCATCTTGGCTCAAGTGATCTTCATTTTCAGCTACCAGCCCTTTACCCTTGCCTTCACAGACCTTTGATGTAACATCCGGGGAAATATTGTATAATTATTTGTATTAATATATAATTATTATGTGAATATTATATGAATTTTTGGTGAATTATCTGATGATTGATAATAATATTTGGATGTTTGTATATAATAAAATGTGAGTATGTTAATTTTAATATGTCCAGAATAAAATATAGATAATTAAGGTATTTTTCTGGTAATTTTTGGAGTGTTATAGGATTTTATAACGATTTATGAATTTATTAATTATTTTCTGAATAATTACAAAATTATTTTATAAAGCCGGGAATCGTCCCACTTCAACCGTTTTTACGTTTTTACAACCCGAAACTCTTCTGAAAACTCCTTCCAAACCTAATATGGTAATTTCGAACATTTTCCGTGTTTTGACTTTTTTGATCCGGATTACGGTTTGACCCGTGAGGCCCGGCGCAAAATTTTCGATACGATAATCATTTTGATAAATCAACAAAACCCGTATTCTCAACAGACGGGATAATATTACATTATTTACGTATAAAGTGTTTTATAAAAGCCCGGTTGGGATAATTATCCAAAACTGATATCAAATCGGATCGTTATTGTCGTTACTTAGCAGCTAAGCAACTAATTTATCGATCCAAAGCGATCCAGAATGAACCAATATTCCGTAAATATAAATAGCATATTTCTTATTTCATTTTATTCGTTTATTCATTTACAACTAGTAAAAATATAGTAATTACAGAGAAAAACCCTAAAAAACGATACGTTCTTGAAAATCAAACGCACGAACGAAGGCGTTACCGAACTCCGATTCAAGCGTGCGATATATCAAAACGAAGCTCTCAAAAAGTACTTTCTGAATCAATCAACCATTTTGGTGCATAAATCAAGGTAATTTTACTATTTATTTATTTTGATTCGAATTAATTAAGGATTAATATATGAATTTTTATTCTTGATGTTGTTGATATGATTTGATGATTCCATCATGTAGATAATCTTTTTCTGGTCATTTTGGTATATTATACTGCAAATTTGGAGTTCAATAACGCATAGAAATTGAGGTTTGATTTTCTGAGAATCCTCTAAAAAGCTGTTCTTGGTGTTCTTTAAGAATTCTGAAAATTAAAGTCAAATTTGAAGGTGATATTGAACTCCAAATCACAAGTATTTGTAACCGTTGTGAAGCCCTTGATATGTTCTACCTATTTCAACCATCAAATTATTCAAACGATTGGTAATTTTCAAAATTTGATTCTAGGGTTCTTGACCCGAATTGGGGGTTTTTAATCTATGAATCGTTTGGTGATTTTGAAGCTTGGATGAGCTTTATGATTGAATTTAGAATCGATTGATGTATATACTTGATAATTATAACCCTGGAAGTACTAAGTCGAGTTTTAGTTTTTAGACAATTTTATCTTTAATTTTCGGATTAATATGATGATTGTTAGATGATTGTAATGATATGAATAGATTGGTATACCCTCAAGCTTCGATTTCATGTATGTATCGTTAAGTTTGATTCGGTTTTTATGTAAGTCAGAGTTTCGCCGGAAAGCTTCGTCTCTCGCCGGCGTTCATGGCTTTTTTGGCCGGAACCAGCGAGTTCTAACTCGTCTGTGGTGTTTATTGCTCGTTCTGAGTTGCTCGATCCGTTTTGATCGATTTTGATATACAAAATGTAAGAAATGGTGCAGTTTGGCCCTTGTTCGACCTCGCCGGAATCGACGGCGGTGGCTGAATTCTGGGGGGAGGTGGCTGTGTTTTTCAGGGATGGGGTGATCCGATCGGGTCAATTTGACCCGGTTTTGATTCCCTTCCCCTCAAAATTCAATCACAAAATCTGTTTATGGGAAATTCTATTTAATAATAATTCAAAAATTCATTATTTCATTTTTAAAATTCATTTTTAGTTTCAAATAAATTATTATTTTAATTCTGAAAAATATTTTTTTAAAATTAATTAATTAATTAATTTTAGTTGATAATTAATTATTTAATTAGTTATTAATTAATTTTAATTGATTATTTAATTAGATTTAATTTTTAATTAAAATAAATTCTGGAAAATAGTTTTGAGCTTCAAAATATTATTTTAAATTATTTTCAAGATTTGATAATTATTATACAATTACTTTAAAGTCATATTTGGGTATTCGAACTCTATTATTTAATTATAAAATGATTCGGAGACCCGTTTTAATTCCGAAAAATGTTCAAAAATTCATAATAAATCAACCGTTCGTCCGTTTAATACGAAATGAACGCCTCTAGACTCATAAAAATATTTTGCTTCTATTTAAAGTATTTTCGAGACCTAAATTCCTTTGTATCTAAAGGACGTTTGTTTTATGGATCATTCTGAGTCAATAATTGATCAATAAATATTCTTTTTGACCCGATTTCAATTCTAAACGTATTAAGACCTATCTTTTGTCGATTCAACTTATATGCTACATGAATTACGTGATTATGTGTTATATGATTACATGCCCTATGTGTACGTGTTATGTGGATAATGAGTCAGCGTGTCTTTTAAACATTATCGGATTGAGATGTGATCTTTATCTGTTATTATCGGGCGGGTAAATAATAAGAATAAACGTATAGACTAGACAATTATATATATATATATTGTCAGTTCATTGAATAGTATTATTTATGATAGATGCACATAGTTCGAGGCATTCAAAACCAGACAGAAATTGTAGAAGTAAAGCCTGATAGCGTGTAGTAATGAAACGAGTGGATTCGGAATAAAGATAAACCTAAAGGAGTAAATGATAAGAAAGGTCAAGTAGCCGGTCAAGAGGAATACAGATGCAACAGGACTGAGTGATATGGCAGCTAGATAAAGATCAGTAGATTATCAATTGAGGCAAGTATTCCTAACCTTTCTCCTAAATTACTGCAAATATTTCTTCGTTCCTATTCTAAGTTCAGAATAGTTAAATGTTTTATATTTCGCTGCAATTTACTCTTAATTATGCAAGTTCCTTTCATTATTGTTCATATGTTATCGATTGCTCTCTTGAGCAAATACCCATTCTTTCGGGTTATTTGCGAACCCTGATTTTGGATGTTTTGAAATCAAAATGATTTGATATCAAAATACTCTACGGGCTGGACGGTTATTATGAGGACCAGTGATGAGCTGGATCCTATGGGCCGGGGATGGACCGGACCCTTGGGCCGGGGATGGACCGGACCCTTGGGCCATAGTGCCTCGGTACCCTATATGTTGGTAGGTCTATACAGTTAGGTATAGATCCGCACTGTATCCTGACTGCTCAGTAGGGTATAGTGCATATGTTGGTTTCTAGTGTCCAGTCTAATTTATTGTTGATCGCCATTAACGGCATTCCTTCCCGAATAGTTCATAATTACAAATCAAACAAAGATTTGATTCAAAAGGATGAAATATTGAAACGATCACTGTTCTTTTACAGAAAAATGTGATTTATGATTAAAGGCCAATGAGGGCCGATGTTTTGTCCGCTCAACTATTTAAATATGTAAAGACGTTTTTAAAATCATTCAATAATCGTTTCCAGGAGTTTTCTGATCTGATTCCTGGAAACCATTTATGATACTTGCTGGGCATTTTTGGCTTAGTATTGCTTTGTGAACTCTTATTTCTTTCAGTATCAAATAAGGACAAAAGTGAATTGTTTTTAATTAAAAGCAAAAGTGGTGAGATTCCAACTGAAGAAATTTGGAGGTGTCAGAGTGATCAATACAAGGAAAGTAGTAGTGAGGTAATGAAATTATATTTAGACAATGTAAATTTTAGAAGGTTAGATTCTTGTTTCATACTATAACCTATAAGCGATCCTGAATAATGAGGGGTTATCTGTATATTTATTTTAATATACGGGGTTTTATTATTTAAAATTGTGTAGTGACACCCAATCTTTACCCCGGATTTAGGGGTGTTACATTTGATGTAGACTCAACAGCTTCTACCTTCATCTCTTTCTCCTTCTCTAACTCAGCAACTAGTGCTATGGACCCTTCTTTCTTCTTTCCTTTCTCTATCCTCTCATCTTACTCTATTTCAAGCTCATAAGTTTTTAGGATGCCATACAGTCTCTCCAAGGTGAACTCCTTATAATCCTGAGAATTTCTCAATGAGACTGTCATTGGCTTCCACTCTTTTGGAAGAGATCTAAGGAACTTGAGGTTAGAATCTTTTGTTTGATAGACTCTTCCATGCAACTTCAGAGCATTTAGTAGCTTTTGAAATCTACTAAAAATATCAGTGAGAGACTCACTTTCTTCACAGTGGAAATGCTCATATTGCTGAATTATCAGCTGCATCTTATTCTCCCTTACTTGCTCAGTACCATCACAAATAATCTGGTTTGTGTCCCAAACCTCTTTGGCTGTTTTACAGTTAATGATGTTATCAAACATATCACCATCAACTCCATTGAACAATATATTGAACAATATATGCATGGCCTTCTTGTCTTTCCTGACTTGCTCAATATCAGGATCTGACCATTTATGCCTAGGTTTGGGAATGGATGGTTCATTGCCTGTTGCAGCTCTCATTGGTACATTACGACCTCTCTCTATGCAATCCACATAGGCCTCATCTTGGGAAAGAAGATGTAGGTGCATTTTCACCTTCCAGTGGTGATAATTATCCTTATCCAGATCTGGAATTTTGACTCCAACATCCTTCTTGTTCATCTTACTGTTTGTTGTGATCTTTACACTCTTTGTACTTTAAGAGCTTGCTCTGATACCAATTGTTATTCCCTAACAATACAACAAGAATTACAGAAGGGGGGTTTATAATTCTGGCTACTTTTTCAAGATTTTAAAACATTTCTTACTCGATAAATATATAAGTGTTTGATTTGCAGAGTGCGGAATGACTGAGTTATATTAATCAAAACACAAAGTAATAAAAACACAAGCTTTTAAAACTTTCTGGTGGATTTGAAAGTATCCACCAGATATATATATATATATATATATATATATATATATATATATATATATATATATCGAAAGAGAACCCTGTGAAGTTTGAATAGCTCACAGTTGCTTACAAGTAGAACAAACAAACTACAGAGAAATTCTTGACAAGTACAGCTTTTTCTATCTCTCTTTTAAATGTGTTTGCTTAGTTATTTGTTCTACTAGCTACACTTGGTTTATATATCACCAAGTTTACATGACAATAAGACAAGATAATAAAACAAAACATATCTAGTCTAACTCCATGTTACTTCACTACTCTATTCCAGCATCTTTGAATATCTTCACAATTGCATGGAAATGGTAATGCTTATTTGTTCTCAAATCCCTGCTAAACAGGCTGCCATATTCCTTTTGTAAACACTCGACGCATGTGACTGTGTTGTCACTGTCAACAGATATTTGAATTTGATCATCCGTCGTGTATATGATTGTCATCCGTCGGGTAGCTTTGTTGATCATCCGTCGGGTAGCTTTGTTGATCATCCGTCGGGTAGCTATTTGTCACTTGACTCCATTTCACTTATACAAAAACAATTAATCAACATATTATGCATATCCACTAGTAGTCAACATGACTCATATACTCCTACAGAATTTACACAAAGTTGTTTGCAGAAATGTGCTACTAATCTTATTATTACATAAGCTACTCACCCGGTGGATGTCAAATTGTCATCCGTCGGGACTATATTAAATCATCCGTCGGGACTATATTTAAACATCCGTCGAGTGCTACAAAATTCACTAAGTTAAATCTACTAAGGTATTTTGTTTAACTTATCATCAAGTTCATAACATATTTCTAACATATATATATCACCTTAATTTAATTATATTTTAGTTTTTATAATTTTTTATTTAAAATTTCAATACAATTTTTATTTTTGAAAAAAAATTGGTCCATTCGGTCCAAAACCGGACCGAACCGAAATATTTCGGTTTGGTCCGGTCCGGTCCATATTACAATTTCGGTCTGGTCCAAGAAAAAATGGTAATTCGGTTTTTCGGTCTATTCGGTTTGGTCCGGTCGACCGAACCGACCGAATGCTCAACCCTATCAGTACGGAAATTTAGTCCATTGTGTTGAATTGCTTTCCCACATATGTATAAAATATCTTCAATATTTCCAAGTAGTCAGACTTGTGATGCATCAAAGATACCCACATGAACCGAGTGCAATCGTCCACTACAGTTAAGAAATACCAGTATTTATTTCTTGTTTGAACACGATACGGCCCCCAGGTGTCAAGGTGCACAAGTTCAAAGGGCTTTTTAACATGACTCAAGTTTAGGTCAAAAGTCAGCTTACAGAATTTTGACATAGGACATGTCACACAGACCTAATCTGCTGGTTGAATGACTGATTTAAGACAAGGTATGTGTTTAAGTTTAGAGGCAGGAGCATGCCCAAGACAATTGTGCCACAATGTATAAGAATTGTTGGAAGAGTACCGGACATTAGCTGAAGAGACAGAGACATATAGAGTATCTTTGAGATAATATATCCCTTTGTGAATATATCTCACTGTTTTCACCACTTTGGTAACTGAGTCAACTATTTCACAAACATCGTGTTGAAAATGAACCACTCAATTATTGTCCTTTGCAAGTTTGTGAATAAATAAAAGACTGTGTTGAAACTAATGGACGTATAGAATGTTATGCAACAGTAGACCATTGGCCAATTTGGCATCCCCTATACGAGTGATGTTAGCAATTTCATCTGTTGGAAGCTTTATAATTAGAGAAGAATTTGTAGGCTTTATGTTGATCAGTCTCTAAAGATTAGAAGTCATATGGTCGATGGCGCCTGAATCAATAATCCAGATGTCCTTGTCAACATTGCTCATGTTGCATGTGACCATTCCAGAAAAGCAGTTGTTCAGCTCATCCTCAGTTTCATATCCCTTGACCTTTGGCACACTTGAAGTAGGAAGTACTTTTAATAGCTGTTGCAATTATTAAGGCATGAAAGTAACTTCTGAGTTGTCATTTTCAGCACTGCTATGGACAATATTAGCCATTTTGTGACCATCAGTTTTTTGATTTTGCCATCTTCCTGCATTTAAGTGTCTCAATTGAGGTTTTAATATTTGTGGTGCCACCTTGGATACCCACTTTAGACCAACACCTGTCACCACTATGACCCTTTCCTCCACACGCATCACAAGTAAGAAATCTATTCTCAATAATGGATTTGCTTAGCATGGATGTCAATTCAATTTCACTTTGAGTGAAAACCTCACTCTGAGGTTCCTCTTGTTGTATGACAGAATAGGCTGATTTTACAGTAGGGAGGGGAATTTGTAACAGAAGTTGACTCCTCAAAGCAGAGTAATTATCATCTAGACCATTTAGGAATTAGAAAAGTTTTGCCTCAGCTTTTTGAGTTGCAAGGATGGTAAGAAAAAGTGGTCACATCTGGAGTTACAGTGGTTATAGTTGGTAAGGTGTTCATAGAGTCAGTCTCCTCCCATGGACTACTTAAGCTAGTAAAGTAATCATTTATTTTCATTTTATTCTTCTTAAAATCAAAAAGATCCCTATTCAGTTTATATTTCCTAGAGCCATTACTAAGCACAAATTGTGTTTCAAACTGTTTTCTCACTTCATGAGCAGAGTTAATAAACAAAATAGATTGCTTTATATCATCAGACACATTGATATGGAGCCAAGAGATTACCAAATCATTGCAAGTGTCCCACTGTGCAACTTAAGTTCCAACAGCAGTGCTCCTTCTTACGGTCCCCTATACAAACCCTAGCTTACGTTTCGACGAAAGCTAAATCTCAAAGGATCGACGCCAAGCTATATAGTCGTCAGCACCTTGTAGCTTTGTGACGCTGACGGAAAGAGGACCATCAGATGGGTGTAGAAAAGGGATTTTGCATATCTGCAAAGGTAAATCGACCCGGTGCATTCATTGTCAAGAGGTGATATCAAGAATAACAAACAGTTCTGTTAGGTCACACACACTGTAGAGGGGGGTGAATACAGTGTATAGTACACTCAAATTGAACTTAAAGAACTTGAGTAACAAACTTAATTGAAACAATAAACTTTGTTACAATATGAAACTGTTACCTCTCAGTGATGAACAAATATCACGAGAGCTGCTAGGGTTACAATGAATAATCTTCTCGAATATGATAACACTTCTAGTGTAAACCCTATGCCTGTGTTTATATACTACACAGTTACAAGATAATCGCTAATTGATATGGAATATAATTCTGCTTCCTAAAATATATCAATCAGATATCTTCTATTCCAAGTATTCCATTCTTCACGGAATTCCTTCTTCATGCATATCTCTTCTTATGTTTTATCTCTATCTTCTTTCCTTTAATCAGCTACTGTCCTTATCTGATCGTCCTTCAGCACTTAAGTTCTGATATCTATCTTCTGATGATTATCTCCTGATAATATAAGTATTGATATCCTTAAGTCCTGACTTCCAGTATAAGTACTGATCACCAGTTAAGTACTGATCTATCCTGTTCACACAAGATCTGAAAACTAAACATAAGACATATTAGCCATGACATTATCAAATATATCTAACAATCTCCCCCAACTTGTAAATTAACAAAATATACAAGTTAAACAGATATTTGATGATGTCAAAAACATTAAGTACAAATGCATGAGAAATAGACTAGATAACTACAACTTACAGTCCTTAAAGTTTTACCAATTTCAACTTCTGATAACAACTTCAATCTGCATAAATATCAGAATTTAAGCAGTTGTAGATCTTTGACTTGGCTTCATCAACTTCTGATCTCTCTGATGTCAGGAGTTGTTCTGAGATAGTTCTTCAACAAACATTTCTCAGCATATCTTAGTTCATCAATCATTCTCCTTTTAACACCTTTAAGCTCTGCAGTATCTTCACCAGTTTGAAAGATTGCAGCTCTGAGATCATTAATCTTTGCTTTCCTTAACTCCTGGTCTAGTCTTATGACATAAGCTTTGTCAGATTCAAGATTGAATTCAAGTCCCTTAATACCAAGATACGTTCTGATCTGTGCAGTATTAGGCTTCATATCAACAATATCCCCATTGTGATCTCTGTACTTTGGAACATATCTGCTGTCAGACTTAACAGAATAAAGCCTTTTCTGTCTCTGAATCTGTTCTTTTAAGTAGTTTGCAGCAGTCTCTGTTATTCTGTCATCCACTTGAAGTAAGAAAAGTACATGCTCCAATTCTTCAAAATACTTCAAAGGAATGGCATTTTATCTTATATGATAAACCCTACCATCTGTCATGAAATACAACATGATGTATTCTTTCAAGTAGGTATGGTAAACCATCTGTACAGATTCTAGTTGATTCAATCTCTCAGGAGTTGCTCCAATACCTGGTTCACTCAAGGAAGTTGGATCATCGGTAGTGTTGTGCACTCTTCTTTCATCAGCACTTCCCAATCCAGTTTTATCTCTAACTTCCTTTCCAGTAACTACTCTTGCTTCAAAACCACTTGGAGTAGTCTTCAAAGATTGAGTCTGTTTTACTTTAGTGAATCCTGGTAGGAGTGTTTTAGATCTATTTTCTGATATCAAGTTAACTTGAGCACTGTCAGAGGTTACTTGCTTCTTCTGAATATCAGAACTCACAATGCCTTGACTCTGAACAACTTGAGCCATGTCAGAGCTTGTTTTAAGAACTTTTCTTGAATTCAGAACAAGATCATCTTTTCCATCAGTAATTTCTTCTTCCTCAGGAGGTACATAAGGCTTGATAGGTTCACCAACCTTTTCTTTACCCTTGGATCTTGGATCTATCTGTGGTTGTGATCTAGCCAAAGTTTCTTCAGTATGTACCCTTTCTTTTATCACAATGCTTTTAGGTTTTGGAAGTAACTTTTTACCAGAAGCTTCAGATTTAGATGTGACTTTCTCTGATTTAAGTCTGACTTCTTCTTCCTTTAAATTTTCCAAGTCCATCCCTGGATTTTGTTGAAGAAATAACTGTCTTGACATTTCCTCATCAAGATCTAGAAGTTCATCAGAACTTATCCTTTTACCAGCAGCAGAACTTATTCTTTTCCCAGTATCAGAACTTGTTCTGTGACTATCTTGTCTTGATGTAAACCTTCTACCTTGACTATGACCACTACCCATTCCAGAGTTTCCTTGGTCATCTTTTCCATCATCCTTTCCTTGCAGTGTCTTGTTGGTTTTGCATTTGGACTTAATTACCTTCTCCCCTTTTTTGGCATCAGCAGGTAATAAAAGAGAGATAAGTAGTTCCACTGAGGTCTGGATTTCAGTAAGTTGTGATTGCTGAGAAGCTTGATTTGTCAGAATTTGATCAATCTGAGCTTGTTGCTTCTCTTGAATTTTCTCAATATAAGCAACCCTGTCAATGGTAGGTTGGAAGAACTTTTTCTTATCAATTTTCCAAACGTGTTCCTGTTTGATAAAGTTCTCCTGAATCTTGTGTAGCTTTGCATGGGTGTTAGAATGAAGACCTTGTAGATGTTTAGTACTCAATGCAGTGACTCTAAGCTGGGTTTTAAAATCATTAGAATGTAACATTTCATCAGCTTTAGTCAAGTACTCAGCAAGATGTAAAGCATTTGGAACACAGGAAACTGAGTTCCATTCCTTAGTCCACTCCTGACCTGCAGGAGTTTCACTCCAAGGTACTGGTGCATCCCCGATAACAAACTTCTTTACCAGTTCAGACTTTGGAAGAGTCTGTTGAGGAGTATGTCCTGAAGGACCTGCTTCATCAGCATCTACAGTTGTAGCAGCCTCACCAGTATCTCCAATATTTGCAGCATCAGAACTTAGAGAATCAGTATCTTCTGATAAGACAACAGTGTGAGTAGTAATGGAGGCTTCAGCATCCTCTAATTGCTGATCTGATATTAAGTTCTGATCAACCACCATATCCTGATGCTCACCTAAAATCTGATCATCAGCATCTTGATGCAGAGAAGGTGTTAGTGATAACTCAGGAGTTTGAACAGCATCAGTAACAGGTGTTGTGGAAGGATTATTTGCAGTTGGAGCTTCTAAGAAAAGTATTTCAGGCACAACCAGGTTCTGAATATCAATTTCAGCACCTGTACCTGGATCAACAAGAGACACAGAAGGTGAATTAGCCTTGTCAGATACAGGTTCCTGAGATGGAGTTGATGGAGAAGAAGTGACTGGAGCAAATTTCTTGTCTTGTGAGATCAGAGATTCCTGATCCCCTTCCTTAGCTGCTTCCTCCTCATCATCTGAAACTGGCCTTTGTGCCCTCTATTTCTTGTACTTCCTTGTTGATTTGGATTCCTTGGGAGTTGCAGGAACCGTCATACGTCTAAGCCTCTTGAGAAGCCTAGAACCCCCAATTTCAGAATCCTTCTGAGAAGTTGCCTTCTCAGCTTCATTTACCACAAGTTCTGAAGAAGGAATCTGATCCTCAGAATCTGATTCATCTCTCAAAGTAATTCTCCTCCTCTTTTGAGGTGTGTGAGGAACAGTCTTTGTTCTCTTTGGCTTAGAGGATGTAGGCTTCACAGTAGGTGCTGAAGAAGAAGGTTAAGCAGTCTGTGAAGTGGAGAGATAGGATTTGAGATAAGTTCTAAGGGTAGGTTGAGTAGAATGAGAGGTAGGTACTGAGATTGATGGATTTTGGTTATGATGAGTTGATTGAACATTTGAGTAAACAGATTTGTAAGTAGCAGGATCAGCATTTACCAGAATCTGTTTCACAGACTGAGGGATCTGTAATGGTCTCACCATTGATTTCTTTGTGTCATCATTTATCAGGTCATTAAAGTACCTTTTTGCAACCTTAAAAGGTGGGGTTTGAGTGCTGACTAACTGGGGTTCAGCAGTACAGTAAGTGTAAATAAGTTGACAGAATCTAGCAAAGTAAACAACATTTCTATCCTCTGTCATCCTATCCCCAATAAAAACAATTATTCCAGTTGCAAAATCAAAATGAGTTTGATGGATAATAGCATACCATATGTGCTGACTCAGAATTGGGAGGGCATCAAAATTTGAACACTTGTTGCCAAAAGCCTTGGTGATGCAATCAAAGAAGAAACTCCATTCTCTTCTGATATTAGCCCGTTTTAAATGTCCAAGTTTCGTCAGACTCTTTTCATACCCCAATTCAGCCATTAACTCCCGAAGTTCTGATTCCTCTGGTATAGAGAAGGTACAATCTTCTGAAAGATGTAATGCTCTTCGTACTATACCAGGAGTGACTACATAGGATGAATCACCCACTTGGAAGATAATACTGGGAGTGCCTCGTTTTCCACCATCATCAAAAACTCCAGTCCTCCAGAACCGCAGAACTTGTTGACTTGAAAATAATTCAGGCTGAGTTAAGGCGTACCCAACCTCACTATGTGCAAGAAGATCTTGCACAAAGTGCAAGTCAGATGGAGCGTCAGCATGATCAAGAATTGCAGCAAAGTTATTTGGAACAAACTTTGCTCCATCAATGATTAAATCCTTTGGGGCCATGTGAAAAAGAATTGAGATTCAAGTATGCTTGTTAGGTGTTTGAGATAATATCTGTATGAAAACAACGGAAAAAGTAAAGTGAAGGAGAGTAAAAGTAAGAAGAGAGATAAAAGATGAAGAAATTAAAAAGATTACAGAAATCTTCTCTCTGCTGTACTTATAAAAAAATATTACCGTTGGACACCTGTCAGACATGCAGTAATAACGGATAGTTACTGGGCTCGAGAAAACAGGAATGATTACTTACCCAGTTGCCTTGTTTCAAGGAAAAACCGTTCCTTTTATCAAGAGACACAGTTTTAATTCAAAATTTAAACCGTTAGCACTGATTGAATTATTTTTCACTGCAACATTAATATTCTGAAAATGAATCAAGTTAAAAATGACCGAGATAATTTCGATGAATAAGTGCTGACAAAGAATCAGAACTTAAATAAAGACAAAATTTAAATGGTCATCAGAATATCAAGCAGGATTTAACAACACAAGATAAAATAACTCAGAGACAAAATCTTGAAGTAAAAACAGTTTTCATTAATATATCAAGTCAATACATATATGAAATAGAAGGTACATCAATACAAGATTTTCCCTAAGCTTCTAATCCTAACGTCAACAGCTTTAGTCCTAGCTAAGAAGCCTGACAAAGCTGAGGATGAAGAAGAACAGGAAGAAGACGAGATTAAGTCCTCTTCCTCTTCCTATCTTCGACGAACAAGATGGTGAGTCGTATGATTCGCTCTTGCTGACGGATAGCTTCCAGCCTTTCCTCCTCCAGGCGCTCCAGATGGCGATGATAATCCATCTCGAAGAATAGAAGGTGAGCCAGCACCTCCTGTGGGACAGAGTCCCAGATCTCCTCAGGAATGGCTGTTACATGCCACTCCTGCTGCCAGTCGGCACAACTGAGCTCCATTGTGAAGGTTTGTGTGTTCAAAAACATGTTGTATCGAACCATTGTGTTTTTGACAGAAGAAGGAGGATAAGTGTGTGAGAAGAATGTGATGGAAAGACTGATGTGAAGTGGTTGTTTATATAGGCAAAAGAATGCCAAGAGACGCAAAGATATTTAATGCTGACAGGTAGAATTAATTCTACCTCGTCTCCCTAGACTTTGAAGAAGAATAACAGTCATTGGAAAGAGGAAGCATGGTCTAGACCGCACAAAACACAAGAAACAGTGAACTGTTCAAGTACAAAACCAATAATCCTAATTATAGTGACTATTAATCTTCCACTTCAACATATGCGAGTACAAACTGAGACTGTTATTAAAATTTATTCACAGATAAGCCAAGTAAAGGATGAGACTGAGAAATCAGAACTTAGACCTATACTAGAACTTAACAGTCATCAGAACATAATTTCTTAACTCGAAAAAGGAATGCCCATCTTAGTAAATACTCATACATGTGCTGAGTTATGGACGTCAGAACTTAATCATCAGAACGTGTTACTCAGAACTTGTCCTCAGAATTTGTGCAATAATGACACAATGACTGTTTATCTAAAATAACATAGACCACCACAGAAATTTTCATCATTCAGATGGAGTGATTAGTGTGTGCATTTAGCTAAAAACAGACAAAGAGTAAAGTCTGATTCACTTCAGTATATCTTAGAAATAAGGCAAAACTAAAATTTTGCTAAAGATCTGTCATTGTCCTGAAACCTACTGATGAATGAGTTCATGCTTGAGTCCACATCAACTGTTTTGTGCTCATTTTATGCATCTTTTGAAATTCTATTTTACAGTGGCTTCTCAGTGTAAGTGAGTCACGACTGTTTATTAGAATTTATGCTATTATCAGAGTATTTCACCAGTAATCATAGAGTGTGAAAAGTCACCAAGAAAATATTTTGCTTTTCTAATGCATATTTACTTAATACCAGCAATGCACTTGGGTCGTTCCTTTCACATTTTTACTCTAGATCTCAAAGGAGTACCTGATTTTATTCTTTAATCTTTTTGCTTTTTCTTTTTATAAGAGAGGTCTATCAGCACTTAGTGCACTCAGCAGTTTTACTAGTATCAGAACTTAGCAGATGAGTAGCATTATTCTAATTTGTGACTTAGTAATAAGATATACAAAGTGAACTTAACTAAGCTCAGTTATCAGAATTTGCTAGTGTCATAAGATTTCCATTGAAATAATTACTTCTTCCATGGAGTCATTTGTTTATTGAAGATTACTGGGTCAGTATCTAGCACAGTTATCCTCATAGGATTGAATAGGTACTGGAACAAACATATCACTTATCAGAGTTTAGAAACATATATCAGACAACAGTCAGTACTTAAAGACATTTATCAATTAAGCACAGAATACACAATGATATTAATTTTGTAAATACTGAGCATAAAGTCTGATAACACAGAACAAGTCTAAGCAGATTTAAAGAAAGAACCTGAAACCATTCCAAGTTCATTTACCAATCTTGTAAAAGTAGCTTCACATAATGGTTTTGTGAAGATATCTGCCAACTGTTGATCTGTGGGAACAAAATGCAATTCCACTGTACCTTCATCCACATGTTCCCTGATAAAGTGGTACCTGATGCTGATGTGCTTTGTCATTGAGTGTTGAACTGGATTACCTGTCATAGCAATAGCACTTTGATTATCACAGTAAATAGGG
Source organism: Apium graveolens (assembly GCF_009905375.1). NCBI lineage: Eukaryota > Viridiplantae > Streptophyta > Magnoliopsida > Apiales > Apiaceae > Apium > Apium graveolens. Next base: position 187,441,791 of record NC_133656.1, on the reverse strand, counting down.
ATTTTGAAATATGTTAACCCATAATCCAGTAACTGATTCTTCATCCAAAGAATCTGTGCACAACAGCTTCCTGCAGCAATATACTCTGCTTCTGCAGTTGATGTGGAAATTGACTTTTGTTTCTTGCTGTACCAAGAAACCAATCTGCCTCCAAGAAATTGGCAGCTTCCACTTGTGCTTTTCCTGTCAATTTTGCAACCTGCAAAATCTGCATCTGAGTAACCTATTAGTTTAAAATCTGATTCTCTAGGATACCATAATCCCAGAGCAGCTGTTCCTTTAAGATACTTAAAGATTCTTTTTACAGCTGTTAAGTGAGGTTCTCTTGGATCTGCTTGAAATCTTGCACAAAGACAGGTAGCATACATGATATCAGGTCTACTAGCAGTTAGATAGAGGAGAGAGCCAATCATACCTCTGTAGTCAGTAATATCTACTGATTTACCGGTATCCTTATCCAGTTTTGTTGCAGTGGCCATTGGAGTGGATGCACTAGAACAATCTTGCATTCCAAATTTCTTTAGCAAGTTTCTGGTATACTTGGTTTGACAAATAAAAGTGCCTTCCTCATTCTGCTTGACTTGAAGGCCCAGAAAATAGCTAAGTTCCCCCATCATACTCATCTGATATCTTGACTGCATTAGTTTGGCAAACTTCTTACAAAGTTTGTCATTTGTAGATCCAAAAATGATATCATCAACATAAATCTGGACCAGAAGTAAGTCCTTTTCATGGTTGAGGTAGAACAGTGTTTTGTCTATTGTCCCTCTATTGAATCCACTTTCCAGAAGAAACTGAGCTAAAGTGTCATACCATGCTCTAGGAGCTTGCTTAAGTCCATAAAGTGCTTTATCAAGCCTGTAGACATAATCTGAATGTTTGGTATCTACAAAACCTGGAGGTTGTTCAACATATACCACTTCCTCCAATTCTCCATTGAGAAAAGCACTTTTCACATCCATTTGAAAGACAGTAAACTTTTTGTGAGCAGCATAAGCCAAAAATATCCTTATGGCTTCTAACCTAGCAACTGGTGCAAACGTTTCATCATAATCAATTCCCTCCTGTTGAGAATATCCTTTTGCAACCAGCCTTGCCTTATTTCTTGTAATTATGCCATCACTATCAGTTTTGTTTCTGAATACCCACTTTGTACCAACAACAGATCTATTCTTTGGTCTTGGTACTAGGGTCCAGACTTTGTTTCTTTTAAATTCATTCAACTCTTCCTGCATTGCTTGCACCCAATCAGCATCTTGAAGAGCTTCTTCTACTTTCTTTGGCTCAGTCTGAGAGAGAAAAGAATTATATAGACACTCATTTGAAGTACCTGTTCTAGTTCTGATACCTGCATCAGGATTTCCAATTATCAAATCAGGTGTATGTGATTTTGTCCACTTCCTTACAGATGGAATGTTTTCTCTAGAACTGGATGCTCCCCCATGATCCATGCTATCTTTATTTTCATTTTCTGATGCTCCCCCTGAAACTATGCTCTCTGAGTTGGATTCTTCAGTATTTAGATTGTCAGCTCTTTCAGAACTTGGCTTATCAGAACTTGACGAATCAGAACTTGAAGAGCCAGATGCATGTTCTGATGTTTCTTGAGATGTGGTAGAATCTTGAGTATGCTCCCCCTGCATAGGTGCATCTTCCTTTAATGTAGTCACCACAGTTTCAATAACATCAGAGTTTAATTCGTCAGAGTTTGTAGTATCAGGACTTAGACTGTCAGTATCAGAATATGAGTCTTCATTTTCAAATCTCAGCTGATCATGATCAATGAAATCTTTAAGACCAATGATCTTCTTGTCATCAAAAGAGACATTGATAGATTCCATGACCACTTTTGTTCTCAAATTATAGACTCTGAAGGCTTTTGTGGAAAGTGGATATCCAACAAAGATTCCTTCATCAGCTTTTAGATCAAACTTTGATAGCTGTTCAGGATGAGTCTTGAGAACAAAACATTTGCATCCAAATACATGAAAATATTTCAGATTTGGCTTCTTTTTCTTCACCATCTCATATGGTGTTTTTCCATGCTTGTTAATGAGTGTTGTATTTTGAGTAAAACAAGCAGTCTGCACAGCTTCAGCCCAGAAATAGGTTGGAAGCTTTGCTTCTTCAAGCATTGTACGTGCAGCTTCAATGAGAGTTCTATTCTTCCTTTCAACAACTCCATTTTGCTGTGGAGTTCCAGGAGCAGAAAATTCCTGCTTTATTCCATGGCTTTTGCAGAACTCTTCCATTATCAGATTCTTGAACTCAGTGCCATTATCACTCCTTAGAATTTTCACAGAATCTTTGACCATTTTATCCAGCTGTTTGATATGATCAATCAAGATAGATGCAGTTTCACTTTTTGTGTGCAAGAAATACACCCATGTGTATCTGGTGAACTCATCCACTAGGACCAACGCATACTTCTTCTTTGCAATAGACATGATATTTACTGGACCAAATAGATCAACATGTATAAGATAATAAGGCTCAAGAATTGATGATCCAGTCTTGCTCTTGAATGAAGATTTTCTTTGTTTGGCTTTCTGACATGAATCACAAAGACCATCAGGAGCAAATACTGTGTTTGGCAATCCTCTCATAAGATCTTTCTTGACCAGTTCATTTATATTGTTAAAATTTAAATGAGAGAGTTTCTTATGCCAATTCCAGCTTTCTTCAATTGATGCTCTACTTAACAGACAGATTGCAGAGCCATCAGCACTTGTTGAAAGCTTAGCTTCATAAATGTTACCACGTCTATATCCTTTCAGAACAACTTTGCCTTTAGATTTACTCACAATTTCACAGTGTTCTTCAAAGAAATCAACATGATAACCTCTGTCACAGATTTGACTTATACTCAGAAGGTTGTGTTTAAGTCCTGAGACCAGAGCTACTTCTTTAATGATGACATTCCCAAGATTGATATTGCCATATCCCAATGTTTTTCCAATGTTGCCATCTCCATAAGAAACACTTGGGCCAGCTTTCTCCACAAAGTCTGATAGCAGGGCCTTATTTCCAGTCATATAACCTGAACATCCACTGTCCAGAACTAGAATATTTTTCCTGTTGCCCTGCAATCATAAGGACCACTAGTTATTAGTTTTAAGGACCCAGACTTGCTTGGATCCTTTGGTCTTATTAAGTTTGTTAACATTTGCAGCGGATTTAGCATCAGAGTTTATGTTAACATTTTTCTTATCAGAAATTACATTATCAGACTTTGAATCAGAATTTATACTAGAAGGAACAATGGAAACTTTCTTCAAAGAAGGTTTTATTTGATAATAATCATAGTACAGACTATGATATTCCTTACAAGTATAAATGGAATGCCATAAACTACCACAATGAAAACAAGGATTTTGTGGTTTGTATCTAACTGACTGGCTCTTAACTCCTGATTTCGAAGGTAAGGAGTTAATATTCTTATTTTTCCTGCAAAAAGAAGCCAGATGGTTAGAACTTCCATAGTTATGACATGTTTTCCTAGGTGCATCAGGAACAGATTTATAATCATTGCTTTTATTCACACCTTCCTTTCCATTCCTATTTTTCCTAGGTGATTTTACCTTGTTTGCATTCTTGACATCTTTCAGCTTATGCTTAAGCTGCTTCTTTGTCATTAAGCCTATGTTTACTTCAGCTGTCTTTTCCTGTTTTAGTTTGTCAGAAGTTAATTCCTCTTTAACTTCTGATTTCTCATTATCAGTCTTTACAGTTACAAACTTAACAGGTTTTAACTTTGGCTTTTGCTTAACAACAGGCTTAATTTCTTCAGTTCCTTTATCATTCTTATTTTCTCCATAACCTAAGCCCTCTTTCCAATTTTCATTACTTAGCAAATTTTGAGTTGTTCTGCCAGAGTTAGTCCAAGTCCAGATTATTTCTCTTTCCTTTTCTAACTCAGTTTTTAGAGATTCATTCATTTTTAGCACTTCATCCCTAACATAAAAAGCATCATCTCTATCCTTCTGAGTTTGATGGAATATGACTAACTCTTTTTCTAAGAAATCATTTCTTTTCTTATATGCAAGATTTTCAGAAGTTAATCTTTCACATGTTAAAGTTTGATCTCTATAGCTAACAAACATGGTTTTAAGATATCTTCTCAACTCATTAATATCATCAGTATGAAAAGCATAAGTGGTCTGAGGAACCTTTGTTTCAGCAGCTTCAGAACTGCTCTCAGCACTTTCTTTATCAGCATTTGCCATTAATGCATAGTTCTCTTCACTTTCAGAGTCTGAGGTGTCTGTCCAGCTTTTCTGCTTTGTGACAAGAGCCTTGCCTTTGTCACCCTTTACCTTCTTGCAGTCAGGAGATATGTGGCCTTTCTCACCACAGTTATAGCATTTAACATTGGTGTAATCTCCTCTGTCAGACTTTCCTCCTCTGCCTTCAGATCTTCTGAAATTCTTCTTATCAGAACTTATGCTTTTCCTGGAAACCTTCTTTCCCTTCCTGAACTTCCTGTATGCAATCTTTGTGATTCCTTTCACCATAAGAGCACACAGCTTCATCATCTCCTCATCAGCATCAGTCTCAGGCAAGCTTTCAGAATCTGAGTCATCATCACTCTCAGAACTTGATGACTCAGTATCAGACTTTATGAAAAGAGCTTTACCCTTGTCTTTCTTTGAGGAAGCTGCTTTGGAGAATTCTTCTTCAGCCTTAAGAGCAACTGTCCTTGACTTTCCTCCTTTCCTCTTGCTTCTTTGTTCCATCTCCAGCTCGTGTGTCTTGAGCATTCCATAGATTTCGTCAAGAGTTGTTTCATCAAGATTGTAGTTGTCTCTTATTGTCGTTGCTTTCAAATCCCAGCATTCAGGAAGAGCTAACAGGAACTTAAGATTTGAGTCTTCAAGATTATACTCTTTATCAACCAATGACAAATCATTCAAAAGTTTGACAAATCTATCATATAAATCATTCAATGACTCATTAGTCTTTGAGTCAAAGTGTTCGTACTCTTGAGTGAGTATTGTCTTTCTGTTCTTCTTAATTGTGTCAGTTCCCTGACATCTTGTTTCCAGAGCATCCCATATTTCCTTAGCAGTCTTGCAGTTGATTACCCTGTTTGACATTACATTGTCAATGGCACTATGCAGTAAGTGTCGTACCTTAGCATCCTTAGCAATTGATGCTATGTCCTCAGCAGTATAATCACTCTTCTCCTTTGGTACGGTCGTTGCTGCTTCACCTGCAACTGCAACAGCGAGTTTGGTTGGTTTGTGAGGACCTTCCTTGATTCTATCCAGGTATTCTGGATCTGTTGCTTCCAGGAACATGGTCATCCTTACCTTCCATATGGGATATTCAGATGGTCTCAGTATGGGGACTCTGATGGTCTCATACCGACTCTGAATTTGTGTCTTTGGTGGTTCCTCAGTTTTGGTAGGCTTAGTTGGAGTTTCTGTGTCCGACATGATTGTGTTTGGATCTTTAACTGTATGTAAGTTAACAGATAGGCTCTGATACCAATTGTTAGGTCACACACACACTGTAGAGGGGGGTGAATACAGTGTATAGTACACTCAAATCGAACTTAAAGAACTTGAGTAACAAACTTAATTGAAACAATAAACTCTGTTACAATATGAAACTGTTACCTCTCAGTGATGAACAAATATCACGAGAGCTGCTAGGGTTACAATGAATAATCTTCTCGAATATGATAACACTTCTAGTGTAAACCCTATGCCTGTGTTTATATACTACACAGTTACAAGATAATCGCTAATTGATATGGAATATAATTCTGCTTCCTAAAATATATCAATCAGATATCTTCTATTCCAAGTATTACATTCTTCACGGAATTCCTTCTTCATGCATATATCTTCTTATGTTTTATCTCTATCTTCTTTCCTTTAATCAGCTACTGTCCTTATCTGATCGTCCTTCAGCACTTAAGTTCTGATATCTATCTTCTGATGATTATCTCCTGATAATATAAGTACTGATATCCTTAAGTCCTGACTTCCAGTATAAGTACTGATCACCAGTTAAGTACTGATCTATCCTGTTCACACAAGATCTGAAAACTAAACATAAGACATATTAGCCATGACATTATCAAATATATCTAACAAGTTCTCACACTTTTAGATCTATAAATAGCAAAACTTGGGAGTTTTTTATAAAAAAAAAGGTTGCTTCAATCTCAAAAGAATGTTTTGACTAGATTTGAATATAATGGCTCTAATACCATAATGATTAAATACAGATTCATTGATATGTAAAAGTAGCTGTATAGGTAAAAGATAACAGTTTTCTATTATATCATTTTTAAAAACCAAGAAAATTTCTCTCATAATGAATAAAGGGGCCATACAGGAGATGCCCAACATAACGGTCTGTTAAATGGCCTAAGTACCCTTACACATAATTCAAACTAAAGGAATAAGCAAAACTTTAAAGGACTGAAAGGTAAAAACAGAGATGCACAAGGCTGCGTGAGCAGGAGTGTGCACTGAGCAAGGAAACCACATGGACTATTGACATGGAAAATGACAGGACATAATGTCATTAATTATTTAGAAAAGAAAGGAAAAAAATAAGTTGGGCCTAGCCGCATAGGAGAGTTGAGGGCTGGGCTGCACATGGGTCGGGTTGGCCGGGTTAGAGGCGATTTTACAACCCGACCCAATTAAATCGGTTTGAAATTTTTTAACCGAACCCGTAAAATATAAGTTTGTAACCCAACTCTACCCGTCGTACATCGGTTTGGGTCGGGTTGGGTCGGTTTGGATGGGTTGAATAATCCGATAAAAAAAATTGAAAACTATTTATTATCGCTCATTTTGAAAATTTAAATAAAAATGAAATGTGTATAACTTATAATTATAGTGCTATTGTTAAAATTTGATTAACATCATAGTTTTAGTAATGTATATCATATCATAAATCATATGCATCCTCAAATAAATTATCCATACATCTGTAAACGAATATAAATATGCAAACATAAATTGAACAAATAAAATTCTATCATATTACTTAGAAATATTAATATGATATTGGAGATGGAACAAATTACACAAACCATTTAAGATATTGTAGTAGTTACGTGAAAACATATGATACATATCAAACTTAAAAAATTAAGATATTATAGTAGTTACGTGAAAACATATGAGAAAAGGTATAAATACATATCAAATTTAAAAAATTATATAAAATTATGGATGATATATTAATGAATCGGGTTGGGTTGGGTTAGGGTAAAAATATTTATAACCCGTACCCAACCCATTTATGTCGGGTTGATCAAGAAACAACCCATCTATAATTCGGTTTACGTTGGGTCGGGTTTTTCGGGTTGAAAAAGGGTTGGGTTGGGTCGGGTTGGTCGGTTTGCTCAACCCAAGTGCAGCCGTAGTTGAGGGCAATAAAATACTATTTGATTTGGTTGTGGGTGTTGAAAAAGTTTAAATGGACCATCTAATGCTACCAAAGCACGAGCCTGTTATAGTAACTCTTGGTTCGCTCTGCGAGTTTGACGGTGCTTTTCGTGTTCGAAACTCAGAACGTACCAAACTGACAAAAAAATTCGGTTAAGGTTCCATTTTTTATAATTCAAATCCGATTCAGTTATAAAAATTTTAAAATTTTGATTCTCGGTTCGATTCAATTCTTTAACACCCATAACCATAACAACATAACCGAATCGAATATATTTGTTATGTTATAATCTTTTCCCGGGTAATATATTATATTTTCTCCTATAATATATTATATTATGTTATGATATATTGAATGATATTTTATTGTGTTATATTATATTATAATATTATATTATATCATAACATGTCATAACATATTATATTATAATAGGTTTCAAAAATATTAAATTGTTATATTATTTAGATATCACGTGTGATGCTCAAATCAATTTTTCTATCATGTTATTTTAATATTTTTTTACAAAATATTCGAATTCAAAATGATCTATGCGACTATACCTATAATTAATTTTCCGTTAACAAAAGTTTTTTATAATAAATAAATAAATTTTAAAACTTATAAAAATTCAATTCTTTCGGGTAAAACCGAACCGAACATTCCGGTTTGGTTCTTATGTAAAAATGATTCCGGTTTGATCTCAATATTTTTTAATTTTATTCTCGATTTTGGTCGGTTTGGGTTTGGTTATGAATCATTACTCACCCCTGCTTGTGATCGGGTGAAATACAACTTTAACCTCTTTTTTATATAAAATTAACACACAAAAAATATTATGAAAAAAGCGATTAATTTTTGCTTAAATAACTATCAGCGTAGTATCTCAGTAAGATACCCATTTATAAGATACTCAATTATGAATGAAATATCTAATACATGGGAATACGTTATACCCAACTGGCCGAAATATCTTAAATAGAATTAAATTGGAATATCGAACCGCCACATGAATTATTTTAAAGGCTAAAATTGGTGAGTTTTTCATAATAATTATTTTTGTTATTTTTTTAAAAAATAATTATTTTTATAATATTTTTTAATTGCGTGTTGCGAAGGACATCAATTCTTACATGTTACAACTTATCATATCCCGAGATTTTATAATAGGAGTTTTAATGTAAATTTCTGGGTTACGTCCCGTAATATATTACCTTGTCATCTTTGATGTAAATGCCTGGAACTTTATCTTTAAATATTGTGATATGTTATGTATAACTAGCATAATAATCCGTGCGAGGCACGGGTCATTTTCTAGATTTTTTTGTGCTACCATACAATTATATTAACAACATTTTTGATTATTTTTTTTATTGGTAAGTATTCTCTAACGTATAAGATTTATCAAATATATGTTGAGTTTTTATCAATGTGTATGATTTTCATGTAAGACATTAACAACGTACATAACGTTTCTAATATAGCTCATTAGTCAAATTATATATTTTCTTATGTGTGTTGTGTAATTTATATATGCTGAACAAGCAGGGTAGTCACTGTATGCTTAAATGAAAAAGATTTAAAGTTAGTTCAAAGAATTTTTTCAGTATGTTCATAAAAAATAAACTAAAAAGTAACATATATGTTTAATGCAGAGTCGAATAAATTTTTTGAGTTTTGATAAAATAAATCATGAGTAATAAGCTATTTAATTAATAAAGTTAATACTAATTTATGACTACTTTACATAATTTTAAAAGGATTAGTAATATACAACTTAAGCCGTCAAGACCTGCATCGTATATTCAACAACGTAGAATTTAGACTACCGTTAATATATGTTGATTTTTGATGGAAAATGTTATTTTTTTAGATTTAACGTCTATGTTGATGTTATGTCATTGCTAATATATTAATTCATTAACAAAAGTGGACATGACCCAGTTTTAAATCTATTGTATAAAGGTAATTTTATAAGATGTCAGATTATTGTCAATGTCATAAATCATCAATTCAAAATTGGCATAATTCACCTGATTTTCAACACATTGAAAAAAACTAAAATTTAATTGATCATTCTCATTTTCACTACATAAAATACTTTTGTTATTCTCTATCTAGTGTATCAATAAATCTGAATACAACATTAAAATTGAATCTTCTAAAATTAGTAAAGATAAAGTCATATGTTCGTGTGTATTTATGTAAATTATTATTTGGTATACTTTTGAATAGATTATGCTAGCCTCATTTATTTATATGCTAGATATCTTAGTTATATATATGTCTAATCATTAGCCAATAAATTACCCAAATAACATGCATTTATAATTATTCAAAAATTATATTTATCTAATAAGTAAATTGTAATTATTTATATATTGTAATCATAGTCGCACTGATAATAATTCCATATCTAATTTTACTCAACAGAGCATCAATCTTTGATGCTAAAAATAATTCATATATCACAAAGACTAACTACTCATATTCACATGTTTTTTTTTCAAAAATTCGAAGAGAAATTTGTACTAATATCATTATTGAAATTATTTTCAAGTTAATTTCGTATATGATTCTAATATTTTTTTTATAATAACTTGATACCATTATATATTATTTTTCTAAAATTAAAGATTTTTGAACTTGTTAATTTTTTTTTAATATTAGTTGAACTCGTGGAGAAAAAGAAAAAAATATATTAGTTGAACTTATTAATCCTTTTAAATTATCGACTAATATTATTAGTTTTCTTTAGATAACATAACATGGATTAAATCAAATGTTACAATACATTATAGTTTTAACCTCTTTTCTAATAGTTCAAAATATTAAAGTAAATTCAAATAGTTGTATGATGTTTTCCAGCATTAAATATTATTTTCATAAAATTATTATTGCTCGTCTTAATTTTTTTTCGAAATATTGGATTTTATAATTTTTAAAGTTTCATATATAAATATATATGAGTTAAATTCTATTAAATTCTTGTTATTTGTTGAGTACGGGAGTCCACATATGTTCTGCAATTAAATAGTACATAAAATATTGTAAAACGTATTATAATGTGGATCATGTGCTACAAACATACTATTTTAATGAAGTATTGCAAATCTAATACATTTGACAAGTTGAACATTGCAAAACGTATAATTCTATAGAACATGATTAGTTTGTGGAACATACATCTTTACGTTGTAGAACACGTACGTGTTCAACTTTTTTAACATTAATTATACAACACCATAATACACGTTCATATCCTGTAGTTTATTATTTTAGTTTTTAAATTAATAACAACATTAAACATGAACTATTAGATTGGATTGTAATAATAAGTTAGGATTTTGGACTCGAGGACTCAAGAAAGAAAAAGAGACTCCATGGATAAGATTACTTATAACAACCGTATCAAATTTAACAATTTATTTAAGATCTATTTCACAATTATCTGAATACAAATATATTTTTAATTAAATTATGCAATAAATAATTTGATGAAGAAACATCAAATGTCTTATCATTTTTCAAATAACACGTTAATGGAAAATCTATTTTTTACTATTTAGTTGTGTAATTTGAATTTTTTTTCTAAAGATAATGAAAAAAATAGGACATTAGGGTCTTTTTTTTTTGTAAATTCACCATCGTTGAATAATTTCAAGAACATAATTATTTTTTTAAGTAAAATGTTAAAAAATAAATCGATTTAGTAGACGTTGTAATTTTAACGGATCTCGTGACATATGATGTCAAATTCCCAATATATTTAAATATTGGGTCAAGTCCTAAAAATAATAATGTACAACCGGTCAGTTGATAATTTTGAAACATATTATCAATTGAATTGATCGTAGAAAGACATCAAAAAATTAATTTTTATTAATATGAGATTTTACAAAATAATTCAAATTTACTAAACCTAGACAGTAGCGATGTATTTTCCGATCGGCCGGGTCATGTAGTCAAATTTCGAGTATTTATTGAAAATGGGTAAAGTAATTTTTATACATATTATCAATTGACTTGATTCGATAGAAACCTCAAAAATGTTAATTTTTATTGACATAAGATATTACAAAATTTCCCTTATTGGTAAGAGTTTCTTGTCTGACTTGTAATTTAATTTAAATCTTGATAGTGACGTTATATTTTCGACCGATTCATTTAGTCATAATGGGTGAGGTTCTGATTTCGAATTTGAAATAAACTGAAATACACCGATTATTTATGACTTTAACCTATCTAAATATGTGATATACATATATATTCTTTATATATAAGTGTATCTATTTTCAACATTTAAAAAAATTATTATATGTACAATTCATTTATTTTATTAAAATATATATATTAAAAATGTACGAGACACACTTTTTAAACTAAAAATTATTTAATATATAAGGTAATGATCCGATTATATACTATGTTTAACTTTATATCTTAAATTCAATTTTTTAAAACTAATTCTACAAATATTCCAATAATTATGGTTTTTAAACAAAATAAGCAATTATATTTAGAGTTAAATAAATTGTCATTGTTTATGACACTCACATATTATGTGTGTATGATTTAAAACACATGTAACAATTTGGAGTAGTGGTAAGAAGATGTGCAATTGAATGTAAAGACTCCGGTTCGATTCCCACAAACAATATATAGAAGAGATCAAAGTGACTAGGTCGGAAGAGAAATTGAAGAAACACTGAAATAGGTTCTAATGTTCGGTAATGATAATTTTGTATTTTCGTTATTCATATGATTTGGATGGACAATAACAAATTGAAGGCAAAATCATATACAGTTAAACCTCGATGAAGTAATAATCGATAAAGTAATAACCTCGCTAAAATAATATTGTTCTCCGGTCCCAGCATAATGGACACAGTGTATTTTTACTCCCGGTAAAGTAATAAACTCGCTAAAGTAATATTTTTTCTTGGTCCCGACCCTATTACTTTAAAGAGGTTTAACTGTATTACTTAAAAAAATGCATACTACAAGGGCCTGTTTGGAAGTTATTTGAAATAAGTAGCTTGTTGATTTATAATCCCGTAATTTTTTTTTATAAGTCGAATTTATAATTTATAAACTAATAAGTTGAATATTAGACTTTTTCTCAACTTATTTTCTTTTTCACCTTTTTATTAATTTTATTTTAAAATATATGTTTGTAAATATTGTTTAAATTTAAAATTCATGAATTAAGAAAATTATATTTAAAAATTATTTGTTTTTAGTCCATTTAAGTAAAAAAAATCTGACTTATAAGCAAATTATCCGAACACTTAAATAACTTATAAGTTTTTATTTACTTGTGATCGGGTGAAATACAACTTTAACCTCTTTTTTATATAAAATTAACACACAAAAAATATTATGAAAAAAGCGATTAATTTTTGCTTAGATAACTATCAGCATAGTATCTCAGTAAGATACCCATTTATAAGATACTCAATTATGAATGAAATATCTACTACATGGGAATACGTTATACCCAACTGACCGAAATATCTTAAATAGAATTAAATTGGAATATCGAACCGCCACATGAATTATTTTAAAGGGTAAAATTGGTGAGTTTTTAATAATAATTATTTTTGTTATTTTTTAAAAAAATAATTATTTTTATAATATTTTTTAATTGTGTGTTGCGAAGGACATCAATTCTTACATGTTACAACTTATCATATCCCGAGATTTTATAATAGGAGTTTTAATGTAAATTTCTGGGTTACGTCCGGTAATATATTACCTTGTCATCTTTGATGTAAATGCCTGGAACTTTATCTTTAAATATTGTGATATGTTATGTATAATCAAAGTGACTAGGTCGGAAGAGAAATTGAAGAAACACTGAAATAGGTTCTAATGTTCGGTAATGATAATTTTGTATTTTCGTTATTCATATGATTTGGATGGACAATAACAAATTGAAGGCAAAATCATATATTACTTAAAAAAATGCATACTACAAGGGCGTGTTTGTAAGTTATTTGAAATAAGTAGCTTATTGATTTATAATCCCGTAATTATTTTTTATAAGTCGAATTTATAACTTATAAACTAATAAGTTGAATATTAGATTTTTTCTCAACTTATTTTCTTTTTCACTTTTTTATTAATTTTTATTTTAAAATATATGTTTGTAAATATTGTTTAAATTTAAAATTCATGAATTAAGAAAATTATATTTAAAAATTATTTATTTTAATCCATTTAAGTAAAATAAAATCTGACTTATAAGAAAATTATCCAAACACTTATATAACTTATCGTACTTATAAGTCACTTGTGCATTTTAAATTATAAATTACATATTTTAAGATTTTCCGGGGCACTAACTCTATTAATATGTCAGCTTTTTTATGAAGTGTGGAACTTTTTGCTCCAAGCAATGAAATAAGGAGAGGAACAGATTCTTGAAAATTCATACAACTACTTTGTATGGGCGTATAGAAACTGAACAAGTACTCCTATAGTCCTATGAAATATGAATGATGTGGCCAAATGAGCTCCAGAGAAAATGTACATAACAACTCAGTATGACTCCTTCACTAGATACACATACCAAAGCCTCATTCCTCAACCTCAATTAAATAAAAAAAAAAGATATAAATATTTGAGAGAATCTTGATTTCTGATAATATTTGTGGATAAGATTTCCCATGGGGATTTCACTAGCCAACAATTGAATGTGGTCTTCTTACTTACATGCACTATTTACTTTTCAACCATGCAAACCAATCTCCTCTCTCCCCAACCTCCTCTGCAGACTGCAACTGATGATGAGGTACCCTCTCTTTTTTCTTCTTCATTTTATTTACACATTTTTTATTATTTTCAAGAATCTGAAATGTTAGTTTGTGTTTTTTGTGGAAGCCCAACATGAAGTTCATGTCAGGTCCTTGCATCAGTACTTGTAATTGCTTTATATTTTGAATAGCTTTGGATTTGATATTTTTGATTAGAGCTATCTGGCATTGTGATTCTACTACCTCCTATTAAGTGCATCATTAAGGATTAAGGAATGATATGAATCCTTATAGTACTTACTTTCACACTTGCTAGGACTTTAGGTCTCTTTTTATCTTTGTCAGACAATTTGCCAATTATACAACTTTTGGTTGAGAGTTTTTGTGAAAATACTAAAAATTTCCTTTGAGCAGTTCAGTCTAGTACTCTTTTGCTACTGGTGTACGGGAAAATTTAGTATCGAGGTTCTTACCTTTGTGTTATTGTGTACTACATAAGTTGGTTGAAGAGAGCAGTAAGATTGGTGCTCACTGTTGGCAGCACACAAGCTAGACAAGCGGTGACCGTTTGTAACTTGTGTTTGCAGACATTCTTACTCATATTTTCACTGCTTTTTTCCTCATTGCATTAATAAACTTGTAAGTAAAATTAGTAGCCATATAATTGATCAAAAACTACTTGGGCTTTTAGAGGGTTCAGATAGGGCTATTTGGGTTTTTTTAGTCCATTTACCATAAATCAGCTGAAACTCAGAATCCGAAGTAATTGAGCTTTTAGGGTTCATCAAATGGGGGAAATAAAGTACATTGAATCTTTCAATCTAGATCAGATGAATGGTGATATATATGATACTAAATACGGGCTGTTTTGGACTCTTCCCGAGGCTGTTTTGGACTCTTCCCGAGGGGAAAAGTGTCCAAACCAGCGTGTATTTTACTATCATATGGATGACCATTATGATCTAGATCGAAAGATTCAATGCACTTAATTTCTCCCATTTGATGAACCCTAAAAGCTCAATTACTTTGATTTCTGAGTTTCCGCTGATTTATGGTAAATGGACTAGAAAAAACTCAATGAGGAAAAAGAAAGTGGAAACATGAGTTAAGTTTAATTAAATATGTTTGCTTCCACATTTTGAATGAAAAAGTGACACTTTAATTAGATCACAAACTCGTGATGCTTGAGTTCAGAAAGATTAGTATTTTAAAGCACATACGCTAAAGCAGATTACACGTCAAAACCTATGACTTTAAGCTTTAAAAATTAAAACTTCGAGTTATTGCAAGCATTTTAATATGTAAGCAATGCTTTTTCAGTTCGACTGTTAAATCCCTGTGTTCACTAGATTAGGAATCTAAATTATCTTTTTTCAACATTTCAATATATCTATTCAAGGGACATCAAGTCTGGAATGTTGTTATGTAAGGCCAGTTGATTGCTCATGTATTTTCCACTACTAATCCCACAATGCTTGATACTATTTGAAGATTTTTTTAGCAATAAGTTGATATCACCTCCTGTAAATGCCTACCTAAAACATTTGTTTCCTGTCCAAATGTTCTCCTGTGAATCAGATTGAAGTATGGCCTAATTCTACTAAAATAGCCAATAACTTGCAATTAGAATACAAGTAGGATCTGGTTCACATTTTACATAAAAAAGAGAGGATCTGGTTCACATTTTACATAAAAAAGAGAGGATATGGTTCACATTTAATCATTTATATCTTTTTTGAGTTCCAATTATAGGTATATGGTCATTTGAACAAGGCTTCTCTATTTGAGGCTGTCAGGAATGCTTTTTTTTTGGGAGGGGGCATTATTGTTGCGAGTTTAATTTTTCTTAAATCATCATAATCAATTTCTTTTCTGAAACAGGTGAAGAGACCAAGAATGTGGGCTAAAGAATCAATAGAATGTTCCACTAGTGCAGTGATCTGATTTTTTTCGTAGAATCCATGATTCAGTCAGTTGTTGGCACAAAATATATATAGGCATAACACTAAATTTGCAGAGTGCAGAATATTAGTAGAAAGGTATTTGGGGACTGGATATCTATCATCCCTCTTTTGTTTAGTTTTCTTAATAATGGGAGAATTTGGAAAGCGGAAGATTGATTCTGTTATTACTAAGAAGCACAGAAATGGTACTGTTACGAGCAAATCTCAGATTCAAGCATCAACTACGATGGTATATTTGCTATAACTTTTGTCAAATTTACCTGCACCTAGAATGCTTTACTTCTATATGACGTTACTTTGTCCACTGCAGCCGTATTTTCTCCCTGTATTGAATTGTTTATTTGACAGCTGCCACTTTATTCTTTGGCTAATCAAACCTAACCTTTCTTTTAAAAGAGTTCGTTATTCCCTCACTGGGAGTAATTGGGAAGTCAAGTCAGGTTTCCCCATATATGCACCAAAGACTGTATAATAATGGCAATCTTATTGATCCCATTTTCATTTGGAAAAAAAATACTACTAAATGCCTTCAAGACCAATACATGAAAGATATAGAATCTTTTCTCTGTCAATTTGGGACCTTCAAAGAAATCAAGTTCATTTACACATGCTTTCCTTCATCCCTAATCAATGTGTAGTAGCCAACTTTAGCTTTTATAATATAACCTACTTGTCCTTGACCAACATACAGTTGCTTCCATTGGACATTGACATTACTTTCTTTGATCTAATCTGACTGGCCATTCATATACTAAAAACAGATAGATGTATGAACATGTCATGAATTCGATAACGGGCCCGTGATTCTCTGATCTACTTGGATATATGTCGATTAAAGCTAGACTCTTATAATTGATTGTGAACTTTTCAGGAACCACTTCTCCAGGAAAGGGACCAGCTTTGTCGATTTTCAGCTTCTTTAAATTCTCGCATACAGTCCCGGTGCATTGTCTGTTTGGACAATAATAGCTGCAAGGTAGTACGTTCAAGGACAAGGTTGATGAAAATTTTGATTGAGAAAAGAAAACCTCAAGAAGCTCATTCCATTTTTCGAGGTTTAACAGAAGAAGGACACCGACCAACACTTGTAACATACACAACTCTATTAGCAGCTTTGACTGTCCAGAAACGGTTTAGGTCGATTCCTTCACTCCTTTCTAAAGTGGAAGAGAGTGGCCTGAAGCCTGACTCTATATTCTTTAATGCCATGATCAATGCATTTTCAGAATCTGGCAATGTCAAGGAGGCGATGAAAATCTTCAGGAAAATGAAGGATGTTGGCTGTAAGCCTACAACCAGCACATTCAATACATTAATTAAAGGATTTGGTATAATTGGTAAACCTGAAGAGTCCTTGAAACTATTGGAATTAATGTCACAGGAAAGTAGTGTAAAGCCCAATGACAGGACATACAATATTATCATCCGAGCCTGGTGTAACGAGAACAATATTACAGAAGCGTGGAATGTTTTTTATAGAATGGTCTCATCTGGTGTAAAACCTGATGCAGTCACATTCAACACAATAGCAAGAGCATATGCTCAGAACGGGGATACAAGTAGAGCTGAAGAAATGATACTCCAGATGTATGACAACAGTGTTGCACCAAACCAACGCACTTGTGGTATCATCATTAATGGGTATTGTGAAGAAGGAAATATGGAAGATGCTTTAAGATTTGTGTACAGAATGAAGGATATTTCTGTGCATCCAAATCTTGTGATTTTCAATACTCTTATTAAAGGATTCCTTGACATTACAGACTCTGATGGAGTTGATGAGGTATGCTGCTTTAGTATTCTTTGGAAGATTACCATGAGAATTTTTTTTTTTTTTTAATTGTTTGCTGGAATTCAGTTAAAATTTATGATTTGGTTTACCTGGTAAGTTTAATATGCTCTGCAATTAATCTTCTACGGTTTCAATTCCCGTCTCAGTATCCCTTCTATTTCAGGATTCCTATGAACATGGTTAACATAAATTCTGCAACAAATGTTTTTTTTTGCAGACACTATCACTGATGGAGGAATTTGGTGTCAAACCGGACGTAGTTACATTTAGCACCATTATGAATGCATGGGGTTCGGCTGGGCTCATGGAAAAATGCCAAGAAATTTTTAATGACATGTCAAAAGCTGGTATTGATCCTGACATTCATGCTTTCAGTATCCTTGCAAAAGGTTACGTGCGGGCTGGAGAACCAGACAAGGCTGAAGATATCATTAAATTGATGGAAAAATCTTGTGTGTGCCCAAATGTTGTTATATTTACGACTGTCATGAGTGGATGGTGCAGTGCTGGCAGAATGGACTATGCTATGAGGGTGTACGAGATGATGTGTAAAATGGACGTATCTCCCAATTTAAAAACTTTTGAGACACTTATATGGGGATTTGGAGAAGCAAAACAACCACAGAAAGCAGAGGAGCTTCTTGAGATAATGGAAGCAAAGGGTGTTCGTCCTGAGAGGAGTACTGTTCAGCTTGTAGCAAATGCATGGCGTTCTATTGGATTTCTGGACAAGGCAAAGAGAGTGCAGGATGATGTTGATGACGATCAGACAGTTATACCAAATGCTAAAAATGACAAGACACCAGAAGACTCGCCAAAAAGAAGTTATCAGATCGAAAATCAAAGTTGTTCTCCAGGTCTTTTACAGGCACCTAATTCTGTAATCGCCAGTCCAAAAGGGCCAAGCAGTGTTAAGACAGTTAGCCAGATGATGTCTAATAGAGCTGAATATTCATCTGGAGGCCCAAGCACCAAAATATATACAATGCAACTTCCACACGCATGTAATTTCATGCTAAAGCCACGGATCATGCTACCGAAAAAGCTTCATCTTTCTGTTGGAGTCTCTCGGTATTTACCTACATATAAATTGGTGTTCTAGAGCCTCTAAAAGTAGTGAATCTTGCAGGATGATACAATACACACATTCTTGTAATTCATTTGTAACATCTGTAATTATTTCTGTTGTTTGTTCTACTATATGAATATGAGACAGAAAGATTCTCTTTCTTTAAAATGTACATGCTGCTCAATGAAATGAAAATCTTTTAGACCCTTTCTTCGTTGCAACAATTAATTTGATTTATTTATTATATTATTGTTTAACAATTATCGAATTGAGTTATCCTCCTCAACTTGAGACATGTATTGAGTTACCCTCCTAATCTTGAGACAAGAATATTTTCTAGGGTTAAATGGCAGTTAGGCCACTCAACTTATCACTAACTTTCACTTGAATCATCCAATTTAAAAAACTTTCACTGAGGTCACATGTGAAGTGAAGATAATCATTTAAGTCATTGTACACGTTAAAAATTTCACGACCGTTAAGTCGCGTTGACAATAGTCGAAAGTTCGTCTAACGCTACCTAATCAGTACCAGATTACATGCCACGTTAGTGAAATGACCCAGCCCAGTTAAAAACCCAGCCCGGCTAAAAACCCGATTATATTATAACCCACCCTCTTATAAACCGATAACCAAATCCCCAAAATCACTTACGTGATAACAAAATCCCTAATTATAACGCACACCCAAATCCATTCTATTGTAAAACTAAATTCGGAGATGGTTCGAACTCGATCAGGCATTGAAGTTCGTACAATTTCAAAATCAAATGATGAAGACGAAATTGTGATTGAAGATGATTTCGCTGGCGCAGATGATGAAGTGGATGAGGTAGATGGTGAAGATGAAAATGCGACCACCGAAGAAGAAACAACGCAAGTAACTACCATATTGTCAACTTTTTACTCTTCGGTTAGGGTAGAACCCGTTTTGTTTCTCTTTTCTTTTGTTAGAATGCCTTGTACGTGTGTAAATGAGGGTTCTTTAATTATTTACTTACATTTAACAAGGATAATTTGTATAATGTCATATTATACTATGGAGGTCATTTTGTTCATATTCCTTTTCAATCGTACACAAGTAATGTGAAGAAAATTTATAAGCGTATTGATTTAGAGAATCTTAGTATTGATGATTTGGAGAATATATTAGTGGTCATGTTGGTTTAGAACTCCGGAACTGAAAATTTATTTGCTTAATGCTGAATCAAAGCCAATAATTGATTTAAGTAAGAAATGTGCTAATAATATAGTTTTGTATATTTGTCATGTTATTGTACCTACTGATGAGTCAGATATGGAAAGGGATTGTAGTGATGATGAGTTTGTAGAGATTAGGAAATCCGGTAGAGAGGAAAAAAAGAAGATGGATGAACATGAGAGGGAAGCGAATTTGAATAAAATGTACGAGAGTGATGAAGATAGTGAATCAGGCGGGGGGTTTTATCCTAGTATGAGGAGAATGATGAAAATTTTTCTTATGCTAATACCCATTCTGGATATGACAAAATGAAATTTGTAGATGAGGTTTTTAATGTCCATACACCTGCCAAAAATATAAAATTTAAAGTAGGTCAGATATTTGGTTGTAAAAAGGATTTCAAAGAATCAGATAAACACCTGTATCTAGAGCAACCAAAAAAGTAAAGGGGGAGACCACAAAAGGAGCAGCCTGAATTTATGGAAGAAGTAACTAAAAAAATGCACTTGCAACAACAAGAAATCCTAACTGGTGAGGATAAACTAATGAATGATATAATGGAAAATATGGAAGAACCACAACCAGGGTCTAACCGTAGGATGAAATTTGTAAGTATATTTTAGTTTCTAAACTTTTGTTGCATATTGTTGTACTATACTTATTTTTTTTATTTTTTCATATATGCCAACTCCAAGTCTGGAGAACTACAACAGTATTGGATGCACACCACCTACACCAACACCTCCAACAGTTACATAATCAGCCAAGAAAAAAACCTCAAGAAAGTCTGTCAAGTATTTTGCACCTCCAAGGCCAAAAAAGAAGTGATTATTTTATGTTACTTTTGATATTCAGATTATACTTCTGTAATGGGAATCTTTTGAGACATTTTGTCATTGACAGTGTGACATGTTCTCAATTTTATTAAGTAGTTTTATTAAGTTCTATTGTGACTCTTTGTAATGAGAATCTTATGATTGTTCAATTTCAATCTTTATTATGTGGTTAAATAATTTTTGTCTTGTCTATTTTTTATTGACAACACACATCACATTACATCTATACTATGAAATATGGGTACACTGTTTTACTAACAACACATTGATAACATTAATAATATTGATAATATCCATTACATGAAGTAGGAATTACAGGATATCACTAAGAATATTGTAAACAATGTTCATCATTACTTGAAGAACCTAAAAATAAACTAAGCTATAATTAAAAGCAATATCAACTTCTTCGATTTGCTACCATATAGTTTGTTCCTAAGAACATTGTTTTATAATTTCCCATTTTTCTTGCGAAGTGACATGCATTCTTCGTTCAAAATTAACATTTTTTTGACAAAACGTAACGTTGTTATAGCTCTTTACAGTTGATCATCGTTGGCTCTCACTTTTGCCTTCAATTCTTGAACAAAATCTCTTGCTCTATCGGTATATGGAGGATCATCCCATAGAAAAAAAATTACATTTTTTTCTTGAATCCTAATCAAAATATAAGCCAAGTTAGCTATATACATTTAAGCATTAAACCAGATAAATATACAAAATAGACTTGCCTTCCATTTACTGCAACCGAAAAACCTTTTTTCCGGGTCCAATGTCCCTTCTTTCCAAATTTCTTGACATGGAGTCACAAGATCGCACTTGCATTTGATACCATTTAAACGATATTCAAAATCAAAGTTGTAATGTTTACCACTCGTCTAAGAGTTACTGCTACTTCTGAACGGATTTCTAACTGAAGCACTACTGCTATTCGTACTGGACATAACAGATGGTTGAGATTGCCATGAACCCTAATTGAGATTTTGTATAGAATGGGGGGAGTTTATAAAGGGGGATGAGAGATCACTGGGTTATATAATAACCAGGTCAGGTACAAGGTTTAGATGAGTAGATGAGGTTCATATGTCACTATGGACTTAAATCAGCCATGTCAGATCGTTGAGTTACTTTTACATAAAATTTTAACGTTAGTAACGACAAGTGACCTACGTGAAAATTTTAAAGAAATATGTAAGTTTACTGAATTTTTTTTGACTTGGATGACCGAACTGAAAGTTAGTAGTGAGTCGGGTGATTAACTGCCATTTAACCCATATTTTCTAATAAAATTTTAATTTAAAGATAATGTAAAGGTTCACAAATCCAATTAACATTAAGGTTCAATTTGTTGTGTGTGTAAATTGGAATTTAAATATTTTATACTTCAATAGTAGCAAATAAAAAATAATTTGGCAATGGCAAAACATCTTTTATTCACACTTTTTCAAAAAAAGTCTCACGAACAAAACCAGGGTGTTCGTTAAACTGTAAACTGTATGTCAACGCCTTTGTATATAAACATTCTGAATTGTGAAACAAAATAACAAAGAAAGAAGGAAAAAGATGATATCTTTACATCTTATCCCCCAATTACCATTCCTCCAAAACCCTATTTTCAGACAACCCCGCCATTTTTCTCCCCTTAATTTCCAACCCACTTCAAGATTTTCAAAATTAAACCATCCCAACTTCAAATCTTTAATAAAAAACCAATCTTTTTTGAAATCAAAGCAGTTGGGCTATAAAGATTGGAACTTTAATAGACTAAAATGTAATGGGCATAAAGATTCTTTAGGGGATATTAAGGTGGGCCCAGAATTAGTGGATTCAGGTGGTGGGGGTGGGGGTGGAGGTGGAGATGGCGGTGATGATGGTGGAGATGAGGAGGAGAAAAAAGGGTTGTTGCCTGATTGGGTTGATTTTACTTCAGATGATGCAAAGACTGTGTTGGCAGCACTTGTGATTTCTTTTGCATTTAGGGCGTTTATCGCAGAGCCTCGATATATTCCTTCATTGTCTATGTATCCTACATTTGATGTTGGAGACCGTCTTGTTGCGGAAAAAGTTAGTTTTTTTTAGTTAGTTATATGTATGTGTGTAAATTGATACTTTTTGAGTTGTTTGGTTGTCAAGATATGTTTTAGAAAAAATAAGGGGCATTTTTGTTGCAAAAATCATTAGAATGCGAGTTGTGTTTTTGAATGATAGCGAGTTTGCTATTAAATTTTGCATTGTAGGAGTATTTGTAGAAGAGTAGAAAGGAATACATTGAGACTTTAGTGGAAAGTAGCAATCTTTGCGTTGTTTCTGTTGAGTAGAAGTAAGAAGATTCGGACTCACAGCCGCCTAATATGTACTTGTTTATTGTATGTAAAAGAAAGTATAGAGTTATTGTTCATAACCCTGCTAGTATCGTAAGTCTTAGATTTTAAATTAGGGTTGTCCTTCTATATAATGTCAATAACTCTACATTGCCTTCGTATAAAAGGGCCTAACTTTCTCATGTGTCTCAATCTGCCAAATATAGAGCCAATAGTAAGTTAAATATATCGAGAATTATGAAACTGGCACCACATGTTCTAGAAAGGATTACTATCTTTGTTTTCAGATAGCAGGTTAAGAGCCAAGCACTGTACTAGAGAAGGCAGTAATTGAGTTCCGGAAACTTCTTAATTCGTGTTACCATTTATCAACTCAATAGCACCAGCATTAGTGTTAGCTCTGTGAGTCGTAGCTATATGTGAACAAGCTCCATTTCTTTCAGTCCTTCATGTATAAGATTTTCTGTTTCCTAATTAAGTACGGGGAATTGCAATATACACATATAAATAAAAGAAGATTTTTTTTTCTTGATCCTTTTCTTGTTTTAGGATGTTGTAAATTCTGAACAAGTACAATGAATTTGTTTTGAGAAAAACTTGCAAATACAATGCCATTTTGATATATGTCAGCATTTTTTCCTATATATATTCAGGTCAGTTACTACTTTAGGAAGCCTTGCCCAAATGATATTGTGATATTTAAAGCCCCTCCCGTCCTTCAAGAAGCAGGATATACTGACGAGGATGTCTTTATTAAAAGAATTGTTGCGAAGGCTGGTGATGTTGTGGAGGTGAGATTATTTTTTAGTAAATTTTTTATTCTTTCACCATGTAATATTCTTGGAGCAATTCTAGGTATAGTATATGCTATGCAGTTATTCTAAAAAATTCATCTGTTAATTACATAAACTTCTTTTAACGGGAGTAGTAAGGTATCATAATATCATCCATTCATAAATTACGCTAATTATATATTGGCAATTTGGCATAGACCGTAAAATTTGTTGTTACTTTGCCTTGATTACTCTGCTTCACAAGTCCAGTCATATATCGACATATGTGTTTTATTGTATATCTGATCTTATTATGTTTGTTATATTGTGTAGTTTGGTGTTGGACATACAGTGTTGCAGATTATTTTCCATAATATACCATATTTAGGGTACCACAACAATCGTATTTAGATTTATCATGTATTTAAAATCTTTTAATAGATACACAGAGTTTCAGTAGAGGCGATCTAAGACCGCATGGAGCGTTTAAACTTTTTTTGTTAGTTATCTAGGTTCCATGCAAAACATTACAGTGGTGTTTAGTCCCACTTCTTAGAATTAGGTCGATCTCTCACTAGAGGTAGCCAAGGAACAGGGTTCAGAGTACCAGTTTATGGATTAATTTCAGAAGCGGACTATCAACAATTTGAATAGGAAAATAGGCAAATATATATACTTGAAACTAAATAATTTTGGAATGACTTGTATTTACAAAATATACAGAAGTACTTCGTTAATCTCTGCCAACAGAAAGTTTTACTTTGTACAAATTGTTTTATGTTTTAGAATCTCAGTTTATGGGCTCTCCTCTGCGCTGTGCTGTGCTGTGCAGAGCCGAGTATTGTGTCAGATATGAATTAGCATGGGCTGTATTTTTGTTTCAGGTTCATGAAGGAAAGCTAATTGTTAATGGAGTGGTCAGAACAGAAGATTTCATTCTTGAAGCTCCAAAATATGAAATGACACCAGTTGTATGTGCAATAAATCCAATATTTGACCCTCCCCAACATACACACACACCACCGCACCACTGCCAACAAAAACCATATATTTTACATGGTTAAATGGATTTAGATAGGTGAAAATATATATATTTATGTAACTTGCATTATTCTAATGTGATGCAGCATGTGCCGGAAAATGCAGTTTTTGTGATGGGTGATAATCGGAATAACAGCTATGACTCACACGTATGGTATGTGTTCTTTATCTTCAGTTCATACAGTGAAGTGTCTTATGAATCTCGCTAATGTTTTAAATACATCTTAGGGGTCCGCTGCCTTCTAAAAACATATTAGGAAGATCAGTAGTGAGATATTGGCCCCCGGCAAGGATTGGCAGCACAGTTCTTCCTGAAAGTTGTGCTGTTGATAAGCAGGAGAGCAGTTTAGCATCTCAACAATGAGATAAAGACTATTTTTAGGGTCTGTTGTTAATAAGTTATATTTTCTCATATGTTGTACTCAAAATCTTCCCTTTTTTGATTTTGAACAGTTTATACAACTGTTATGCTCATCAAATTCTTGAGCTTTACTCTTTTGTAATTGTATGATTAATTGATTTATCCGAAATCCAGGAGAAAACTTTGGTGAACTATGGTGTTTCTTGCTCCTATATTTTTAAATAATTACAACTTACAAGTTCATTTTCCCGTTATTTCACTTGTTCTTTTCATCTATTGTTTACAAGAAATTAAAAGGTTAAGTTTTCCTGGGAACTTGGTACTCTTATTACACCCATGTTCTACAATCTATCTAAGACTACACAACACTATGTTTAAAATATGCCATGACATGAAATATGCAATTTTCTTCAATACATTGAAAGAGAATCAAACCATTGTTAACTGACAAGGGCCTAGCAATCGTGTTACAAGAAGTCCCTGGTGTTCAACCTGAAAGTAGTTGATCCTCAATAAGTAAACATGAACACTGAAAGAGTGGAAGATACCTGTATTCAAGTTTCAATATGTAAATAAAATTGGTTCTTATAAGAGCTCTATTAATTTTGTTATTAGATTGAAAACCATTACAAAAGTAGTACTTGGTGGTTGGTGCGAGTAAATAAAACTCAACAGCAAGACCCATAGGTCCGGGGAAACCTGAGTAGTTTAACCATAACAAGTGAATCAAATTAAAAAAAAGGCACTAGAGCACACAAGTCTGATTTGTGAAAAAGGTAGTATAATGGCTGAATTGGCTAACTCCCATGCATTACAGTGCATATTTGCACAAAGAAAAGATTTAATTTTTTTACTTGGCGAAAGATGATAGTAATAGTAACCTACAGAAGTATTACAGTTTGCAGCTAGAATAATATGGCAGCCTGTCCAGAAAAATGAGGAAAATGTAAAATCACGTGTCTATCAAAATCAAACTACATATTTGAATCTGAAATTATATTCTATAGGTACGCCGATTCCCTACATTTTGTACGGGGATCCAATTATACAGATGTGATCAAAATCTACTTTGTGACCTGATTTGACTGCATATATATCTGAATGGGAGCGTAAGGGAATACTGGAATCTCTAAGATACCAACAGAAGTTGAGGCTGGGTGCAAATGGATCTCAATTTGGATCACATAGTGTTAAGAACTCTACTGAAGCTAATGCCTCTCCTCACTCAGGTTCTGTCACTTCTACTTCTATCCACATGAACCGTCCTTAGATCCAGTGTTGCAAGAGTTTGGGGCATTGACATCCCTCCAGATACTACAATTTCTGCAAGATCAAAAAAATCATATAACAAGTTACTATACTAAATCTACTAAGTTCAAATATATTATTTTCTCATTTTCATTCTCTTTTAGTTTCCCTCTGATTTTTTTTCCTGATAGTCAATAAGCACGAACAACAGTAAAAAACATAGATTTAAGGTTTCATCTCACTTCACCGCCTAAGAATAGCAAACTAAATAATTCGTACTTTTTAGTAACATGATAAAAACCAAATAAATTTTTTAATAACTGTGAAATATACACACATTTAAGCAGCAGCCAAAATGGCTTTAACATGTGTTCAAGGAGGGAAGGACCGGTGAGAATATTACATACTAAAATTTTACTATCTCTATCTCGTAAACAGAGGTCCTATATATGCAAAACAATAATTAAATATAGAAAACTAAGAGCATGCCTAGTATATATTAAAAGTTTCCGAGAAAAAGAGTTCAAGCAATCGCTTGGGACTTACCGATTCCTTCTCTTACTGACAGGTTTGGTCTTATGACATCATTGGCATTGACCATGAATATATCACCAATATAAAGGTGGTTGGTAGGGACATATACACAAAACAGTTCCTCCTCTCCTGATTGATTCTGGAACAAAAGATGAGAGAGAGGTGAGCCAGGTTAAACAAAAAAGCAAAATTCAGCATAAGTGAACAATCAAATCCACGTACAATTAGTTACTGCTTAATTACTTGTAAGAAGCTTGTAGCTAATTTAAATTATCACTATTATAGCAAACAAAATTTTGCACTTGTTCATAGACACTGAAGAAACCTTCTCATGAAGAAAGTAACCTAATGTTTCATATAAGATAATGTTGGTGCTTATTAGGATAAACAAAACCCTGCACAATATGTTAGGTGTAGACTACACTTAACATATAGCTCTGCTATTGTCACTTTTTACTTGTTTACTGCTATTACTTATTATTATTTTAAATGTTCATCTTTCTTCTAAAATTTAATTGTTTGGCGAAGCAATGGCAAGAACTCATATCCATTGTTAAAAAAACACTTAAATGCACCTTACTGGAAACTGAGAGAATACAACTTTTACTTAAAGTAGTTATGCTGTATAAAGAAGACAAGTGACAGCAAGCCGCATTTATCCATAATATCCTTCTGCAGTCCAGAGGAGTAAAAGCATGAACTTACGTAGTCCTACTTCCCAATCTCCAGCACTTCAAAACTTACATCAGAGATCAAACTTGATTAAGTCGAGTTTCAACCAAAAGGTTTAATAATGAAGATTGCGCCAATAAGATTAGTCTGAACTCTAAGCTCAGAAAGAAAACGCAAAATGGGACAGAATGTAAACCCCAGTGTAGACTTCTGACAAGGAAATAAGGGTAAAGGAAGTATCCCAAAATTATCCTTGAAATAACATTCAAATCTTTTTCAGTGTAATAGATAATATGGTGAAAGGTAACAACCAATGTCCTGTCACAGATTCCCAGCCTTGTGGTTATCAGTACGTCACAATATTTAATTCAAATTGCACTATTTCGCTCGGGTCTGTTTGGATTTTGCAACTAAGTAGTCTAGGAAAAACTGAAAAATGTTAAAGGGAGATCTTAATACTATTTATATTTGTTTTCAATTAGGAAAACAGAAATCTAAGATAAATGACGAACCTGGAGAACAAAAGATGATGTGATGAAGCCAAATGCATATTCACCAATACGAGGATGCCGTATAATGGCCACTTCCTGGAAGGCTTGTGAGTTTTGATCTGTTACTTATTGAAGTAAAAACAGTTACGACCAATATCGTTGTGACTCAAGCAACACGAGTTCGAAACTAATTTAAACACACCTGGTGATATGGCTGAACTGATCTGCTTGGAGGCACTGTAGATGTGACGAACAAATGGCATTCGTTTAATAAACCATTCCCCAAGGCTCAGTACTGATGCCCCTAACCATGAGGACATGAAAACGCCAACCAAGAATATAAAAGTGATGGAAGTGATGAAGCCGAGACCTGAACAAGTAAAAGCAAGTAGATACTTAGCTGAATAAGAATAGTAAGATTGATTTCTTTTGATATACTTACAAGTTACAACAGCCACTATAACCGAATTGCATGAACTAATAACAAGCATAATATATAAAAAAAACCATAATATTTCAAAAGTTGACCTAAAAGCTATATAAACTACTACATGGTTACATTATTTTTAGAGCAGACAAAAAAAATACCAAGTAATCGCTTTCAATTATTTGATGGTGTAACCGGTCATCTATGTACTAACACTTTACAGTCTGATTGTAGTTTAAAAAGATTCCATCACCCGAGATTTGACATAACTTTCCTGTAAATAAAATGAAGGAAAAGGAAACTTTGTGTACGCTTACCAAATATATCAATTCCGAGATGTGCATAGATAGGAGAGAAGAAACCATCAACAAAGTGAATAAACCACCATGTTATATAGAAGGTAATCGCTATAGGCAACAGGATAACACTGCAGAAAAAGTCAATGTTGGTCATAACAGAAAGGCAATCAGTATGAAGCGATTAAAAACCTTATATATGTGCACGTCAAAAATACTGAAGCATTTAAATACCTCTACTTTCTTTTGTGAAAATCTAAGATATCACATATATACTTTTAAAAGGTAACTTGTAATATATTAATATATAAATATCCTGAGACAAACATTAAAATTTCAGGCACTAAGCTATCTCCATCCTTATGAAAGGTTCCATTTATATTAGCATATGAAAGTACCTACATGGACTGCAATCTGTGGGCACTGGGCACTATTTCTTAAAATTCAACCACAACGTTAGATTTTGGAAAGAGCTAAAACTGTGAGTATTCTTTAATAATATTATATCATCAGAAATTGAACATAAAGTTTGGTCCTCTTACAACTTGGATGCATATAATTCATATTTACGTACATCTTGAAACCACAATGCAGATAGCTTTTTTAATTGAACTCGTCTTTGTAAGAAGTTTCTAAATTTAGTAAAGGATGCACCAAAGGTGGGAGATCTTTCAATTAACCTAATAGTTCATTTCAGATTCTTGTTTAAATATATAATTCAATCTTCATAACCTAGGAAATTACTCTTGTGCTAGCCTCATAACTTGCAAGCAAGGTACTCAAACACTAAAAACAAATTAAGTTGACTTCAAGTCAAACACTTGATTATCAGAAGACAATTATCGCATCACCAATTGCTCTGTCATTTGTTTAATTAACTTCAACATAAACAATAGTCTGTTCAACAACTTGAGACAAAGACATAAAGAACTTGTGCTATACCAAAAGATGTTGTATGAGTAACCCTTTAGTCCTTAAGGACGCAACTAAAGACATGCCATAACAAAATATTTATATTAAGCATTATTGTGAATGTCTGAAAGTCGAAGGAATAGGAGAAGATGAAAGCTCACTCACCATCCAGTCATGAACTTTTTTGAAGCCCAGCTCCTAATGACTTTGTAAAATGTCTACAGGAAAGAAAAGAGAACTGTTATTTCTAAATGAAAAACAGATCAAGTTACAAAAGTCAAAACAGGGTTATTGTATTACTTTGCTTCAATCAAAGAGACACGAAAAACGCAACAGATTTATTAAAGTTTTCTTCATTACTTTTGATTTGTCACGAAGTTCAGCTAATTTAACGATGACGCTACTAGGGTCTACTTTGCAGGATAGGATACCATTAACATTTTACTGTATTAGATGGGCGCATATTGCATCTGCAATAGTCTAAAATTTAATGCAACTGAACAGAATAACTAAATTTATGTCTCAAAATGATATTCAAAATTTTTGTCAGTCGTCAGTGTTAATTATAATAACAATTATTACACTACTACACCAGCTGAAATTTGGAAACAAATCTTATAGTAACAAGCATATGTTGGTTTTATTAATATAGAACATTCTAAAGCAAAGGTTTAAAGTTAACATACAACCAATCAAATACAGACGTTTGTAAAGAACTGCAAGAAGCAAGGTAGGATAAATCGTAATCCTTTTTTCATAACGCAATGGAGACGAAACACAATCTTCAGACGAACACGGGATTAATTAAGACATTACTTATTTCCACAATGCAATAATTTGCCGAAATTAAAGATGTAAAAACTAAATACTGAGTTTTATGTGGATATTTCCAGCATCAGTTAGGTTAAATAGAAAATACACAATTCTAATAAACTGAAATTAGACTCAATACAGCAAAACAAAAACATGAGAGCATCGAATATCATCTAAATTGGCTAAGAAACTACTATATATGACTGCAATTTGGCAAACAAGTGACAATTATAATGAATTACATATTAAATTGAGAGAGAGAGAGAGAGAGAGAGAAGGAGAGAGTAAGGGAGGGAGAGAGGGGGAGAGAGATAACCTCGCGGCCGGAGGAGTGATGAGACGAAGAAACGGAGGAGGAAGAAGAAGGCTTGGAAGAGATGCTGTCGTCATCTTCGCCGGAGTTGGATGAATCGCCGGCGACTGGTATAAGAAGTTCTCGATCTCTCTCTACTCTTGTAGTCATCGCAATATAAGCATCACACATTCAAACACATATACAGTACACACAACTCTCTCTCTCTCTCTGTATATAGATCACTGAAAGTCGTTAGAAAGATAGTGGCATGAAAATGTCAATTTATTTTCTTTTTTTAAATGAAGAAAATTCAATAGTCCCAAATTTTAAATATACGCACATCTTAAACAAAAAATTACAAATTCTTCTGAAATAAAATCAAGTTTATGAGAGTTTTTCAAATTCAAATGCACCTGAATTTTTAAAATGCATAATAAAATAAGGGGCTTTTTTGAAAAAATACCATTGTTTTAAAGTTATTTTTGCAAAAGTACAGTTTTGCAATGCAATCAAAAACAACAACAAAAAAAAATCAATCACTTTTCGAAAAACGTAAAAAAAAATACATATCTCTTTGTTTTTGGTTATATACTGAATTTTTGAAAATATTTTTAAAAGATAGTAAAATTGTAAAAATTTATGAAGTAGTATTTTAATAATTTTTTAAAATTGATTAATATTTTAAATGTTATTGTTTGATATCAATTCTTAAATAAAATACTCATTGAGCAAAGTTAAATTTTTTCGGTACATGTGCGATGTAAATTTTAAACAATTAATAATTAAATTATGATTTTTTTTCACTGGGTCAGAAGAATGTGAAAAAATGACAAAAATAGCCGATTTTTGAAAAAAATTAACAAAAATAGTCATTCTGAAAAAAGTGGCCAATTTTGGCCGATTGAATAGTCCACTGTCAGTAGGTTATCCCAATTTGTATAAGATACTGCACTGGTAGTTGGGTATTTCATATATGGGATACTCCACTGGCAGTTGGGTATCTTATATAAAGTGGATACTCCACTGACTTGGTATCCCATCGGCCAAAATTGGCCAACTTTTCAGAAATTGGTTATTTTTGTCAATTTTGTGTAAAAATAGGCTAAATTTGTCCTTCACCCCATAATGTTTCATTTTGTAGACTCCAAATATTTATGAAGTTGAAAGCGCCAAGTACAGTATTTAGAAAAAAAATGTAATTGATATATTACTTAATTAGTGATTTTGCTGGCAGTGAACAGCTTGACACCAGTTATATTATTAGTTTTGACAGCTCTTTGCATTGTTGAAAGAACAACACAACACATGTTGGATGCTTGTTCTAAGCAGTTACTATGGACTACCAATGTTCAATTATTGAATATAGTTAGTTCAAGTAATTTCTAATTTTTAATATCTTATAATCTTAATCTCTCAATGATAGAATCTAAATTAGGGAGTGCCAATGTGCCAGCATTTCTGTTAAAATAGTATGCATCTTTCAGTTCTCAGAGTATCAGGCATCAACATATAAGCATTTCCATACTTTCAACAAGTTCATTGAAATACACAGCTTAGATCAGTAAAGTGGTAGTTGTTTTTACAGCTAGTGGTGTCAGTGCTCAGTAGAGGGAAAATAATTTCTTTTTCCGAATAATGAGACGTACTCAAACAAGGTTTGAACACTCGATTTCCCGTAAAGGAAGCGATAAAGATAGTTTGACCATGAGAAGTTATAAAGTGTGCATGTTATATATTTAATATGTTATACACACTTTCACAATCAATGGTATGCTCATTGCAAACTTGCAGTTCATTTAAGGAGTGAGATTTCTGGACAGTCATTACTCATTACCAGGGGACTTCATCATATCAAATTAATTCCAGGGCTTTCTGTTATAGACTCATGTAGAATAATTTATGAACAATATTATATGCATACCTTCTGTGTAGACTAAGATTTAGTAAATGTACATGACAAAGTAAAGATGATGAGTTGGTATATATTGCTAGATAACAGAATCTACAAGAACCTCCTCAATCAACTCACTAATTACTAGCTTTTCCAAGTCTCTAACTATTTGCTCAACTTCATCCAATGTAAATCCTCCCTGCCAACCGAGATCCCACACTCCAGCAGCCAGTCCCTTGCAGCGCAGATCTCTTTGAAGCACTGAGAACACAATATCTGCAGCAGGAACACTAATCACTCCAGGATCACTATAGCTTTTTAGGTTTTCCATCCCGATACGAGCTTCTTCCATCATCTTATCTTTTGACATGCAAAGTGATGAACCATCCATGGGTACATGTGACGATTGGTTTATAAGTGGTTTGTATCTTTGGCTTTTGCTCTCTAATAGTTCATTGGCATAGTCCTGTAAGAGTTTGGAATCTACTATGGCACCATCATGTAAGCCAGTCAATGCTGGTAAGACTGCTGGTTGAGATGCATCACAATTCTCAAATGGCCCCTCTACCTGCGGGAGTGATTCTGGAGTTCGTGATAGTGTGTCTGTGGTGGTATTTAATTGGAAGACATCACTTTCCTTAACGTCATGCTTGCTCTGTTCCCTCGGCTCATCAGGATATATTGTGCCATTTTCAAGTTGGGAGGGCTGTATTGTATCTTCACATAATTCATTGAGGCTGTCATCACAGGTATCTACAATCAAAGAGAGATGGTGTCACAAGCTACTATGAGGAAATAGAATGGGGAGAGGGGAAATCATATAGAACAATTAAACTCACTCGCAAAAGAATTTTTACTTCCCTACTAACTATCTTGAAGTTTCCTTGTACGGAAAAAATGATATGTATGTGTTGGTGTGAAATACGGTCAAAAGCAATTTGACACCACCATATAATCAGATGCTGAAGCAAAAGCTCTAATCTTAATCGTATCTATACGACATGAACCAAAAAAGGGATTGAAATTTGCTCTAACAACTCAAAAATTAAACAGTAAACCATAATTCTCACATGGACTCTTAAACAAGAATGCTCAATACTGCAAGTTCTTCTTTTTAGGATGCTAACTGCCAGGAGCAAGATTGGTTGAAGAGGGACCTTTTCTTAGACATGATTTTATTCAAGCTCACATAATTGAGCATCTAAATCTAAGAATATCACCAAATTGTATTGAACACATCCTTAACAAGTACCAGTTGATATCACATTCTACAAAATGCATGCACACACCAGATACACAATCAAATGTACTGTTTCTGAAGTACGTTTCTCACCTATTTTAAGAATTTCAAAAACATTGGTTTTATCTTCAGAAACAAGTTGCATAGCTGGTGCACTGTCTATTTTTGTCGTAGTTGTAGCAGACTTCTCTTTGATGTCAGTCAACTTATCGTCATCATTGCAAACTATACTTTGTACCTGCATTCAGTTTTGCAACTATTCAGGTTTCTGTTAAACATAACAGGAAACATGACAGGAAGAATGAAAATGAAACCTAATAGTTTACTGAATGAAATGACTCCAACTTACAAGAATACTTATGTTAGCAGTTGAGGGATCCTTTACAGGCTTCTTCACACTTCTTTTCTGAAAACTTTCGCCACAAGACAATGCTGCTTTTTTTTGCTTTATTGTGGAACTCAGATCTGTGCTTTTTCGTTGAGGAACAGAACTATTGCTCAAAATGCTAGATCCAGTATCAGACTTTCTTGGTTTCGTAATAGGGACATTGTCCTGCCCAGGACTTTTAGAAACATTTTTACATTTCACTTTTTCAATTTCCACCGGTTTCTTACTTGTAGCCTTACGGATCTTGTCAATTTTCTTCTCAACCATCTCCTTCGGTAGTATAGGACTTGAAGGTACAGATGCATTCATCTTGTTAGAAGACAGTTTTTTCTCCTTAATGACTTTTATATCCCTTGGCTTTGCTAGTACATTTCTACTTGTTTTGGCTTCTTTTTCCGGTGATAACTTTTTCACTACAGGTTCTCCAGAGTGCAACTTTCTGCGTAATTCATAAGAGTTCAAAGGCCTTTTAGGATACTCCTGTATTTTAGAGGTAATCTCTTCTTCTGTTTTCCAAAATCTCCGCTTTATCTCAGAGTCCAAAGCTGCTTCATCAGGGATAAATTTACGAGGAAAGTGCTTTTTAGCTTCTATACCTGGATACGTAGGTTTCATTAGCACGATAGGTGAGGCATCATAGCTAAATTTTCTTTCTTTATAGGAAGTTTTTGGATGATATGCCTGAGTCTGATTGCCTTTTAAGAGTCCTTGAAATTGCATATTTTCAATGATTTCTTCCAGTGTCATATATGCCCTGTCTGTCTTTTGACCAACAACCGGAGGTTTTCTTCCCTTGTGCATATCAACATCAAAGATTGGCGTCTGAATCAAAACACTTTCTCTCTGCAAATGCTTTTGTGAAGCAGGCTGCAAAGGTTTTAATGAAATATCTTCTAAACCCATAAGCTTTGCTACCAAATTTGAGGTCCTTGGCTTTCCCTCTGGAATCTTTGATGAGCTAGTACTTACAGAAGAAGCAAAATCATGAGAGTAGGTCATTGAAGATATACTTGATGAACTAGTGGAGGGCATGTCGACATATGAGTTCATATTTCTTTTGTCAAAATAAGAATTCTCTCTAAAAGATTGAGGTGTCGACAAATTTTGTCTTGCATTCTCTCTAGATGACTGAGGTGGCAACAAATTTTGTCTAGCAAGGCTGTCCCTGATAACTTCCCGGAGCTCATCATAACAATCCCTAGAAGATCCATCAGCAGAAGATCTTGGATGTTGGTACTTCGGATTTCCGAATCTATCAGAACTAGTTTTCTCAATTCCCACTTCATCAAATTTACTGACACAAGGCTTTTCCTTCTCCTTTTTCTTCAACTTTGTCCTATACTGTGAAGCTTCTTGCAATTCACTAAGCATGACAAGAGAATCTTGTAGATCAAGAGCGCCCATCAACATGTCTTTCGCATAATCTTTAGACTGCCCGTCAAAGCTAGCACGCCTAGACCACGAATCTATCACTCGGTTTAGCTTTTGAGCTCCCCTGGATACCTCCATTAACTGAAAGGATGATGCACGATCTGACTCTTCCATTTCCCCTTTATAAACCACCTCTTTCTTCTCTTCATTGCACGGTGTTGATTTATTTACCTTCTTCAGCATTTTTGGATCCGCAATCTCCTCCTGTACTTTTCTAGAAGTCTTGTGTTTTCTAATCCCACAATTTACTACTCCTTTGGGATCATCGCAAGTGACAAAGGATCTGTATACAACTGATCTCAGATTATCTTGTGGCATTGTCTATTAAAAAGAAAAATTGAAACAGTCAGATGCTAATGGTATAACTAAGATTTGCCATTTGTATTTTTCAAGTGTTATGTATCCTAATCAAGACTTATGCAGATGGAATATAGTAACACTTGTTCATCTGTTAGCCACTGGGATACTTGCAAAATAAGGACAAAACTGCCGCCAGGAGGAACTAAATATGTATTATATAATCTTGTAAAGAAAACAAATATATTACATATCACATTGATAACAATAACATCAAAGATGACTTTTGATAAACTGAAAATTCAACAAAAAATCCAACAATCTTTTGCAGAGTGAAAAATTTTCTTATGTTAAGATGGATCCAAGCATGAATGGCAACAGAAGTTCTTGTACACACACAAACACACTAAATTCGACATTGTTTCGACATTTTTATGTATATTATACAGGATAATTGTACCTTATATTCAAGAAAACAAGTATCTGAAATAGCAACTAGCAAGGTGTCATTCAACACTGATCAACCTCATTAGCCTTCGTCTACCTGAAAATCGAAATTTAACCATAACAAAAAAAACCAGGTGAGAAAATCACTTAAAACACTCAAAAAATGAGAACAAAACTAAACACATTTACATTATTACAAGAAAATCTAAC
This sequence comes from Apium graveolens, assembly GCF_009905375.1. Lineage (NCBI taxonomy): Eukaryota > Viridiplantae > Streptophyta > Magnoliopsida > Apiales > Apiaceae > Apium > Apium graveolens. The sequence continues at coordinate 187,404,671 of NC_133656.1, read as the reverse complement.
CAACCTGCAATATGTATCTGGTCAACAGATGATTCAGATCCAAGCAGTTTAATATTGACTCAATAATGTTATTGACTTTCTGTAAGTATACCAACCAAAGCTATGGCAAATATAAGCTATATGTCCCTATGATCATATATCTATATCTACACTATCTATCTGGAAATAATTAGTTTGCAAAACAAAGAAAGATTTGGTTGTGTTTTGTTTTATTTTTCTTGGAATAATAAATGATTTCTTGGTGGGTACAACCAAACAAAAAAAATGGTTGAAAGATAGAGTAGTTGTGATTAAAGTAGTGATTGAAACAAATTGTCTTTATGTGTGTTTACTCATGTAGAACAGTAGAAGTAGAACAGAGGAAGCAAAATCTATTCAAAAGGTAAGAGAGGGAAGTATGTGACCACTTGCTAGAAAGAGACAACTTATTGTGTGCTGTTAGTGAATAGGAAACCATCATATTAGCCTCCCTCCATTTTCCCTCCTACATGCTGGATTCAGGGTAAACGAGAATTGAACCTGGATTAAATAAGGAAGTGCTTATCATTTTTTTTGATGATGTGAGTTAAATTTGTTATGATTATGAAAAAGTAATTATTGTCTTCTTTTAAAAAGTGATAATAAGAATTTGTCATGATATTGAAGGCCAATAAAAGATTTTGGTAAGATTATACTTTAATGACATTACTTTCTTGAGTCCAAATATAAGATATTGGTAAAATTATACTTTAATGACATTGCTTTCTTCGGTCCAAATATAAGATATTGGTAAGATTTTTTTTGAAAAAATATATTTTATTTATGATATCTTGATTTTTTTATATAAAAAACTCCCATTTGTGTTTGTGTGTAATTACTTGATCTATAATCTTCTTAGTAATAAAAATAATATCTATTACAAATAATATTTAAATTTATATAATAGTTCTGGAGCATTAAAATAAGAGAAATATTAGGTCTCCCAAAAAAAATTTCCAAAAATCCCCCATGTGTCACATAATAGATAACAACCTTCGTAAATATATAATGGGACCCCTCGTGCATAAATATACGCTCACAAATTAAAACTCTATGCATATTAGTCACCTCAGGTAAAATATTTGGGGAACATTTTGGGAAACTTAGCACTACTCTTAAAATAGTTATGAATATAAGTTTATGAAATAATGAGAAATTTTAGATTTTAAAGCTATATTAAAATTTAAAACTATAAAAGTTCTGGAGCATTAAAATAGTAGTAATAAATTGTGTGGGCTCATATTGTAATAAATGAAAAGTTCTCTCCAGGGTGCATGAATCAAGATCTGTAATCTATGCATTTTATAATGCTGGTTTTTATGGGATGTTTTCTGGGGATAGATGTTACTGTAATTTTGATCTTAATACCCTTTAAAATAATAATGTAAGTAAAGAGTAAGGCAACTAGCAAGTAAGCTATTTTTTTTAATATTGTCGGTTTGTCACCATTAATAAGTGTTTATTTGTTTGTATGGTTAGTTTGTCACACTGAAAGTGTTAATTTGTGGGTATGGTCAATTACTAGCTACCTTAATTTTCTTTCAATTATATCCTATACTCTCGTGTATTAGTGTATTTTTATATTTCTTTTGTCGAACAATCAAATTCAAATACATAATTTCACAAATTATTTATATTATATATATTAAATTATCCGATCTATCTCTTCACGACTATAGATAGGCGTAGGCCAAGATTGTTATGTAAATGTAATGCTCTTGGGCCTGTTCACCGATGAATTAGTAGCTTATTAGCTTATAAGCCTGTATCGATGAATGTTTGTCGATTCAACTTATAAGTTGAATTTGTAATTTATAAGTTGATAAGTTAAATGTTAGTAACGATGTATTTTTTCTCAATTAATTTTGTTTTTCAATTTTTTTATTAATTTTAATTTTAAAATTTATGTTTTTAAATGTTAAGTTAATTTAAAAGTCATGAATTGGGTTGACTCAGTTGGTTAAAAAGGGATAACTATCCTCTTGGTTACATGTTCGAATCTCCATGAGAGAAATAAATTATGTCTTCTGAGTCAGAGAAGGGTAGCGGCTGCGTGTTATCTACGATAAAAAAAAGAGATAATAATATTTAAAAAATATTTATTTTAGTTCATTTAAGTTAAAAAAAATTCTGACTTATAAGTAAAATTAACCAACACACTTAACTAACTTATAAGTATTATATACTTATCACTTTTAAGCCACTTATTAATTTAAAATTATAAGTTACTTATTTTAAGATTTCTCAAATGGCCATTTAATCTGGAACACGGTGCCCTCATTTTGGTGGTAGTTTTTACGTAAAACGATATCTTAACGAATTTGAGCGTTAACATTTATAATAAGAGCATTTCCGATGGTTATAGTTATGATTGGTGGGTTGACTAAATTGCACATGTAAAACAATATGTAAAATTTGTTGAATCTGTAAGAGCATCTCGAATGGTGTTGGTTATAATTGGTTAGCTGAATTGGACCTATAAGATAATATGTAAAATTTGTTAAATATGTAAGATATTATACTTCGATGGTATTGGCTATATTGGTTAGCTATATTTTAAAAAATTGTATACTATTAAAATTTTATTTTATGATAAATAGAATATATTACTTCAATATGGTAATAAATAATTAGAATTTTTTTTACAATTTCTTACAGGTCTACGATGGTTCAACAAATATAGCCAACATCAAGAGACTATATTTATAAATAAGTTGAATGTACATTGGAGATAGATTTTTTTACATAATCTCTATATTTTTTATTTATAGTATTATTGATGATTTTTAGTTAAGAGTTCTATAATGTTGGAGATGCTCTACCAAGTCATATAAGAAGTGTCGTAAAAATCGGAAATCGGGAAAAATTGTTCGAATTTTTTATTTGGAATTAATTGAAAATCGGGGATTAATTAGAAGGATTAATCGAAGTAAAAATCGGATATATTATAATATTAAATTATATTTAATATATTATTATGATTATATTTCCTATTTTTTGTAACAAATATATATTTATTACACCTTTTTTCTATAATTATTTATATTTAAATTTATGTAGTATTTTGATTTTAATAAATAATTATATATACTCCAATAAAGGAAAATTCGTAAGGATTAATCGGATTTCAAAAATTGAATCGATCAGGCATTTTGCAAGGAATTAATCGGTTGAATTAAAAAAATTTAGAACACTATAATAGATTTATCTATGGATTGTTTTATTTACAAACTTTGTTAGTTTTGTACCTAAAACAAATACGTGTATAAAATATTTTACGGGTTTCCGGAAAAGGAATGAACAAGCTCTTTTTCGGAGTTTTTTCTTGTAAAATATTATTCTCTTTATAAAGACTTAATCTCCAATATCTTCACCCCGTTAAAATATAGAGTAGTGTTATGTTTCCCAAAAAAATTTCCCCAAAAAATTTATGGAATGAAGGGTCAAATACATAGTGATTTTTGATTTGTGAACGCATATATATACACGCGGGTCTCGTATTTTTATTAGGAAAGTTACTATCTATAACGTGACACATAGGCATTTGAAATTTTTTTTGGGAACTTAACATTTCTCTAAAATATAAATATTTGAATAACTAATTAATTAGTGTCATTAATATTATTATGTAAATATTTATAACTTACCGGTATTAATTTACATAATGAATTATTTGAGTTGTAAGTAGTCATTTATGCATTTACTAGTAATATATACTTGACAAGTTAAATCAAAGATACAACAGACTTCCATGTGGCGTGCGGGTTCGAGAGGACATGTACTGCGATAATTTCGCAGTAAGATTGACTATACTTTTATTGAGTAAGTAGATTATTCATTATAAATTTAATTCAATCATTATTGCTTAACTTAATTTGATCATTTCATTAAAAACGAAAATTGAAATTAGTCAAAATCGAAAAATATTAAAATACGACGATAGAGCTTGTTCAACGCTTCAATATGATTATTAAAATTTATTATCTGACTCACAGAATTAAGATGAAATCTCATTTTTAATTCTTTAAAATCTCAAAAATAACTCAAGTAAGAAAAGTCAAAGTCAAATTTCATCATGATTTCATGAATTAAATAATAAGTTTTAAAAACCATATTAAGGGTGCGTTTGGTATTGCTGTTACAGACATCAACAACAGCTTTTCGCTGAAAAACAGTTAAAAAACTGTTTGGTAAAATTTAAAAACTGCTTTTCTGAAAAATGCTTTTGGCTTAAAAGCTGTTGTTAGAAAAAGTAAGTCCCCCATGCTTTTAGAAAAAGCTGCTTTTCAGCTGTTGCGTGAAGCAGGTGAAACCATCAAACCTTATCAAAAGCATCATTATTTTTAATTTTTTGCATCAAAACATATACGTATCAAAAAAATTACCAAACAGTCATCTGATTTTTACAACAGCACTTTTTCCGGCAGCACTTTTTTTAACAGCACAACAATTTTTAACAGTAATTTCAAACAGAGCCTAAATTCAAAACGAGCTATACTATTTTTCAATTTTGGGTCATTTGATTTTCAACTTTATCCAAATGATCAAATTAAATTAATTGATAAGTACTTTGAGTCAAATTATAATGAGTAATCTACTTGAATTTTTTGAACGTAATCAATCATCTACTTGATATTTAATTCTTTTTTATTTAATCAATAAATAAATATTTTATATAATTAAGTTCTTTGGAAGTTAATTTTTGTATATTTTTTTATTTTAAAAAAATTAGAAGAAAAATCTTGAACATTCATGCTTGGTTGATACATATATATCAGAAGAACATGAAATGAAAACTAAAATTTAAAAATAACCCTCCCCATTGCCTATTTTTCTTTTAAATTAAATTTTAGGCAAACCCTTCAATTAAACCTATATACTTCTTATCTATGAAATAAATCCATTTTCGGTAGAACAAAGTTAAAGAGGAGATAACTGTCCTCTTACTCACAGATTCGAATCCCACATGAGGAGAATTGGTTGCAGGCTATTGCGTGAGCCCGTAGGATTTACCCAGTGCGCACCCAAAGATAGCGCATGCGGGTTACCTACGATAAAAAAATGTAGTGATAAATTATTAAATAGTAACAACATGTTAAAATTTAAATTTTCACTATATCAAGTGTTTTTTTTAGAGTAAATTGCGTAATGAGATTTAAAATATAAGGTGACAAAATTTTTGGGGTGATAGCTTTAATTGTGCATTTTAAAAACGTAATGCCATAAAATACCTAGATTCTGAGATTTAATATCAATTAGATAGGTGTGTACGAAGGACATAAAAGACCTCAATACATACATCTAATATCGATCAAACACATGCATATGAAAGGATATGCATTTCAAAATGTGTATCCCTTGATACGCGTGTGGCATCCACATACGTATATTTTCCTCGATAAATAATGGGAAAAATAAGGTTGTAAAAATCGAAATTCAATTTAACTGGGTTTTATTTTAGAAAAATGGGTATTTGAAATTTGGACAGTACTCGAAACGGGTATTCGAATTACTAATTAAATATCATTATTTTACTAATTTAATCTCTCATACATTTAATTCATTTTATTATAATTATTGTGTACGTTTATTAAAACTTTTATACATATTTTGTTAGACAACACATAGTTATACATAATACTAATAAAAATAAAATCATCTAATTATACTAATAATTTTTGACAAAATACTCAACAAATAATTTTAGTAAAATATAATGTATCATTATAATAAATGTCAATATTTAAAACAACAAAGATATATAATTTCACGATTGATTTTTTTTGGGAGAGCTAAAAAAATATTTTAAGACAGTCAAACTCGGGTTTGATTTTGATTACTTGGAGTCAAAATCGAACTTTGACCGATTCTTAATCAAATCATGAAATCGGGTCAAATGAAGGGGTTAAAAACGAGTGCTCGAACGACTCGACAACTTTTAGTACATTGGGGACTGTAAAAAACACGGGATACACATTCTCAAAATACGTGTATTTAAGGTGAAACACATTCTATTAAATTCAAAAAAATAAATAAACAGGAATACGCATTATTATGTGCATCTTTTATATTTATTACACGCCCTTTTTACATATATGTATCATCGTTATTTAGGTCAGTTATTTATTAATCTTGTCATTTTGGATTGCTGATGCTGAAATGTTGGGATAAAGAAATTCATTTTTTGGTTGTATTTAGTATATTTTCTTCATATTTTAGACATATCTAACTTGAGGAGTAATTATAATACTCCATTTATTGTTTTATTTCATTAATTCATCATATATTTTTTGCACTAACTTCTTTAAAATCTTCCCTCCAATCTTATTAATTTCCTCAATTTTAATCAATTTCATCCTATTCACTTGAACAAACACGATAGTAGTGCTTATATATATATTTAATTGTTACTATTATTTTAAATACGATTTTTCTAGTACGTATACATATTCATTTGGAACAATCAATGATTAATTTGTGAAGTATCTATCAGAAAATGAACAAACGGTACAACAATGTACGTGCAAATATATTTTGAAAACACGATCGAGTCTAATTTAATTTGTTGTGGGCCTACTGCTAGGCTTAATTGTACCTTAATTACTTGTAAAAGAAGTTTTAAGTACATGGCCTGAATGGTTAAATGCAGTCACAGGAAGTCTGTTTGGTGAGCTAGCTACTTCTGTCCAGACTTTTCGTGCATCACATTAATGTCATTATATAGTTTTGTTACATCATGCATTTTCTTATTATAAAGTGGAAGTAAATAATGCAGTAATAATGTTGGTCCCTGTTAATGAATTAAATTGACTGCAATTTTGAATTTTGAAGTGATGAAACAACCGTTGCATCAACAGCTATAACAACCCTGTCGTAAATTGACATTGCATGTATAATAAATTATGGACTCGTGCAGGACTGCAGCTCTCTTTTGATGAAGAGTTTTTACTTTTTAATTTCACGTTTAGCTATTTTAAATATATTGAATATTAGATTGCAATAACATTGGAGTGAAAAATCAAAGACCCACTTTTCAGCCTACAAATGTCTAAAACGTCTAGATATAATAAGTTTCACGCAAAATACCTTACAAATTCGAATAACATGAATTATGAATGTGTATTCAGTATTCTAATTTTTTAAATTTAACAGAGAATGCGCATTGTAAATATGCTTATTTACTTTTGCACTTTAGATATGCATCGCATTAACATAATACGTATAAATGTGGCCGCCGTCGAACCTATCACAGGTCAAAAATTTCAATCTCTTTATTTTCTTAAATATTTCTTACTCTTACTATTAAAACTTTGATTTCTATCATTTTTTTAAAAAAATAAATAATTTTTAAATTAAAAATTATCAGAGCATCTGAATTTTCTATCTTTTCCAATTAAGCGTGTGGTTCTTTTTTTTCGAGGGGTCCGAGTTCTTTTATTTTTATGGTTTTGTTTTGTAGTCTAAAACTCGCTTTTATTTCGTAAACATTTGATTTTTTTTATTGTTAAAAACCCGCAGCCGCTACCCTTCGAGTGCGCACTGGGTAAACCTTACAGGCTCACGTAATAGCCTGCAAACCACGTGAACCAAGGTAAAGCGCATTTAAGCGACAATTTAAGCGACAATCTCTGACTCAAGACGCATAATCATAAATTCCCCCCTGAGATTCGAAAACTTGTAATCAAAAGAATAATTATCCCCAACAACTGAGTCAACCCTTGCGGGCTTGATTATAGTCTATTCTTTGTGAGATTTTTGGTGTTTATCTTGTTTATCAGTGTGAATATGATTTTTAATTTAATGATAAAAGTTTTTATGGGATTATAATTATTGTCGATAGCTCAAACGTGACTAGTTTCAACTAAATGTGGTGAATCGGAGACGGATTTTTGCCCTAATAAAGTAAGATATAAATTTTGTTCTAAATGTTCTCAAGCTCACCATTTTGAAGAAATACGGGATTGTTGTGTTGTGGGTATATACTAGAAGTCTGCTATCTTATGATTTGAAGCTATACAAGTAAGAACTTCGACTTCTTTAACTTGTAAAGAAGTGACTGATAATGTATTTGTATTTGTGAAAGGGGAATCTACAAATTCACAAACACTTGTGAATTTTTTACAAAGTCTTGTCTTTGATTTTAGTAAATTGTGGAATTAGTTATTGGTATTTGTGATAAAAAAAACACTTGTGGAGATATATTTTTGTTGAGGAATTATGAGTAATTCAGAAGACTTGGAAAGTTCTGCTGACGTAAAGAGAAAGAAAGATGTACCCGAAACCATAACTTTTAACAGTGAATGAAATACAGGTTCACAGATACAAAATGCCAAGAAAAATGATCACAACTGAGTCACCAGGCCTTGCTCGAAGTCCTGGCTGCTCTTGAAGAGAATATTGCCCCTACCTGCTGCGTTTGGGATGCGCACAATATCTCCACCAGGATAAAACAGCTCGGAGTTTATGTTAACAGCAGCAACAAAAGCTCCACTTCGACCAGCACCTCAGTCGCCGGAAAATATCAGCACTTTAGGACTTGTGGGAGAGAAATGCAGAGAGGTTGAAGAGAAGAGAAGAGAATGTAGTGTGTCTAATACATTCACTTTAACCTCTATTTATAGGAGAGTAAAAAAATGAAACTGTCCACACACTTAATGTCTGAATTAAACTGCTTCATTAATGAAAAAATCAAAACTGATCAGATTTTGAATTCATTAATAAAAAAAAACAAAACTGATCAGCTTTTGAATTTAAATTATTTGTAACAGCTTTTCACATTAACACCCACATTATTATCAGAACTTAAGTTAAGTTCTGATTTGATTCATCAGTACTTAAGTTCTGATTCTGATATCAGAACTTGTTAAGTTCTGATTTTATTCATCAGTTCTTAAGTTCTGATTCTGATATCAGAACTTGTTACAGATCAGATTATTTGAAGGTTCAATATATTTAGACTAAGTCCACTAACAAAGTGACTTAGCCTATTTCAGTACCCAGCCCAATAATCCAGTCACCGATAAATAAATTCGAATTAAAATAATTCTCAAATAAATAAAATCCTCGCCCAGGTCGCCTCGCGTACGCGAGACGCCGAGACATTCGCCCAAATCGCCCTTCGACCCGGTCCGGTCCGGTGCGGTGCGGGGCGGGGCGGGGCGCGCGTGTGAAGCACACAACAACACAATGGACCATCACACACCTTAGTAGTTGAACAATTTCCAATCATTAGATTTTAGGATTAACATCAAGAACGTAATTAAATTAAGCTCTAAAATCCTAATTTTCTAACAGTTGATTGGCATATAGATGATGCTAACTTGGTAAATCTTTTGTGGGATTGCATGGAATCTAAAGTGTCTGACTTATTTTCTCACTGTCAAACAACAAAACAGATATAAACTTATTTTGACCTTCTTTATTCTAGGAAAAATAATGCAAGTCGGGTGTATGAAGCATCTCAAGATTTAAATCATTATAGTATGGGGGGAATCTGTTACTGATCATTTTCCAGAATTTTCAAAGCTTAACGAGGAGTTCAATGCGCTCTTGCCAATCACTGTTGATGTTAAGAAAATGATGTAACAAAGGGAATTGTTATCTATGATGACATATCTCCGTATCTTGTGTCCAGAATTAGTGTAGTTCATTCTCAAATCTTAGGGAATATTTTAGTGGGAACAGTGAATGAAGCTTTTGCGAGGGTATTAAGAGTTACTCATGGGAGCCCTACCAAAGTTGTTTCAAATTCTTCTATTTCTGATACTTCGGCGATGTTCTCACATAATTTTGGTAGAGGACAAGGACATCAGGAACGTGGTTCTGGAGATTGAGGGGGACTACAAGGTGGTCGTACTAGAGGAGGAGGGCAAGGAAGTTTTCAGGGAGGTTTTGGCCGTAACCGTCATAGGTGTTATCATTGTGGAGACAAAGGTCAACTACGGGACTTTCTGCAAAAACTTTAAAGTTAAGATTCGTTGGTTTTAACGGGGTTACGTTTGCGATCGGGGTTTCGTTTACGCCCTAACTCTTAATACAACCACCAACAATCATCATTTCATCATCAACACACAAACTCCTCTCAAGAACATCATGTTCTCGATGCAACAACAATCAACCTTAAATCTACTCAACTTAAACTTCAAGATCTCAACAGTACCAATTGGAAATTTAATGGTGTTTCTCCGGATAGAAGGGCTAATGTTGCACTTAGTGAGGGCATGAACAATCTCAGATTGAATGAAGATCAAGGAACAATAACATTATCCAGGGAAGAATATATCAAGTGGACTGCCTCTCAAGCTAATTCTCATCATGCAGAATCCTCATCCACATGTGTGTTTTTTCGGACTTCAGGAACTCCTACTGCAAACCTTTCATCTTATGGACAAAGGATATAGTTTATTGACTCGGGAGCTTTTGATCATATGACGGGTAATGCTTATATGTTCAGTACTATGACTTCTTCTAGCTCATTACCTGGTGTAACTTTAGCTAATAGTTCCTAGTCTATTACCAAATGGATTGGTATTGTTTCTCCATCACCAAACCTGTCTTTATCATCTGTTTTTTATGTGCCATAATTTTCATTGAGTTTATAATCTGTGAGTCAGTTAACTAAACAACTTGATTGCACTATCACGTTTTCTCCTACATCTTGTATTTTTTAGGATCAAAAGACGAAGAGGACTTTCGGATTGAGAACTGAGTCAGGAGGATTGTACTACATCAATGACACTTCTACCACAACTACCACTGTCACAACTACCACTTCCAGATCATCTCATTCCTCTTCTTTATTTCAATTGCATTGTTGGCTTGGTCACCCATCAATATCTAAAAAAACACTTGTACCCTGAATTCAAAAAGGTGCGTTCCTTAGACTGTGAGTTTTGTGAACTTGGTAAACATAAACACGTGTCTTATATTTCTCGAGGGATAAGTCGAGCCAACTCTTGTTTTGATTTAATTCATAGTGATATATGGGGACCTTTTCCTACTACTTCTCGAAGAGGATTTCTTTATTTTGTGACATTTGTTGATGATCATTCTCGTTGTACTTGGTCATTTTTTTATGAAAAATAGGTCTGATTTTTATCATATATTCACTATTTTCTTTGCTAAAATCAAAAATCAGTTTGGAAAATCCATTAAAATATTAAGAAGTGATAATGCACCAGAATATAGCACAACCTTACCCATTTCTCAATTTCTCCACTCTAATGGTATTGTGTTGCAAACTTCTTGTGCATATACCCCTGCACAAAATGGTGTAGTTTAGCATAAAAATCGCCATTTATTGGAAACAACACGTTCTATGATGTTTGCGATGAACGTGCCAAAGATACATTGGGAGGATGGGGTTCTTACAGCTTGTTACCTAATTAATAGAATGTTATCTTCTGTGTTACGTAATTAAACACCGCATCATGTTCTTTATCCTGATAAAGATTTATTCTCTATTCCGCCAAAAACATTTGGTAACACTTTGTTTTGCACAAAAACTTGGTCTAGGAGGTGGTAAACTAGATCCAAACGCCATAAAATGTGTTTTCATGGGATATTTTAGGACTTAAAAGGGATACAAATGTTATAGTCCACCTCCGTCGAAGTTTTGTCTCTCGCGATGTTATGTTCTTTGAAACAGAGTCATTCTTTTCGTCTCCCTCATCTAATACAGAACTCGATGATATGCAATACACGTATAGTCCAGATTCGTATCCAATATTGTCTGAATCTACTACTCTCATTGATATGGATAAAAAGTATATCCTAAAAACATATTAAATATCATATTAATTACACTTGGGCTTCTTGTCTAAAGTCCAATACAGACCTGTCTGGTCCGAACTTGTAGCAGACTTAGGACGACCCATGTAGATAAGGTCCACCAGCAGAGGTCGTCAAGGTCCACGAACACAAGCTATTCACGGACTAAGCCCAATACGGCTGGACGAGCAGAGACATGTGTCCTAAACGGACTCAAAGTCCTACATAGAAGGTCCTGGAGTTCCTTCCCTTATATGACTCCTAATCACCATCTAAGTTGAAGACTTGCCCACCAAGTCTCCCAACACAAGTTTAACCCTAGACTCACCTTTATATAAAGGGCTCTACCCCTCAACTTAGAACTACGTTTTTGGCTTGATTCTCGACCATACAGAGATACGTAGGCATCTTGTAAGGACTGATAACCTGGCTGAGACTAAACATAAGTCATTAGTCTTAGCTAAGGGCTGATTACGTTAATCACCATGATTAGCAAAACTTATAAAAGTTAAAACAAGATTAGCTTTTCAACTAAATAAGTTTCGTGAAGGCCAGAGTGCTCACGAGCACTAGAACAGAATTTTCTCCTCATGTCGGATCAGACTACCCTGTAGGAGACTCCCAAGGTCAATCAAAAGTAGCCCAGACCGACCAGACTACAAAAGGAGGCCATGTGGCCGACCAGGAACCTCTGTAGGACAGCCCGGAGGGCCTCAAAGTCCATTAAGACCACCCTTGGCCGACCAGCTGGCTACAAAAGGAGGCCATATGGCTGACCAGGAGCCTCTGTAGGACACCCCCGGAGAGCCCCAAGCTCAATCAAGAGTAGCCCTGGCCGACCAGGCTACAAATTGAAGCCTTGAGGCCGACCAGGAGCCTCTGTAGGAGAGTCTTGAGGCCTTCCAAAGTTGTTCTGATAGCTCCCTTGAGAAATTTTGTGCGAATTCATAAGAAGGGGTTGACCTCCAACGGAAACAAGTTTTGTGAAGACCAAGACGTCCACGAGAACGAATTCCATAAAGATTAGAACGTCAGAGAGAATAAGTTCCGTGAAGACCAGAGGATTCACAGAAACAAGTTTCGTGAAGAGTAAAGCGTTCACCGTGACGAATTCAGAGAACTTTTCCTCCCGGCTGATCAGACCCCCCAGAGAGTGGCCATAAGGCCTACTAAGCCAATTCATGAGTTGTCGATGAATTTCACACATGGATGCAGTAGTACGTATTTTAAAGTATTTGAAAGGAACTCCTGATATTGATTTAATTTACGAGAAACGAGGTCACCTTGATGTAGAAGCCTTTTCAGATGCTGATTGGGCAGGATCTCCATTTGACAGATGATCGACTACTGGTTTTTGCGTGTTTGTGGGGGGAAATATGGTGTCGTGGTAGAGCAAGAAACAACATATCGTTGCCTGCTCTAGTGCTGAATCGGAGTATAGAGTAATGACTCAAACTACTCGTGAAATAGTTTGGTTGAAACAATTACTTAAGGAGTTAGGCGAAGAAATAAAAAGGACCAATACAATTATATTGTGATAACAAGTCGATAATGTATATTGCCTCAAATCCAGTTTTTCACGAGCATACATAATACATTGAAGTTGATTGTCATTATGTTCGCGAGAAACCGTTTGAATGATGTATAAATACTAAATTTAGTGTGACGGATAACCAATTGGCGGATATATTTACAAAATCCCTATCTGGAAATCGAATACGAGTCATCAGAAACAAGCTGGGCAGTTCAAATTAGGGCTGTCAAACGGATAATTCGGATACAGATTTGCCTATATCCGTATCCGCATCCGATAATCCGTATCCGCAATTATCGGATTCGAATACGGATAATATCAGCTTGATTTCGAATACAGATAATATCCGTTTTTTCTTGGATATAAATGTAGATATTTCGGACGGATATCTGATTTTTTGAATTTTTTGATGTTCCAACCGTATTGAAGATGATTTTTATAACATTTTTTACGATTAAACACAAATGATATACTTATGTTATATATGTATAAAGTATGTGCACAATTATATGAAATTTGTATAAATGTATTTATTTAATGCATTTACACACACTATAAACTAAAATATATATATATATAATTATATAATTTAAATATCATATATTTATTTAGTTTCGGATTCGAATATCCCGAATTCGGATACGGATAATATCCGTTTTATTTCATATATGAATAATATCCGTTTTTTCTCGGATACGAATACGAATTTTTCAGACGAATATCAGATTTTTCGAATTTTTTTGACAGACCTAGTTCAAATATATTGTGTAACAAGCTGGGCAGTTCAAATATATTGTGTCCTACACTGCTACAGCTTGAGAGGCAGTGTTAGAATAATAATATATTATAAATTATTACGTATTTGTATTATATGTTACGCCCCTCTCATTGAGGGTATAGATTAGTATCATGTGTGAAAATATAGATATTCTTTACAAGTATATACCACAAACAGCATGCCTGTGAAAAAAACCAAATTACTAAAGCCAAAGTATCATACAATTTGACCGAGGGACATGGACATATTCCCCGTGTTTCCTCCAAGAAATCGTGATATAGTCGTAGATCTAGGAACATTAATTCTCTTTCATGTAAATAGATCATAATCCATATGACGTAGACACTAGTACATTTACCTATTTTCTGTATAACTAGTTAAAGAAAAGTAGCAAAATCAGGTATCCCCCTTTCACCTTTGATCAGATATAGAGGATTCGAACATCTGTTGTCTCCCTCACGTGATGTCGAAAGTTGGAACCGATGCCGAAGGGTAACCCGTATGCATCACTCCTCTAAGCTTTGGAGTTGATGCTTAGAACATTATTAATTTATTTACAAACCCATGTCTCTAGAGTCTAGACTAGTGGGAGAGTGTCTTCTCCTCGTCCAGATGCAAGTGAAAAACATGCCCCCAGGACTACAGCTAGCCACAAGTAAAGCTGTTTCTAAATTTTACCTTCTTGGTTACAACTAAGAAAACATGTTAAATGAGAACCATCTATAACTCCATCTGAGTCAAAACTGCAGAAATTTATTCCTTTTTCTAATCAATTCCAAGAAAGTGGTGGATCTGACATGCATATGAATTGCTGAAATGAAATAGCCCAGCCTTTTAGACTTCTCCGATCCAGATAATAGCCACCAAATGTTGCTACTTGCTAAATGCTAACCATAGGTCTACTATAATTTTCTTAGTATAGGAAAAATCCTAAAATGACTAAATTAAGCGTGGATAGATGATGTGACCCCTTCATACACAAAAAATTTCAACGCTTCCAATGGAGCAGATCCAAGATCCTCATTACGATGTCTGGCCAGTGGCCAGGAATTCACTTCACACCCTCAGGTGAGCCGTGAGCGAGTCCTGTATAAGCACTGGACAACAGTCACTCTGTTCTCTTGAATCGCAGGCTGATCAGAATTCAGAACCAGAAGTATGCATGCGTGCCAAACCAATACTATTTACTGATTTTCTAGCTACATGCAAGTCAGCACTCTTAAATTTAACTCATAATAACAACAATAAGAAACAAATCAAACCGGAATGATCAAATTAAAATAATATACGATAATAGTTTTGATTCCACCATTACTTTTTGTAATGTACTTGTCAAAAGAAGATCACTATAGATAAGAGAAGAGGTTGATACAGCTTAAATTTTCTCCTCCTTGCTATATGGCTATCTACACCTTAGGAACTATTCGACAATAACCAATATAACTCAACTAAAAATGTAAAATAGATGAGGCATGCATAGCTAAGCATCAGTTGAGAATGTGTCCTGAAAACGTTGTAATTAGTGCTCTGACAATCTGTGTCAATTTATCATGCATACTAAGTATACATGCAGGATGGCTGCAGCAGAACTTGAATATGACACATTCCTTTAATCTACAACATAATCGAGATGCCACAGCATATGTAAGAGCAGACATTGTCCTAATTCTTGAAATTACCATCTAAATTTTGACCATGCTTCTAAATTTTTAAGGTAACCATACTGAATTGTGTTACTGCAATGTTAAAGGTTAATCCGAGATGGACCTAATGGAATAATTGTGATGAAATTTTACATTTGTGAATGATAAGACTATAGGGATGAAATGCAACAATGTCTAGCTATTGTGAAGCCAATACCAAAGACTTGCAAATTTGCAGTGACCAAACAGGAGATGCAGAGCCAAATCTCTACAAGAATTTTCGAATCTCAACTCTTCTGATCTTGTGGCCTAAGCCCGTAATACATTTCGTCTGTCCAACCTTGAAAATCATGTATCCTACAACAAATCCAAGCACCACTCCACTGCCATATCCAATCACCACAAATTCCCAAGTAAAACCACTAAAAAAGTAATCATCATCACCATCTTCTTCTTGCTGCGTCTCACTAACTTCTCTCTTGCACTTTTTGGACATTGGTGATCCACATAGCCTCAAGTTCCCAGCATAGCTATCATTTCCAAATGTATTAAACTGAGCTCCTTCTGGTATATGACCGCTAAGATTGTTCTGAGAGAGATTCAGGTGCGAAAGAAAATTCATACCTGTGAGTTGTTGAGGAATCACCCCCTCGAGTCTGTTAAAAGAAAGGTCTACAGACTCTAGCATCGACAGTTTTCCAATCAAGGTTGGTATATGGCCCGATAAATGATTGTTAGATAAATTGAGATGTCGGAGTGACTTCAAATTTCCAATGTATTCAGGAATTTCCCCTTCGAACTTGTTTCTGGATAGATCGATGGTTGTGAATATAGTTAAAATCCTGACAAACTCAATCTCTACCCCTTTCATGACCATGCTCACTGTGTCACCATAATAGGGACTCCCCATATAACTCACTTCCATTTTATCGACCTCCCCATTCATCATAGCCTTGAAGTTTCTGAAATATTTTGCTGGCAGAGGACCCAAAAATTCATTGTCGGAGAGGTCAATGATTCTCAAGCTAGGGAATGGATGTTCTGTCCTAGAAGTTTTGTTTACAACACCATGAAATTTGTTTGATTTCAAAATAAGAACTTGAAGATTTTGAAGATCTTCTAACCATTGTGGGAAGGTATCATTTAGTTGATTACTCCCAAGATCAATTACTTCTAAGTAATGAAATTCTGCAAAAGAAAGAGGGATTGTTCCTTCTAGTTTATTACCATGCAAATTTAAATATCTCAACTCACGGAAATTAGACAAAGTCGATGGGAGGTTTCCCTCAATATTATTCATCCGCAGATCAAACACCCAAAGACTATAGTTTAAACTTGTTGCACAAGTGGGAAGCACACCAGTAAAATTGTTATGAGACAAATTTAGAATATCAAGAGAGCTTACGTTGCAGATAGAGGCGGACAATGATCCTTTGAGCATCTTAGACTGTAGATCGAGATAAATTAGGTTGTTCCACGGAAAATGCTCAAGACTACCTGTTAGGCTGTTGTGAGAGAGATTTAAATGAAACAAATTTCTCCCTACAGACTCAAACCACTGAGGTATTTCTCCACTTATTTGGTTGTTTGAAAGATCTAGGTACTCAAGGTTTTCTAACGATCTTATGAAGTATGGGAACTTCGTGAGCTTGCAAGATGACAAACCTAACCAACTGACATATGGAGGGAGCATGACTGTACTTGTAAATGTCAGAAATACACCAATACACTGCTAAAATTGTTTGAGGAAAAGTCTAGAGAGGTGCTGTTCACAAGTTTAAAAAATGACTGTGGAATGGTTCCATATAGTAAATTGTTCTTACAAGAAAAAATTGTCAGTGCAGATCTAGATGAAGTGATTTCATATAATTGTTCTGTGAACTCGTTACCTCCTAGTGATGGACAGTGGAACAACGAAGATGGCAGTGTTCCGTTTAGCAAGTTATACTCCAAATAGAGACTTTGTAGTTCTGGAAGGCAGAGAGCAGTTTGTTCGGAGGGCAGGGGTCCGGTTAAAAAATTATTAGAAAGGTCTAAAAGTACAAGTTGTGTAAGATTGCCAAGCCAAGAGGGAAACAAGCCACTAAAATGATTGGAACTGAGCTCCAACTGAGTAAGTTGAGTATGGTTTCCAATGGATCTTGGGATTGGCCCGGAAAATTGCAAGACCAGAATGACAAATGTGTCAAGGATTCGAGGTAGCCTATTGAATCAGGTATTTCACTAGAAAAGTTGGTTTTTGAAAAGATAAGTCTTTTAAGACTACTACTACATCCCCACTTAACTTTTGGTAAGTTTACAGTAAGATTCGAGTTAGAGTCTATACTTAACTGTTTCAAGTTGGGCAGATGGAAAATTTCTTCAGGTAGTACTCCGTGTAAATCATTAAAACCAAAGAATATGATCTCGAGGAAAGAAAGTTGAAAAAGAGTGCTGTTAGAAGGGATGGCTCCTGCAATCTGGCTACAGGTCAGGTCCAGTCCGATCACATCCCCGGTTACCTGGTTACAGGTAACACCGTCCCACGTGCAATAATCAGAACTCATGCTCCAATTCATCATCTTTGGACGCGAAGGATTACCATTTGAATTACAATTTTCAAGATTATATGCAGAAATATTCATCGTCAAGCCAAGTTTAAACTGAAACAAGGCAAGTTTTTGCATGTCATGACTCAAATCTGTAGTAGTAGTTGCATTATGAGATAGTGAAACTACAACATGATGATTTTGCAGGACGAAGACCATGGTGATGGAAAATAGCCACATGCATTTCAACATTTTTCTCTTTTGTTTAATGTTACTTCACTGCAGCTTGTCTATACAGATGCTTTCAGACAGAAGACAAAAATGTGAAAGGCTACATGATTTCTGATTTTCATTTGTCTTTGTATAGGAGTATTGGACTAAATTATTAACGGAGATAAGACCACAAAATCCAATCTTACTCGGAAATAGAGAGCAATTTGTTATTGAGGTTTTTGGCAAAACAAAAGTTGTTATCGAGATTCAAACTGATTTCACTCGTTTTTCGTACAGTACAATTAAAAAATTTATCAAACCTATGTAGATCGAAACGAATAATTTAATGTCCAGAACGAATAGAACATGAGCCGACAAGTTTCTAGAACTAAGAAACTCCAAGTATTGCAATTTAACTCGAAATCATGTGCTTACTTGATCTTCTTCTGAAGTTGTCATATTTTGGTCAGCATTGTGGATGTTAAGGTTTCTGCTAAATTATGTTAGACATCTGCGTTTGCTTCCCTCATAAGATCACCAAAATCTGACACAAAAGATGCGTTTATTAGGTCCAAAGCTCTAAAGAAACAAATTAAATCCGTTTATATGTATTAAGCGTCAGAGTGATTTATCCAAAATTTTGATCAAACACTAAATCTTATAATAATCAAATGAGAATCGCAAACATAGCTTAGCATCGGGCTGAGAACATGTCCGAAAAACATTGTAATTAGTGTTCTGACAATACGTCTTAATGTGTCATGCATATAAAGTATACATGCAGGCTGCAGAAAAACTTAAAAATGACACATTCCTCTAATCTACTGCATAATCGAGATGCCACAACATATGTAAGAGCAGACAGCAAACCAGTTCCTGAGATTAGCTTCTAAGTTTTGGCCCTGCTTCTTAATTATTCAAGGTAAACCATACTAAATAGTGTAACTGCAATTTCCAAAGGTTTATCCGAGATGGACCTGACGAAATAATTGTGATGAATTGATAAAATATTACATTTCTGAAAGATAAGACGGGATTGAACACATGCAACAATGTCTTGCATTAGTGAAGCCAAAACCAAAGACTTGCAAATTTCCAGTGACAAAGCAGAAGATACAGAGCCAAAATCTCTACAAAAATCTTCTAATTTCAATTATTTTGACCTTGACGCCTAATTCTCTGGCGATAATGTCTGTAATCCATTTCGTCTGTCCAACTTTTAACATCACGTATCCTACAACAAATCCAAGCACCACTCCACTGCCATATCCAATCACCACAGCTTCCCAAGTAAAACCACTAAAAAAGTAATCATTATCGCCATCTTCTTCATGTTGCGTCTCAATAATCTCTCTCTTGCACTTTTTGGACAGTGGAGATCCACATAGCCTCAAGTTCCCGGTATAGCTATCATTTTCAAATGTATTAAACTGAGCTCCTTCTGGTATATGACCCCTACGATTGTTCTGAGAGAGATTGAGGCGCGAAAGAAAATTTAAACTTGTGAGTTGTTGAGGAATTATCCCTTGGAGTTGGTTAGAAGAAAGGTCTAGTGACTCTAGCATTGACAATTTTCCAATCAACGATGGTATATGGCCTGATATATGATTGTGAGACAAATTGAGAGATCGGAGTGACTTCAGATTTCCAATGTATTCAGGAATTTCCCCTTCGAACTTGTTTCTGGATAGATCAATGGTTGTAAATACAGTTAAAATCCTGACAAACTCAATCTCTATCCCTTTGATCACCATGCTCACTGTGTCACTATAGTACGAATTTCCCATATAACTCCTTTTCATTTTATTGACCTCAGCATTCATCATACCCTTAAAGTTTTTGAAATATTTTGCTGGCAGAGGGCCCGAAAATTCATTGTCGGAAAGGTCAATGATTCTCAAGCTAGGGAATGGATGTTCGATCCTAGAAGTTCTGTTTATAATACCATGGAATTTGTTTGATTTCAAAATAAGAACTTGAAGATTTTGAAGATTTTCTAACCACTGTGGGAAGGTATCTTTCATTTGATTACTTCCAAGATCAATTACTTCTAAGTAACTAAATTCGGCAAATGAAAGAGGAATCGTTCCTTCCAGTTTATTACCATGCAAATTTAAACTCCTCAGTTTGCGGAAATTGGACAAAGTCGATGGAAGGCTTCCCCCAATATTATTCATGCGCAGATCAAATACTGTAAGACTGTAGTTTAAACTTCTTGCACAAGTAGGAAGCACACCACTAAAGTTATTATGAGACAAATTCAGAACATCCAGAGAGCTTACATTGCAGAGAGAATCGGACAATGATCCTTTGAGCATATTAGACTGTAGATCGAGATACTTTAGGTTGTTCCAGGGAAGATGCTCAAGACTACCAGTTAGGCTGTTTTGAGAGAGATTTAAATAATACAACGAATTCCTCCCTACAGACTCAATCCACTGAGGTATGTCTCCACTTATTCGGTTGTTTGACAGATCTAGGTATGCAAGGTTTTCCAAGGATCTTAAGAAGTGTGGGAACTTCGTGATCTTGCAAGATGACAAGCCTAACCAATAAAATTCTGGAGGTAGCATGACTGTACTTGTAAATGTCACTAATAGACTGTTGTGAGACAGATCAAGCTTATCGAGGTATACAAGGTGTGAAAACCTATCAACATCCAATACACCGCTAAAGTTGTTTGAGGACAAGTCCAGAGAGGTGATGTTCACAAGTTCGAAAAATGACTGTGGAATGGTTCCATATAGTAAATTGCTGTTGCATGAAAAAATTTTCAGTGCAGACCTAGATGAAATGATTTCAGATAACTGTCCTGTGAACTCATTGTGTCCTATGTTTAAAATACCTAATGATGGACAGTGGAACAACCAAGATGGTACTGTTCCATTTAGCAAGTTATTCGACAAATAGAGAATTTTTAAGTTTGGAAGGCAGAGAGCAGCTTGTTTGGAGGGCAAGGGTCCAGTTATTGAATTATCTATAAGGTTTAAAAGTACAAGTTGTGTAAGATTGCCAAGCCAAGAGGGAAACAAGCCACTAAAATGATTAGAACTGAGATCCAACTGAGTAAGTTGAGTAAGGTTCCCAATGGATCTTGGATTCGGCCCGAATAAATTGCAATCCGAGAGTGACAAAGTTGTCAAGGATTCGAGGTAGCCTATTGAATCAGGTACCCCTCCACATAAGTTTGTTTGCCTAAAGTTAAGCATTTGAAGACTACTACTACTTCCCCACTTAACTTTTGGTAAAATTACAGTAAGATTGGAGTTAAAGACTAAACTTAACTGTTTCAAGTTGGGTAGATGGAAAATATCTTCAGGAAACACCCCGTGTAAATCGTTAAAACCAAAGGCAAGGTACTGGAGAGAAGAAAGTTGAGAAAGAGTGGTGTTGGAAGGGATGGCTCCTGCAAGCTGGCTACAAGTCAGGTCCAGTCCGATCACGTCCCCTGTCACTTGGTTACAGAGAACTCCGTCCCACGTGCAATAATCAGAACTCATGCTCCAATTCATCGTCTTTGGATGCGAAGGAGTACCCCACGAAACACAATCTTCAGGATTCGATGCAGAAGTATTAATTGACAGGCCAAGTTTAAACTGAAACAAGGCAAGTTTTTGCATGTCATGACTCAAATCTGCAGTAGTAGGTGCATTATAAGACAATGAAACTGCTACATGAAGATGTTGCAGGAACAAGACCATGGTGATTGAAAATAGCCACATGCATTTCAACATTTTTTCTCTTTTGTTTAGTGTTACTTCAGTGCAGCTTGTCTATATTATAGATGTTTTCAGACAAAAGACAAAAATGTGAAATGATGTATAACTTTGTATGTTAATTCTAAGCGTGGGGAATTAAATAATAATGATGCATTTTTTATTCAATGTCTTTTGTTTTAGGCACAAAGGCGGTCTTCTAGTTCTAGAGCACAAAAGAAGGAATGTGTTAACACGGTGTCCTATTAACTTAATATAGGAGCATGAAACTAAATTATTAACAGATAAGACATCAACTTTGACTACAAACAAGACCACATAATCCAAATCTTACTCGGAAACATGTGTGCCATTCCTCTATTAATATTGATTAGAACACCGCCTGTCAATTAGTCTAAATAAGGAAGAAAAGAAACGGACTGAAAGTAGTTCTGGTGTTGACCCCAGGAGATGAACAGAATGTTGTTAACGAGATTCGAACAGCTTTCAGCTTTGTCATTGTTATTAAAATACAGCACATCATTTTCCGATAGTAAAGATGTACTCTGCAATGGTCTTTGCAGAATCGCACATGTTTTAAATAAAAATTTGTCTATAAGAGGCGAAAACTCATCATTAGATCAGAAGAAAACCAAAACTAATGACAAATATTACAAACTTAAAAGGTGCAGAAACAAGTATAAACTCTAGGTATTAAACCAAAAAACGCTCAACATAGAAGTTGCATAAACAGAAACATCCGGTGCCTAATCACAGCTAAAATATTCACTTAAAAAGGTTACGAGCCGATTATGTCAATCTTTTCCACTTAACTAAGGACAACAGGTCATTCTTTTCCATAGGCTTCCAGTTGAGTACTCTGTGCTTGAGCTTACGTTTCTCCTGAAATAATCAAGATAAATAAATGGTAAGTAGTTCATCGTACAAGTCTGTCTGTGTCGAATGCACATTATAATTTAAGAATACTCAGGCTTGACAGAAGATAACCATAATACATGAGAAAATTCTTAGACCTGGTATCAAAGTCTGGTATGCAAAGGCTTGACAGAAGATAACCATATATTACCTGAAACTGAGATAGTTGATGTTGAGGTTTCGGCTGAATGAGTAGGCCATTTTCGACTAGTAATCCTGCATTGTTTTTGAAGTTATTAGTACCAAAAACAGAGGAGTATTTTCAGTGATCATGATGTACTAAAAGAAATATAACCTGGTTTTGAGAAGCCACTAATTTTCGAAAGAATTGATGAATCAAAGGGAAGTGGTTTATATTTGAAAGAAACCAGTGATGCTTCTGTCTTTCTGTCGCTTTCTTTCTTGATTATTCTGGTTGTACCATTAGGCGCATCACTTGGCTCCCTGCATTTTCAAGATAAAAAAGAATACTTTCTTCTCAATTTAGGAGCATTAAGCCAGTATCAACCCTAAATTTTACTGAGTTTTTAGAGTTCAAGGGCTTACTTGAGCATCGCATTTGATCGTCGAAGAATGGGCATAGCTGAGAACAATGCACAGAAGAGAAACAAATTGTGTTAAGAATTCACTTCAGGCTTTATAACTCAGTCACCAAAGATTAGAAGAGAAGTTGGATCATTACGCTGCATTATATATCGAGAATGATATCTTGGAAAATCTGCATGCCAGCTTACTTTATGTAAAGCTAGTTTTTGAGAATATTGTTGACAAGTGGCAAGTTTCTGTACAACAGCATAACTCAAAAATCAAAATCTTGTTGCAGTAATTTCATGTATAGGAGTTTTACAAGACTTTGATTAATGTATTAAAAAGGTGAGATATATATATGCTCCTACTTGTTTCAAGTTGTTGACTCTGATTTCTGTTTCAGAAACACAATCAGCTTCAGACACCTGATGATCGAGATTAGCTGAGACGCTACCAAGATGATCGACAACTGTGACTATAGCTCGACATAAGTACTCTTTTGTATTGTTTATGACCCTGTAATTACACTTACTGCAGCGTCAATAAACTATCTGTACAAATATTATGTGGTCATTTGCAACAATATATTGCTGAGTACATGCTCCATCTATAAAGAAATAGGCAAATTCAGTAGCATGACCGACCGTTCCATTGTTAACACGAACTCGTATCAATGGTGTAAGCAATTATGCAGGTAACGAAAATGAATCCTTAATATGTGCAAATTTGACAAATGAGCAATGTACAATGTTTACATTTGTCTAAGGAAAAGAATTTACAGATATTAATCGGGGGACTTACATGTGCTTATGTGTTGCATTCCGAAAAGTCGCTTGGCAGTAATCAGCAGCATTATGAAGCTGAGAGCGCAGGTCCTTAAGTTCCTATTTATACAGCAAACCAGAAGAAAAAAAGTGACAGAGTGCTTAATGCAAATGTATAATACCAAATTAAATGAACTAAATTAATTCACATAATATCGTTTGCACGAGTACTGAGTACTAAATGATGTGAATACTTGAATGTACACTAACTTGAAGAGATTTGTCAAAGCACAGTAGTTCATCAGCTCCTTCTGCTATGGCTTCAGCTTGTGCCTCGGACTCGGCCTTTGTTTTAGCATCTTTTTCATCTTCAGCTTCACCTTCAAATTTAACCTCTGGGTTTGTTTTTGCTACTACTTCTATCTTAACTTGCGCTTCTGTTTCATCTTTAAGATTTTGAGCCACAAATGGCTTTGACTCCACCATTATTCTCTTCAATGTACTTGCTCTCTGGCTATGTAGGAGCATATATTAACACATATATACTCTGATGAACATGATGGGCTACATATATGATCACATGAAAGAAGATTCAAGATCTCTCACATGGTGAACAGAAGTGATATATTCATGTGAAGTGCCTAATATAGCAGTGAGTGAATAAGAGAGAACTAACAAACAAATAAAAAGGAGAGCACAGCAGAGTGCATTAAAAATGATAACACAATATCAAGTGTTGCAATTATCAGAGTTTTGGCAGGTACATAAACATACAAAAGCATAAATACAGACAGTCCCCCGTGACTCTTTGTTCTCTGCTTCTTTCAAAATGTATATATTATTCAAAATTTACATAAGTTAGATAATTTAGATTGTGAAGTTTTACATGACTTGCGTTTTCCACCCCATACATAAGCTTGTCTTGGATTCTTAAGCACATGCACCGGTTTAAGGTACAGTAGTTTTATTTTATTGTATCGTTAGTCGGTTAGTCGCTCTGCTTAATCAACACGTATGAAACAGCCAGCGTGTTGCTAATGCATTATAATGGATTAAGCACTAAGCAGGAAAATATTAGATTCCCTGTGCCTTTTCCTTTGTTATTTTGTTGCCATTCCTTATTTCCACTGAGAACAATAATAGTTAAGTTTTTTTGTGCGGTAAGTTGTTAAAACAGTGTCAACTCTACAATTTTGTTAGGGCTTGACTTGCTAGTTGCAAAAACTGGCCTGGGCTTGTGCTGAATCCGAATCTAAACTACCTGAAACCAAAAGCCTTCCGAGGGACAAATTTAGAAAGAAAAATAGAAAAAAAAAGTAGAGAGCCCTGCTCAACTCAGAGCACTACTCGTTGTGATTATTAAGTAAGAGATTAATGGATAGTTGTATGCTGAAAGTTTAGAAACTTGTGACAGCCTCAACTCTCAAGGTTTAAATAGTTTACCTGGTTTTTTGTCATCCGTCTGTGCTTGCATTTTCTCTCTTGTCATGGGGTCCTGGTAAATCTCATCGTCATAGTATGTCAAAACTAGTTAATACAATATGCTTTTGTCCAGGGATTGTCGTGTTTACTTGTGTGTATGTGAGCATGTAGCCAGACTTGATTATGACACATTTCCTCAGTCTACTGTAATTTAACTGGAAATTTGAGATCAAATGATAAGCTAATACCAAATTATTGGAATTTTGCTATGCTAAACAAAAGATACAGAGCCAAATTTCTGTTTCATCTGTGTCTAATCTCCATCCTTCTGACCTTGAGCCCCAATTAAAGCACTTTGGTTTTCCTAGCATGAACGTCATGTATCCAACAACAACCCCCCCCCCCTACACTCCACTTCCATATCCGATCACCACAGCTTCCCAAGTAAAACCACTGAAAAGGTAATCATCACCATCATCTAAATTAATCTCCTGTTCATCTTTCGTCTCAGTAATTCACTTTTTAGACAGTGGACGTCCACATACCTCCACGTTACCCGCGTAGCTATCATTTTCAAATGTATTATATTGAGCTCCTTCTGGAACATGACCTCTAAGATCAAGGACTTCTAAGTGAACAAATTCAGAAAAAGAAAGTGGAATTGTTCCTTCCAGTTGATGGAATATTCAGACTTCTTAGCTTACGGAAATTTGATAAAGTTAATGGAATATTTCCACTGAAACTATTCATCCGTAGATCAAGCACTGAAAGACTGTAGTCTAGATTTGTTGGTCAAGTGGGAAGTAGGCCACTCAGATTGTTATGAGACAAGTTGAGGATATCAAGAGAGCTTAAATTGCAGATAGAGGCAGGCAATGTTCCGTTAATGAATATTGAACTGGAGATCAACATAGTTTAGGTTGTTCCAGGGAAGATGCTCAAGACCGCCTGTTAGGTTGTTTTGAGAGAGATTCAAATACGAGGACCTCCATGTCAACCCAAACCACTGAGGTTTTTTAAGGGGTGGAAACTGTTTAACATCCAAGACCCCACTGAATTTGTTTGAGGATAAGTCCAGAGAGGTGAGGTTCACAAGTTGAGAAAATGAGTTTGGAATGGTTCCATTTAGTAAATTATTTCTACAAGAAACACTCTCCAAAGATGACTTAAGAGAATCAAACTCATAAAGTTGTCCTGTGAACTTATTAGAACCTATATTTAAGTCTTTCAGTTATGGAAGATCAAACAAACCAGATGGTATTATCCCGTTTTAGAAAGTTCTGCTCGAAACTAAGAGTTAATTGTGGTAGGCATAGAGCGGTGAGATTTGTGGGCAGGGGTTCAGTTAATGAATTCTCTGACAGATCTAAATATACGAGCTGTCCAAGGTTGGCAAGGGAAGGCGGGAACTGATCAATGAAAATGTTACGACTCAGGTCAAGCAATCCTAGGTTTTGAAGATTACTAAAAGAATTGGGAATCTGGGCACCAATTTTTTTTGAAGTCAGTCCTAACAGAGTAAGCTGAGCAAGGTTGCTTATTGATCTTGGGATCTGTCCAGAGAAATTGTTATAACTAACATCAAGAAAATCTAAGTTTTGAATATTAAAGAGAGAATCGGGAATTTGTCCACTAAAATGATTAGAATGCAGGTCCAACATTTTTAGTTCAGTAAGGTTACCTATTGACCTTGGGATAGGCCCAGAGAAAACTGCAATTCACTAGTGTCAAACTGATTAAAGACTTAAGGTAGCTTATTGAATCAGGTATCCCTCCAGATGAGGTTGTTTGTAAAAGGGAAACCATCCGGAAACTACTACTGCAGCACCACTTGTTTTTGGTAAAACACGCAGAGAGATTAGAGTTAAATTGTATTCCGGGTAATTTCAATTTGGGTAGGTGAAAAATCTCTTCAGGCAGTACTCAATGTAAACCATTAAAACTGAGGAGAAGAGAGTTGGAAGAGGGTGCTGTTGGGAGGGATTACTCCTACAAGCTGGCTGCAACTCAGGTCCAGTCCAAGCACTCTCTTTTCATCTGATCGCAGGTAATTCCTTCTCACGTGCAGTGATCAGAATTCATGCTCCAATTCGTCG
Organism: Apium graveolens; assembly: GCF_009905375.1. NCBI lineage: Eukaryota > Viridiplantae > Streptophyta > Magnoliopsida > Apiales > Apiaceae > Apium > Apium graveolens. The sequence goes on along the minus strand of NC_133656.1, from coordinate 187,376,747 downwards.
TCTGTGGATGTGGAAATACATTCCCATATCTAATACAAGATTCAGAAGCAGATGAGTAAATTGCCATGCTAAGCTTAAACTGAAAGAGTGCAAGCTTTTGCATGTGAAGATTCAAGGAACAAGGTCAATGTAATCGCATATAGCAAGATGCATGTCCTCATATTCTCCTCTTCAAATTATTCAGTAGGATTGCATACTAATATATATGCAACCACATAATTTAGTTTCAGCAGCAGACAGCGACATCCAACACCTTCAGCATAGGCATTTAACAACATTTTTTACCATTCAACAACCGTGACCAGAAAAGAAGAAGAAGGAATAATCGTGCCTTATTTGGTAAATAACATTCCGAGTGCCAAAACTGATCACTATCATGAATTTGTCATCAAAATTTTAAACATGGGCCATTTGTAATAATGCTACACTTTCAGCTTCTGCAATAAAGTCCCAAAGAGATGGAAAGTTTTTAACTTCACTACATTTAGAGATTACTAAAGTAACATGTCTGCTCAGATCTCCGTTGTATTCGACTAATACACTTTCGTGTCCAGTTCATTGTAAATTGAATATCTATATCACTGGTTGCTTGTGGTTGTAAATGTACAACGCTGATACTCGAGGTTTAGCGTTATAAGTGGACGTCAGTAGCACCAGCTGATACTCGAGGTTTAGCGTTATAAGTGGACGTCAGTAGCACCAGTAACAAAACCCTCAGTAATTTGCCTTCTCAACTTAATATTATTGCTTCCTTCAAAATCAAAAGTCCTTGAAGAAGGCTCTCATAACAAGACTAGAGACTTTAACAGCTGACTTGAACCAGTCTTGAGGTCAGAAACTTGTTGCACAATAATATCTGTCTGAGGTGCAGGATAAAATTAAGAGTAGCAGATAACTTTTTAACATCCAATTTTGCAATATAAAGTACATTTACAAGGATTTTTCAATCTGTTTTACATCCACAATTCCAGCAGAAACTTAAATATGGACACTGCTGCAATGTCACCTGTTGGCTGCTGCTTTCTTTCACACAGAGTCGTTGATAAAATCTCGTAAGCAATCCTTATCAAGTAAATAAATACTTTTCTTGAGCTTATTGAACTGTAAAACAGTTCAATTCGTATATTACATCTCATAAACAGAACAGAAAAGCTTAAATCTGGTGCTTATTAAAAAATATTTCTTGCTTAACATATTTTCTTTTCTGTGTATATAAGATTAAGGTAATAATTCTCCAACATGAACAATGACAAAAACAGTTTTATGAAATTTTTGAAGATATTAAGGATTGCAAACAAATATAGCCCACATTTCTCGACATTCATGGAAAAGGCTTAGGATATTAATGGAAAGCAGCCAATATCAATAGGTCTCAAATTGAGTTCAGACAAACCATAAACAAGTCTTAACTTAAATAACACGAGATTCATACTGATTCTTAAAAAGATATCAGCAAAACCAGAACTGATAATTTAAAGAGTCTTGAGGAGATCCTCTGCGCCAGAAACTGTGAATTCTCCCCCGGCTTCAATGTTAACAGTCTGGACCTTGAGATCATCAACTACTGCAGCGAACCTGCGAGAACGAACACCTAGCCCTTTCTCAGTAAGGTCAAGCTCGAGGCCAAGGGCATGAGTGTATTTGCCAGAACCATCAGCTAAGAACTTGACAAACTTGGTGTCTGGGTAAGTCTTTCCCCATGCCTTCATCACAAATGGATCATTAACTGCAAGAAACATCACAATCCTCCTTTATATATGTCCTTCCCTAACGGTAAGGGGCTTAATATACAATCACTCCATAAACAAAATTGCAATGAAAATAAACACCAAAAGTATACTACGACAACGAGAACTACCAATTCAAAAGGCGAAGCACAAGATTAACTGGTGCTCAAAAGAAACATTTAATTGTCCCCTGAAAAAACCAAATGATTCACAAATAATCATATATCTTTTATCTTTCAATCTCCTCATTTTATCATTCAATATAGGGATGCAAAAATTTATACCACTTACGCCTCTTGTGGTCTAATCATCCTAGACAATTGATGATTAGCTAGTAAAACATACATATATGAAAACAGGGGGTAAAGCGTACAACCACTCACTCACACACATCATCAAACACTCATTCGCACACACATCATCGCATATTTATCAATTTCACATATCCATTCAGCATAATCAAAAGTAGATAATTACAAAAAAACAATTAGCTATGACACAAAAGTAGACTACGACGAGCACTATCAATTCAAAAGGCCATACACAAGATTAACAACTAGTGCTCAAAACAAACATTTAATTGTCCCCTGAAATACCAAAAGCTTTACACATAATCATAATATATATTTTTCCTTTCAATCTCCTCATTTTATCATTCAATTTAGGGATGCAAAAATTAATACCCCTACAATTTACGCCTCTTATAGTCTAATCATCCTAAATGCTTACATTTATTCAGTACTCCTAACAATCGATAATTAGCTGGTAAAACATACATATATCAAGACAGGGGGTCAAGCATACATATATCAAAACCGTCAAACACTCACTCACACACACACAAATCTTTGTCAAACACTCACTCACACACACACACACACCTTTATCGATTTCACATATACATTCAGCAAAATAAAAAGTAAATAATTGAAAAAACAATTAGCTAAGCTAAGACAAAAGGCCATACCACTGATCAACAAGATCTCACTGACACCCTTAGCCTTAAACTCCTCAGCCTTCTCAATAAACCCGGGCACGTGCTTCACACTGTACCAGATCCAGCCAAAAACCCAAATCAAAATCATAATAAATAAACACTTACAAATTAAAGCTAACTTATATCAGAGTTACACAATTAGCTCTAAATCAAATTATTTGTAGGTATTTATATATTCCCCACATACAATTACCTACAAATCTAAACCATAAAAATAATACAGGGAATTGATTGATTTGGAGCTAGTTGTGGATAACTAGTACACAATTAGCTCCAAGTCATACGATTCGTAGCTAATTGTATATTAGGCAAATACAATTAGCTATAAATCTAAAATAAGACAAATAAAAAATATGTACCTGCAAGTAGGAGTGAAGGCACCAGGAACACCAAAGAGAACAACCTTTTTACCAGCGGCGAGAGAGTGAATAGAAACCTCCTGAAGCTGATCATACTCATCGAAATAAGCGAGAGTTCCATCGGGAAGCGAGTCACCAACTGCAATGGGAGCCATTTGTTTAGGGTTTGGTGGAGATATTACTTACAACTTGTGTATGTATAGAAATGTGTTTGACTTGGGAAATGCTTCTTGTGTATGTTCCTATTTATACACAGGCGTGTGATATAAAATTAGGTGTATTATTTGTTTTTTATTATTTTTATGTGTCTTTCTTTTTTAGAATATACGGGTTTACATTGTACATCTGCCGAATATCGAATCAATTAGTTGGAGGAATGAATTATTTGGTAACATTTGACGAATTTGGTAATTTATTGATTTTTCTTTTACGTTTATTAATGGGGAAGTTACTTTTTTGAAATGGAAATATTACAGTATTTTTAGAACAAAAAGGGGGAAAAAATGAAGACATGGTAATTTTGAATAATGATATAAAAAGGTTTTAATTTCAGGTCTCGTAATGTACCTGGACACTTTCTCCTTGTTGCACACACGTTCATCTACCCACCCCACTTTAGGTAAAAGTAAGTTCAAACACGACATTACGCAGTCCTTATCCTCATTTTTGCAAGTAATATAGTAATATAGAAGCTTTTTTTAATGTGTTTTTCTAAATTTTTCTGTATAATATGATTTTATTGAGTTTTAATTTTTTAAAAATACTATTTTTTTACAAATATATGATTTTACAAACCGCTGCAACCAAATGCAAGTTGAAATACAACCTGATACAAACTCAAATGCAACAAAAAAATCATTTTTTCTTACTCAACTAAGTTATTAACGTTATGAGTTGATATTAAAATAAATATCAAAATAAGTTTATTTCTATATTTTAGTTCTTTAAAATGAACAAGTAATTTAGTATACTTATCCTAATCATGTACTTTTGAAATTATTTTAATTACCACTTTCTCTCCCTTTATCTCCCTCATTTTTGTACACTTTTCTTGTTAAATGTTCTATTCGATTTTATACATTTTAAAATTTAGTAAAAAAATAATAAATTATAATATAAAAAATAACTACACCCCACTAACAACCAATATTTTTTTAACTACGACCATTTTATACATTTAATTATTGATTGATTCTATTATTTTACCCATTTTTTTTCCTCATGAAATTACATTTTTTTCGTAACTTTGATACCTAAACTAAATGTACACGATCAACGGGACTGAGAGCAAATCCAATAGTGTTCTAATGGATTTCTTATAAATATTATAAAATATTAGCTCTTAGTGATTTAAAACATGATTTTGAAATTGAACTCCAACAATGATCCTTATCTTCATTCCTTAATAATATTATATTAATAAATTTGAAAATATATGGACAAAAAGTGAGAGAGAGAAAAGTAAAAATAAGAAAGAGAGATTAATTTTTTATTGCTAAAAGTGTTATAAGTGAGCACTATTAGTTCCTTAAATATAAAGAAGGAAGACCATATCTTAGTGATTTAAGGAAGCGCTAAGACACTGCTGGAGCATCATTTTTTGTCAAAATCCTTATAATTGAATTTAAAAGCTCATATAAGGAATATAAGGGAGCTGTTGGACTTGCTCTCTGAGAGCACTAAACTGCTCTGAGAGCCCTTCTTTATTTAAAGCACTTTCGATGGTATTGATGAAAGAATAAAATCAATAAAAAAAAGTCAAATTAATTATCCATAAAATATAGAAGGGCCCATACATAAAAATCGATATATTAAATGAAAACTGACCAAAGACTTGAACGATGGGAACGGAGAGCTACCCACTTTTGATGCTCGAATGCGCCTGTAATCTGCAAGGAAAAATGCATACCAACAACACAACACACTTTGAAATCAGTTTTGGAGGCGAGGACTTTAAACTAGCTAATTATTAATTATTAAATTAGTTATTTCTTAGAGATTCATAATTTAATACATAAAAATTAAGAAACTAAATGTTTTTTTAAGAGAAAATGTACTAAATATATACTTAGGGTAATTATATATATACGCAATGTATTTATAACGGTGAAGTTCTAATTTTTTTAACTGATTCAAGAATTTAACCAAAATTAATATTAAATTCTAGTTTTGATTACAAACGGAAATCAATAAAATCGAACAATAAATTATTTGAACAAAATATGAGATCTGTTATATATCCGATTTATAAAAACAAAAAAGTTGAGTTCTAGTTTTTATTATCTTGACAGAGTCATCTCATATTTTATACACTATAGAGCTAAATGGGAGTTGTGTACTTGATTTATTCAAATGGTAAAATTGTGTATCTAAACTTTTAAACTTGAAGTTATTAAAATCGTTCAAAATTTCTTTATCTGTTAGATGACATAATTAGTTGGGGGCTTTTTTAATTAGTATACGACTGTTGTAAATTGATTATTATTATCAAATATTAAATAATAAGATTAGGCTTAGACTTGAAAATTTTATATTGCATTAAATTTATTTGTTTCTTGTTTTGGCTATAAATAACCTTCTACAGAATGAAGCAAAACACACCTCAAGCAACTATCTTTCTTTACTGTTTCGTATTTATCTCTCTACTCACTATCTCCATAGTTAGTGTTTATAATATAACGAGTATTTTACAACACGTTATTAGCACGAAAGTCTGCCGAAACAGAGAATGTATAATTTTAATTTAAATATACATATATAAGTAGACGTGGTTACACCATCTACATATAATTTAAATATATATGACCGGAGTAGACTTTGTTAAACCCTCTACTAATAATTTAAATATATATGGCCGGAGCACCGCCTATTAAAATTATTTTACGGTACCATTTAATTTTGGGTAATACCGAAATATAGTGCGAACCTTAATTTATAAATTGCATACTTATCGGATAATAACTTTTTGCCCCTAACTATTTATGCAAGATTGTCCACTTTAATTTATTATAGGTCAGAGATAACCTGCATACGCAGACGTCCGTATGACGGTTGAAAATCCATTTGTCATTTTATATATAGATCTATTTATAATATCAATGATAATAATGATATATAAATTGATTATTGTGTACTTGTTAAAGCACTCGATTAACTAGGATTTTATGTAATATTTACATTGATGAACCAAAATTTAATAATTTTCGTGTTAATTCAGATTTAATGTTAGGTCCTTAATCAACTGTAGGGGGGGTGAATACAGTTAATACAATCAATTCGACAAAGTTTCAACAGAATCAACAGATTTTTTATTAACAGATAAAAACTGATTACAAACGTACTCTCTCGAAAGGATGAACAATTATCCTTAAGAGCTACTAGGTTATGCGAAAGATATAACAATGTTCGCAATTCTTATAGCATGAACCTAATATGTGCTTTATATAGAGCACATCTACACAATGTATAAGAAATCATATTCTATCAATAATAAGGAAATCTAATATAATGCTTCTAAGATAAAGTCCTTCACCGCCTTGAGTTCTTGTTTCCTTTTCCTTATCGAAGAACTAATGTGACAAATACTGATTACATCATCAGTTGACATCAGCATATGTTGATATCATTATTCGTCAATATCATCATCCGTTGGTATCATCATCATCCGTTGATATATAAGTTCTGATGTGAACTTCTGCTAGTTTCTGCTTGATATCATCAGTTGCTCCTAACAATATCCCCCAACTTGCTGCTAGGTTATGCGAAATATATAACAATATTCGCAATACTTATAGAATGAACCTAATTTGTGCTTTATATAGAGCACAACTACACAATGTATAAGGAATCCTATTCTATCAACAACAAGGAAACATAATACAATGCTTCTAAGATAAAATCTTTCACCGCCTTGAGTTCATGTTTCCTTTTCCTTATCGAAGATCAACTGATGTGATAAATACTGATTACATCATCTGTTGACATCAGCATCCGTTGATATCATTATCCGTTGAGATCATCATCCTCCGTTGATATATAAGTTCTGATGTGAACTTCTGATAGTTTCTGCTTGATATCATCAATTGCTCCTAACAATATCCCCCAACTTGCTGCTAGGTTATGCGAAATATATAACAATATTCGCAATACTTATAGAATGAACCTAATTTGTGCTTTATATAGAGAACAACTACACAATGTATAAGAAATCCTATTCTATCAACAATAAGGAAACATAATATAATGCTTCTAAGATAAAATCTTTCACCGCCTTGAGTTCCTGTTTCATTTTCCTTATCGAAGATCATCTGATGTGACAAATACTGATTACATCATATGTTGACATCATCACCCGTTTATATCATTATCCGTTGATATCATTATTTGTTGATATCATCATCCGTTGAGATCATCATCATACATTGATATATAAGTTCTGATGTGAACTTCTGATAGTTTTTGCTTAATATCATCAATTGCTCCTAACAATCTCCCCCAACTTGTTCATTATGGAAATATGGACAAGTTCCAATTGATAATGTCAAAACTATCTAAATGCAGGAATCAAGTATGCATATTCAATCTTGATTCAGTGAATATCATACTTTACTCTTCCTTAACTTGAGCAATGTCAGAGATTAATTTCAGTTTATCAGCCCAGTCAGCTCCATAAATCTTCCTTCTTGGTGAGCTTGGCTGATTTCTTTTTCTTCAGTAATTTCATCAGTATCAAATGATTGAGCAACTATATAGATTGGATCTATTAGTATTTATGATTTAGTTTTCCTTAGATACTGATTTCTTCTTTGCAACGACTTTGGCTTTAGACTTTGAAATCTTTGACTTCTCTCTTATCTTCTCTTTTCCTTTAAGCTTCTTGTCAGCAGTTACAATAACGTGTGATCTAAGAGATTTTTCATCTTCTTCCTGACTGATTTCGCTTATAACTACACCTATGATTGGTCTGTCAGAAGGATCATCTTCATAAAGTACTTGAGAAATCACAGCAATATAAGCATTTGTTGTCTTCATGGAATTCTTGGAGTCTTCCTCCATTTGTCTTAGCTGTTCAAGATCAACTCCAGGATTGTCTCTTGTAAAAATTCTTCTACTTGCCCCAAAGTCAAATAATTGAATCTTTGTATCCTTGTATAATAGAGTTGTCTTTCTTTCTTTTACTTTCAGAGTTTGAAGATATTGACTTGCTTCAGCACCAGTTTCTATCTCCAGAATACCTTGGTCTTCATTAGCAGCAGCTGTGACTTGTAAAGATTGTTGCATATTTACAGTCACACTCAATTCTTCTACTCTTCTTTCATTCTCCTAACTCTCTCCACCTTGTCTAGATTGAAATCTAGTGATTTCTTGTGATGAACCACTAACTCCAACTAGCTCTTCGCCTCTTCTCCTTTCACTATTCTTCAGTCCCTCCTTATTACCTCTATCAGGATTTTCATCATCAGTATTTGTCAATGTCAGCTGTTTGCATTTAGATTTAATAATTTTCTCCCCCTTTTTAGCATCATCACCAAGCAGTAGAGAAATAATCAGCTCCATTGAATTCTGTACTTCTGTAAGTTGATCAGACATTTGAGCTTATTTAGCTTCCAATCTAGTTTGGCTGGCTTCAATTGCAGTTTTCCTGACAACTATTGGTGCAATTTGTTTTTGAATTTCCTGATGAGTAGCCAGCTTTGAAGCAATCAATGATTCTTTGATCTGATTGATTTGAGTAGTAGTTGCTTCTTGAGTTGTATGTAAAGATCTGACAACTAAAGTTGATGCTTTCAGATGATTCAGCATATCATGATTCTTAATCTTCTGTTTTGCTGTTTCCAGATGCAACAACTTTTGTTCTGTAATTAGGATATGTATCATCTTTCCAATGAGCATTCCAGAGATTATCAAAATAATCATGTGTTTTCTTAGCATCTAACTCTTTCAGCTTTTGTTGTCTCACATGCATAGGCATATCTTCAGGGAAGAAAAGAACATCCTCAGGATCTATAATATCATTAGAAATATTACCTTTTTCACCATCATTAGATTCTTCAATAGCAACTGGATTTTTCACTAATTGTTGAACTTCATCACCAGCTTCAGCATGTAGAATAGAATTAAAAATTGGGGCAGTATGTGATCCAGAAGCTTCAGAAGCTTCCACACCTTCAGCAGTTAACTCCACATCTTCAAGTATTGTAGATAAATGAATTGAAGCTTCGAGATTAACTTCCAGGACTCCAGTTCCCATAGAATGTTGTGATGATTCTGAAATGGATGAAACTTTATGAAAGGACTGTTGTGCTACTACATCTTCGGCAACAACAGGGATTATCCAGGTGATGAAAAAGTAGAGTAAATGGACTATTTTGTCAATAAAAATGGGAATTGTCTCATGTGGTGAAATAGTAGAATGTATGGACTATAAGAAAGTATCAGTACTTAGACTTGCAGGGAGATTAACAACACTTGGTACATCAGAGTTTACTTGAGATTCAACATACTGTTGTTCATCATCTGTTTCCTTTAGTACTATGTGCACCTGCAAACATATAACAAGTAAAACTTAATCTCTCTATTCTTTTAAAGTAGTCTCGCTACTCTTCACACCACACATCTCATGACTTTTAATAGTCAGAGTTTTTTCACAAGGATTACTAAATTATATCTCTCATCTACCTCTCCTTTTTCCAAGAAGGATCATGTCTCTCTTTAATTCTGTTTTCTCTCAATCTTTTTACACATCTCACATATAAAGCTCAGAAAGATTGTCCTACAGAAATAAGAGGTGGCTAAAGAAGGGTAATTTGTGGTCATACAACTAGAGGTAGTCCTTAAATAAGGTCTAGAAGTAATCATACCAACATGATTTATATTATGAAAAATAAATAAATGTTGAAAAGACTAAATCAGTATTTAGAATAAATGCTGATAAAGTGTTAACAATATTTATACCTTGTGAATCTGAAGTCACATCTATCCAGAAGTCAGAACTGTTCGTTCAGATGGTAATGTAAACTCACAGTTAACACTATATTTATGACAGTTGTTGTTCATCAATAATGAGAACTTCCATTTGAATTGGAGAGGATTTGATCAGGTTACTATCATGTACCATGATCTCAAACCTTGTTCTTCTTGCAAAGAACTAACACTTGAATGTGTTTATTGAAAGCTATCACAGAGTCTTTAGTAAAAACTGATGAAACGTCTCTGTCTCTGTTAGTATCATTAAGATCTACCTCAACAAGTAGTCTCTAACCAACTAAATGTTGTTTCTGAGTGGTGAGCATAATTCAAGAATTAAGTCAATTGATTTTTGGCAACATTTGAGAAAAGGATTCAAGTGTTTCAGTTGTGAGAAGAAATATAGGATAAAAGATTTATGATATTGAGATTGAGTGTGGATAATTTTCTTAGTGAGAAAAATAAAGTTTCAAAGAATTTGGATAGAACACAACACTCAAAGATTATAATTCTTGTGAACTCAGAATTAAATTTTTCAGTATTTTCTTCTGTTACATCAGTTACTTCTTGTAATGTGCTCAATTTGGTACTGTAATGAACATATGAACTTAAACAGAGATTAGTTTCTTCACATGCACTATAAAAATATCTGAAGTTAAGCATGCAGTATTGATTTGAATATGAACAGCTAAAAGCATTCAAGCACACACAATAAAGTAAACAAGTATTCATTTATTCACTTAAAGAGTCAAAGAAGGCAAAAATATTTTCATTAATTAAGAAGCAAAGTACAAGATTTTATAGAATTTTAACATAAAATCCTAAGACAATCTAACTACTCAGACTTCTTCTGCTTCTTTGCTGCTTGCTCCGCCCTCATAGCCCTACGATGATAAATTCTACTCATTGTTCCTGCAAGAGAGATGATATTCTCTTACAGCTCAAGAGCTGCTTGACGAGCACGTTCGGCCAGTTCAGCACGGAGTTTTTCTTTAAGAAGAACTTCTCCGGTGAAGAAATGTAGTTCCAACTGATCATCCCAAGAGATATGATCATAGACTGAGTTTGGAACTTCAGTTGGGTGATAAACTTCACCACCAATACGAACCTTAAGTCCGTATGGATCAAAGTACATCTTTTCATCACTAGGATTGAAGATCGGCAGGTAGCATCCACCGATGTGTGTGTAAAACTTGGGTTGAACCATTTTTGTTGAGTGAAATTGTGAATAAAATATTGAGAAGATGACGAGTTGAGTATGAAAAGATAGTGAGAAGTTTTGGGAGTGGAGGGTTTGTATTTATAGCAGAGAAGTTAGAAACTGAAGGGACTCTTTGATTATCATATAATAATTAATCATAATATGAATACACGATTATGCGTATCTAGGTAAACAAAAAGTAATCTCTCTCTCCAGATTCCTATTCCCAATGCAATTACTCAAGTAGTACTAGATACTCACATCTGTAGCCATTTAAACAATTAAAAGATATTCCACTATCTCACTGTTTAATTAAAAATACTGTAAGTATTTTTTTCGAATAAATTCAAAATAATTAATGAAGTATAACAGTCAATCAAGATTTGACTATTATCAGTATTTTAATTATGACTATCGGAACTTATTAGTCAAAACTGGGTTGACCAATATCAGAATTTATTAACTACTGATAAAATCTATTAGTCAAAGCAAGTTTAACTAATAACAGAATATATGCACATAATCAGTAGTTGAATATGCAGTTTTCACATATGATTCGTAGAAGATAATTACATGTTATCATGGTATCAACATTTAGAACAACAATCAGTATCCAACAAGTACTGACACATAATAAGATACCATGCTTCAATAATATCAGTAGTCTTAATTATCAGGGTTTGAGAATTATCCTGATATCATTCCCAATTCATTCACCAATCTTGTGAAAGTAGCTTCACAAAGAGGCTTTGTGAATATATCTTCTACTTGTTGATCTGTTCGAAGAAAGACCAATTTCACTGTACCCGCTTCCGCATGTTCCCTTATGAAATGGTACATGATGGTGATGTGTTTAGTCATTGAATGCTGCACTGGATTTTCAATCATTGCAATAGCACTTTGAATATCATAATATATGGGAATAAAAGAATAGTCTAACACATAATCCAATAGCTGATTCTTCATCCATATAATTTGAGCACAACAGCTTCCTACAACAATGTATTCTGCTTCGGCAGTTAATGTGGAAATTGACTTTTGTTTCTTGCTATACCAAGAAACCAATCTACCATCAAGGAGTTGACAGCTTTCAGAAGTTCTTTTCCTGTCTATTTTGCATCCTGCAAAATCAGCATCTGAATATCCAATTAGCTTAAAGTCTGAATCTCTAGGATACCATGATCCCAGATTCATGGTGCCTTTGAGATACTTAAAAATTCTCTTCACAGCTAATAGATGAGCTTCTCTAGGATCAACTTGGAATCTTGCACAGAGACAGGGAGCATACATGATATCAGGTCTACTAGCAGTCAGATATAAGAGTGAGCCAATCGTACCTCTGTAGTTAGTTATATCTACTGAAGAACCAGTATTTAAATCTAACTTGGTTGCAGTGGCCATGGGAGTTGATGCAGTTGAGCAGTCTCGCATTCCAAATATTTTGAGTAAATTCCTGTTGTATTTGGATTGATTTATGAAGATTCCTTCATCAGTCTGTTTAACTTGTAACCCCGGAAAATAACTGAATTCTCCCATCATACTCATTTGATACCTCGACTGCATTAGCTTTGAAAATCTCTCACAGAGTTTATCATTAGTAGATCCAAAAATGACATCATCAACATATATATGTACTAACAACAAGTCTTTGCCATGTTATTTATAAAAGAGAGTTTTATCGATTGTACCTCTTGTGAAATCACTCTCCAGCAGAAATAGAGCAAGTGTTTCATACCAGGCCCTTGGAGCTTACTTCAGTATAATATCCGGGATATATCGTGTAATTATGTTGTTAATAAATGATTAATATATGTGTTCAGTATCCATTATGTGAATTAATTGATAAGTGTTATATGTGTTTGGATATTCAAAAATAATATTAATTGAGTATTTTAATTTTTATATGTCTAAAATAAAATATAGATAATTGTCATATCTTCCTAATTATTTTTATGTTGATTTATGGATTTATAAGGATCATATGAAATTTATAAAATCTTTTTCCGAATATTTAAAATCTATTTTATAAAAACGGGAACCAACCGACGTCATCCGTTGTTACGTTTTTGGAACCCGAAACTCTTCCGAGAACTCCTTCCTAACCGAATTGTAATATTCCGAGCATATCCCATGTTTTGACTTTTTCGATCCGGCGTACGGTTTGTCCTGCGCGGGTCCCGGCGCAACATTTTCGATACAATATTCGTTTCGGTAAATCAATAAAACTCGTATTTTCGAAAAACGGGAGCTTTTTATTAAACTATCACATTTATCACTTCGTAATACGTGTACCAGGCGCTGAGACCAAGACCGCAGTACAAATTGTACTGATTTGGATAATTATCCCGAAAACCGATACCGTTTGGATCAGTTTTTATAAATAAACGTACCGTTTTATATCCGGAATGATCCAACGGGATACTAATTTTCCATAAATATAAATAGCCTTTTTCCGTATTTTATTTCGTATCAAAATCATTTGCCGATAGATAATTATATAATTTTCAGAGAAAAACCCTAATTTCATAAACTGTTCTAAGAATCAAACAGCAAAACGAAGGCGTTACCGATCTCTGTTTTCAAAGCTCGAGTACTCAATCCAAAGGATTTGAAGTGTTCTGTCAGATTCTGAGTTTCGTTTTACTGCAGAAATCAAGGTTTATTTTCTATATTTTTATTTATTTTCGAATTAATTTTATTAAAAATATGAATTTTTGTTCGGATGATTGTTTGTATGATTTGATGATTGCATGTTGTAGAGCTTGTTTTCCTGATGATTTTGATATATTATACGTCTGATTTGGAGTTCAATAACATGTTCAAATTTGAGTTTAATTTTCGAATTTCAAAATTAGGGTTTATAACCCGTATGAATGTTCTTAATTGAAATTTGGGGGTTTCTTATTCTGGAATAGATAGATGTTGTGGTATAGTGGATTGTGTTCTCTGTGAAATTTGCAATCCAGTCGTATAAGTTTCATGAATCAACGAGGTCTGTAGAGAAGGGAGTTGTATTTTGAATATTTTCGAAGTTCGCCGGAAACTGGCAAACTTCACGGCCAAATTCCGGCCAACTTAGGGATTGTTAGGTTGTTTTGATTGCATGGTTGTGTTCCTGGTAGTTTATAGATGTGATCTGGAGCTTGTGGTAAGGTGCGGAGACCAGAATCGTGTTCTCCGGCAACCCCTGCATTTTCCGGCGACGGGGGTAAAATTGCAGTTTGATACCTGAACTTTTGGGGACGATGCAGTTTGGTCCCTGAAGTTTCCAGACTTTGCAAATTTAGGATTCCTGTTTTAAAAATGTTTAAAAATCATATTTCCTATTTATTTTTATTATAAAAATTCGTTTTTAATTTCTGAAAATTCTAAAAATTATTATTTTAATTCCGAAAATTATTTTTAATTCAAAAATAAATCTGAATTAATTAGTTAATTAATTTCAGTTAATTTTAATTGATTAATTGGTCAATTAATTCAAAAATTAATTGATTAATTAATTAATTAATTTAATTAATTATTAATTGATTTTAATTAATTATTTAATTAGATTTAATTATTTAAAAATGATTTAAAAATTCTGAAAAAATAGTTTCGAACTTTAAAATATTATTCTGAATTATTTCCAAGGCTCGATAATTATTATAAAATTGTTTCGAAGCCAGAATTGGCCAACCGAACCCTGTTTATTGCCCCGAAATTGATCCCACGACCCGTTTTAATTCCGAAAAATGTTTTAAAAATAATTTTAAATACCAGAAAGCCTATTTATGACCCGAAACTTCTTTATAAATGATATATCATTGATTATGTGACGTATTATGTGTTATATGTGACTTGTTAGTTGACTGTCGGTTTGTATATTCGATGTTTACTTGTTTATTACATAACTTTCAATCCGTTAATCGGATTTGGGTGAAACGAAGGGTAGATAGAAGTATGTGTTTAATAGAATCCTATGAGTTAAATATTGATAGATGCTTATGATATGTGAGCAGAAAAGGCAAGGCGTAGGAAAGGGAAACAGGTAGTTGAGGAGTAAGACGGTTGAGATTGAAAACGAGTGCAGTGTAGTAAGCTAATACCAGACAAGTGTTCTGAACTTTCTCGAGATATTATCGTGATTGATATTCCTGTTTTATAATGTAAGTGCTTTGAAGCACTAAACCCTAAACCTTGATTCCAGTTATTGATCTTGAGCCGTAAACCTGATTCTTTCTAGACCATTAATTGTTGTATACCCAAACACGAACCTCAAATATACGATACTACTCCACAAATACATACAAACTAAATACCATACACTGAATCGAGTTACCTACATACTCAAACCATTGTATTTTATGCTTTGAAAGACCAAATCCTTGAAACCCTGAAACATTGATTCATTGTTAGCCAATTTTTTCATTACCTAGCATCCAAACTTTGAAAATGCTCTTTTGATCCTTATGTAGATTAACACCATTTCATTATGGAACATCAAATATTGTTAATGATTCTGGTTATTGCTTATTATTGTTTATTCTGTTATTATGTTAGAATTGGATTGTTTTTATAAAATCGTGGACCAGATTCGTGGTCAGACCATATAATGGTCAAGTTAGGCCAATGTGTGCCTTGGATCCAGTAGTTAGAGCAATTCTGTGTGCTTTGCTCGGGGTTAGTGCGTGACTGATCAGCAGCCTAACCTTGGTTTTTAAAATAAAAGTATAATATCCAATTCTAAATCATAATCCATTGTTCACTTGATATCATAACCATATTTACCTGATGATCATTATTCTCAGTTTTGTCATTGTGACTTGCTGAGCTAGTTAGCTCATTTGTGCGATGCTGTTTATATTCTTTCCGGTTAAAAAGGAACAAGTTGGTAGCGAGGATCCCCAGTCCAGCGGGAGAGCTAGAGGTTCAGGTTGATCGAGTTAAGCTAGCAGGCTTCTTTTGGAATAATTTAAGTTTGTAAAAATTTGTAATAATGTTTAATACTCAGTTTGAGTTTGAATGGTTGGGATTTGAACGGTTTGTAATATAAGTAGATGTGTTTGGCTTGTGTGCATACTTTAACCTGTTGCGATCCATGGTAGTTGGTAAGTAGGGTCACTGCATATTATTATTATCATTATTATTGTTATAAGCAGGTTATAATTAAGGTGTGTGTGTGGACCCCAAACTTCTGACCCGGGTTTGGAGGGCGCCACGGGTTTGGTATCAGAGCTACAGGTTATAAGTCACTGACATAAGCCTAGGTTGACGGGAGTGGGTAGAGGGTTAGGATTAGAAGTAAGGAATAGAAAGATAGAACTTCGAGAGGTTGAGTGCTTCGGTATAACCGGTATTAGTATAATTCACGTCGTGGTTCGAGATTCTTATATTGCGATATGATTTCAGATAGCAGCGATGGCCGACTCTTTTATTCCCGTATCAGCTGATCACTCAGAGCCTTCAGTTGGAGCGCCATCATCAGATCCACGTCCTGTTATTCCACCAGCATTGGCTATTCTACCTCCACCTGTGTTGCAGCCCGTACCACTACAGGCTATTCCACCTCCAGGCATGAGGCCACCTGTCAGAGGACCCCCACCTGCTGATTCAGGCTTTACTGGTCATTCAGCCACATGAGTACCTTTCCAGTTCTCTTCCTACCCTGTCCCATATTATCAGTTTGAGGCTTGCCTTATGGAGCAGCGATTCCTTCAGGGTCATATTCAGGAGTTACTATATATTATGCGTACCAGAGAGGTTGGGAGTGGTGAGAGGTGACTCAGAGAGAGGCTATAGGCGTTTCGTAGGACAGCTGCAGTGAGGATTGCTGAGGCTACAGATGAGGACATCACCCCTGATTTCTTAGTGGAGTGGGCTAAGTGGGTTCTAGAAGAGCTTGAGGAGATTGGAGGTCCAGACCTGCCATAAGTCAGAGATCCAGAGATAGAGATGCGGAGCAGTGCTGTTGTGGTTATAGAGTATGTACAGTAGTGTGTAGTGTGTATCAGTAAGCTTTTGAGTTGTATTTATAGACTAGCTATGTTGACTAGTGAGTAGGTTGTTGTACCCTTTTACTTTTACTTTCGAACCGTCTTTATGCTTGTACTATCCAAAAACTTTTGATCTATATATATTAGTACCTTTTCCTTTTCCGGCACTATCATTTACCTTACTGCACCTGTTTTACTTTACCTTATTTATTGCACCAGTTATGCCCTGTGATACCATGTACCATGTTTTCCATAACTGTTTATATTCTGTAAAGAAGCATGCAATTTACTTAGTTACAACTATTTTCAAAAAGAGATATTTCTGTTTTACAAAACTTTTCTTTTATGAAAAAGATTTGATTCAAAAGCTAAATAAGTTGTTTGATTCTTTACAGAGAATGCCTCCTAGAAGAAATACCCGCACCAACACCCAGAATGAAGAAACCGACAATAACAACAATAACAACCAAGATAATACAAACCCGAATGTGAACCCAGGACCCATAGATCCAGCAATAGCCCAGATTCTTCAAATCTTGGCCCAACAAACAGTTCACCTGGCACAACAACAACAAAGGCAGACCAATCCCCAGGTAACCTTCAAAACTTTTCAGGCGATAAACCCACCAGAATTTAAGGGTTCCCTAGAGCCGATTGAAGCAAATATTTGGTTAAAGGAAATAGAGAAGGCATTTGCCTTAGGGAAAGTAAAGGAAGAACAGAAGGTTGAGTTTGCAAGTTACTATCTGAAGAACGAGGCCACCTATTGGTGGGAGATGGTGAAGACATTAGAAGGTACATATGTTATTACTTGGGAGAGGTTTAAGGAATTGTTTTTAGAAAAGTAGTTTCCTCAGTTTGTCCAAGATCAAATGGAGCTGAAGTTTTTAGAATTAAAGCAAGGGAACATGTCGGTGGCAGATTATGAAAGTAAGTTTGAAGAATTATCAAGGTATGTGCCGTCGTATGTGGATACTGACAGGAAGAAAGCTAAGAGATTCCAGCAAGGCTTGAAGCCATGGATCAGAGGGAAGGTAGCTATTTTTGAGTTGGAGACCTATGCAGGAGTAGTACAGAAGGCCATGATCGCGGAGACAGAAAGTGAGATGTCACAGAAGGAGAAGGAAAGTAAGAAAAGGAGATTTGAAGGGAATGAAGGTCAGTCACAACCAGGGAAGTTTCCAAATATTAAGAAAGGCAAGTTTCAGCCATGGAGAAATTTTAATTTCAAGAGACAGAATGCAGGCGACGGAGGCCAGGGCAACCGTCCAGTTAATACGAATCAGTCGAATCAGTTGAGACTAACTTTTCCAGATTGTCAAGTATGTGGAAAGAAGCATGGAGGAGTTTGTAATAAGTTGAATGTGGTATGTTTCAAATGCAACCAGAAAGGTCACTATTCGAGGGAGTGCCGAAATCAGCCAGCAAGAGAGCCATCAAATAAGGATCAGCCTATCCGGAATCCAGCAGTAAAGGTTCCAGCCATTGGATTTACGTGCTCTAAATGTGGAAAGCCAGGACATATGGCCAGGGATTGCAAGACACCAGCCCCAGTCAGTAATGCATTGAGGATTATGGGATCTACCCCAACAGTGAATGAGACTCCAAGGGCTAGAGTTTTTGACATGTCTGTGAAGGATGCTATCCAGGATACTGATGTCGTGGCAGGTACACTTAATGTGAATTCTTTATGTGCCAAAGTATTAATAGATTCGGGAGCAACTCGATCGTTTGTTTCACAAAATTTTGTTAGTAAGTTAAATTGTCCAGTTGAGTATTTAAATGAAATAATGACCGTGGAATTGGCAAATAAAAAACGTGTATCTGTTAATCAAGTTTATGGGAATTGTGAGATTGAGATCTCTGGTAGTCAATTTTGCGTAGATTTGATACCATTTAAGTTAGGAGAATTTGACGTTATATTAGGGATGGATTGGTTATCTAAGTATGATACCCAGATAGATTGTCGAAATAAGAAGGTAATGGTGAAAATGCCAGACGAAAGAATAGTAACGTTCAAGGGTCAGAAATAAGTAAAGAAGTTCTTAACGATGATTCAAGCCAATAAGTTACTACGACAAGGATGCGAGCATTTCGTGGAATATGTGATTGACAAAAGTCAAGAACCAACAAAACTTGAAGATATTCCAGTTGTGAATGAATTTCCAGACGTGTTTCCTGATGAGTTACCAGGACTTCCTCCAGATAGAGAAATTGAATTTGCAATCGACTTAGCACCTGGAACAGAACCAGTATCCAAGGCCCCGTATAGAATGACGCCTGTTGAGATGAAAGAGTTACCGAAGCAATTGCAAGAGTTGTTGGAGAAAGGAGTAATCAGACCCAGTATGTCCCCGTGGGGTGCACCGGTATTATTTGTCAAGAAGAAAGATGGAAGCATGAGACTGTGTATCAACTACAGGGAGCTCAACAAGCTTACAATCAAGAACAAGTATCCGTTACCTAGAATTGATGATTTGTTTGACCAATTGAAGGGAGCCAAGTACTTCTCCAAAATTGATTTAAGATCGGGATATCATCAACTAAAGATCAAGCCAGAAGATATACCAAAGACAGCTTTCAGAACGAGGTATGGACATTATGAATTTTTAGTAATGTCTTTTGGATTGACCAATGCCCCGACAGCGTTGATGGACCTGATGAACAGAATTTTCAAGGAGTATTTGGATAAGTTCGTTATTGTACATGATATTTTAATTTATTCAAAGACGGAAGAGGATCATGCGGAACATTTGAGGATAGCTTTAGAGATTTTAAGGAAAAAGAAGTTATATGCTAAATTCTCGAAGTGTGAATTTTGGCTACAAGAAGTTCAGTTTTTAGGACACATAGTTAGTAACGAAGGGATCAAAGTGGACCCGGCAAAGATCGAAGCAATTACGAATTGGGAGAGACCGAGAACACCCACCGAGGTAAGAAGTTTCTTGGGATTAGCGGGATATTATCGTCGATTCGTCCAGAATTTCTCAAGGATTGCGACACCATTGACAAAGCTTACCCGAAAGAACGAAAAGTTTATATGGAACGATAAGTGCGAGGGAAGTTTTCAGGAGTTGAAGCGAAGATTAATCACGGCACCTGTTTTGTCACTTCCAGATGATCAAGGGAATTTCGTAATTTATAGCGATGCTTCTCACAAAGGACTAGGATGTGTTTTAATGTAGCACGAAAATGTGATTGCGTATGCGTCAAGGCAATTGAAACCACGCGAATAAAAGTATCCTACTCATGATTTGGAGCTAGCAGCCATAGTTTTCGCTTTGAAGATTTGGAGACATTATCTGTATGGAGAAAAGTGCGAGATTTTCACGGATCACAAAAGCTTAAAGTACATATTCACACAGAAGGAACTTAATATGAGGCAAAGGAGATGGTTATAATTGATCAAGGATTACGACTGCTCGATTAATTATCATCCCGGTAAAACGGACGTTGTAGCAGACGTGTTAAGTCGGAAGGAAAGGTTAAATGAGTTATCAGTACCTGAAGAAATATATAAGGAATTTCAGAAATTGGAATTGGAGATTAGAGTTTGCAAGCCTGAGAAAGCGGAAGTGTACAGTATGACTTTCCAACCGGAGTTATTGGAGAAAATAAAGAAATGTCAGGAAGATGTAATGGATCAAGATATAAATCGTTTGGTAGGTGAAGAATTATGCACGTAAAAGGATGATCAAGGTATTCTGAGGTTTTCATCTAGAATTTGGATTCCACCGGTGACGGAGTTCAAGAATGAAATTTTACAAGAGGCACATAGTTCAAGATATTCCATCCATCCAGGGAGTACCAAAATGTACAGGGATTTAAAGGAGAATTATTGGTGGCCAGATATGAAGAGGGAAATTGCGGAATGGGTTAGCAAATGTTATACCTGTCAGAGAGTTAAAGCAGAGCATCAGAGACCAAGTGGATTGTTACAGCCATTGGAGATTCCAGAGTGGAAGTGGGAACATATTATCATGGATTTCCTAGTTGGATTACCAGGGACAAGGGCTAATCATGATGCCATTTGGGTTATAGTGGATAGACTTACCAAGTCAGCTCATTTTCTGCCTATAAATGAAAGATTTTTGCTCGACAAGTTAGTCCATATGTACCTGAAGGAAATCGTAGTTCGTCATGGAGTTCCGGTGTCTATTGTATCTGATCGAGATCCAAGGTTTAATTCAAGATTTTGGAAGAGTTTTCAAGAATGTTTGGGAACAAGACTGAATATGAGTACGGTCTATCACCCGCAGACGGACGGCCAAAGTGAAAGAACGATCCAGACAATCGATGATATGTTACGTGTTTGTGCTATTGATTTTAAAGGAAGTTGGGACGAGCATTTACCTCTGGTAGAGTTTGTTTATAACAACAGTTATCATGCCAGTATTGGGATGCCACCCTATGAAGCCCTTTATGGACGCAAATGTAGATCTCCAGTATATTGGGACGAAGTAGGAGAACGCAAAATACTTGGACCTGAATTGGTGCAGCAAACAAAGGAAGTTATTGAAGTAATTCAGAAAAGATTGATAGCAGCCCAAGACTGTCAAAGGAAATATGCAGACCAGTCAAGGAAGGACATGGAATTTGAAGAAGGAAGCTTGGTATTACTGAAAGTATCACCATGGAAAGGACTAACAAGGTTTGGAAAGAAAGGGAAGCTAAGCCCAAAATATGTCGGACCTTTTGAAATCCTAAAGCGCGTTGGCAAAGTAGCTTACGAGTTGGCGTTACCACCGTACATGGAGCACATTCATAATGTTTTTCACGTATCGATGCTCAAGAAATATAATCCAGACTCCAGGCGTGTAATAGAATATGAGTCAATAGAGCTTCAGGCAGATTTGTCATACATAGAGAGTCCGATAGAAATTCTAGAGGAAAGAGAGAAAGTATTGAGAAATAAAGTGGTAAAGCTAGTAAGAGTATTGTGGAGAAACCCAAGGGTTGAAGAGTCAACCTGGGAGTTAGAAAGTGATATGAGAGAAAAGTACCCTCATTTGTTTTCTTAGAAGATTCTGAGGACAGAATCCTTTTAAGGGGGGAAGGATGTAATATCCGGGATATATTGTGTAATTATGTTATTAATAAATGATTAATATATGTGTTCGGTATCCATTATGTGAATTAATTGTTAAGTGTTATCTGTGTTTGGATATTCAAAAATAATATTAATTGAGTATTTTAATTTTTATATATCTAAAATAAAATATAGATAATTGTCATATCTTCCTAATTATTTTTATGTTGATTTATGGATTTATAAGAATCATATGAAATTTATAAAATCTTTTTCCGAGTATTTAAAATCTATTTTATAAAACGGGAACCAACCGACGTCATCCGTTGTTACGTTTTTGGAACCCGAAACTCTTCCGAGAACTCCTTCCTAACCTAATTGTAATATTCCGAGCATATCCCATGTTTCGACTTTTTCGATCCGGCGTACGGTTTGTCCTGCGCGGGTCCCGGCGCAACATTTTCGATACAATATTCGTTTCGGTAAATCAATAAAACTCGTATTTTCGAAAAACGGGAGCTTTTTATTAAACTATCACATTTATCACT
The DNA here is from genome assembly GCF_009905375.1 of Apium graveolens. Lineage (NCBI taxonomy): Eukaryota > Viridiplantae > Streptophyta > Magnoliopsida > Apiales > Apiaceae > Apium > Apium graveolens. The sequence continues at coordinate 187,353,948 of NC_133656.1, read as the reverse complement.
TCGTAATACGTGTAACCAGGCCCGCAGTACAAATTGTACTGATTTGGATAATTATCCCGAAAACCGATATCGTTTGGATCAGTTTTTATAAATAAACGTACCGTTTTATATCCGGAATGATCCTACGGGATACTAATTTTCCGTAAATATAAATAGTCTTTTTCCGTATTTTATTTCGTATCAAAATCATTTGCAGATAGATAATTATATAATTTTCAGAGAAAAACCCTAATTTCATAAACTGTTCTAAGAATCAAACAGCAAAACGAAGGCGTTACCGATCTCTGTTTTCAAAGCTCGAGTACTCAATCCAAAGGAATTGAAGTGTTCTGTCAGATTTTGAGTTTCGTTTTATTGCAGAAATCAAGGTTTATTTTCTATATTTTTATTTATATTCAAATTAATTTTATTAAAAATATGAATTTTTGTTCGGATGATTGTTTGTATGATTTGATGATTGCATGTTGTAGAGCTTGTTTTCCTGATGATTTTGATATATTATATGTCTGATTTGGAGTTCAATAACATGTTCAAATTTGAGTTTAATTTTCGAATTTCAAAATTAGGGTTTATAACCCGTATGAATGTTCTTAATTGAAATTTGGGGGTTTCTTATTCTGGAATAGATAGATGTTGTGGTATAGTGGATTGTGTTCTCTGTGAAATTTGCAATCCAGTCGTATAAGTTTCACGAATCAACGAGGTCTGTAGAGAAGGGAGTTGTATTTTGAATATTTTCGAAGTTCGCCGGAAACTGACAAACTTCACTGCCAAATTCCGGCCAACTCAGGGATTGTTAGGTTGTTTTGATTGCATGGTTGTGTTCCTGGTAGTTTATAGATATGATCTGGAGCTTGTGGTAAGGTGAGGAGACCGGAATCGTGTTCTCCAGCAACCCCTGCATTTTCCGGCGAGGGGGGTGTAAAATTGCAGTTTGATACCTGAACTTTTGGGGACGATGCAGTTTGGTCCCTGAAGTTTCCAGACTTTGCAAATTTAGGATTCCTGTTTTAAAAATGTTTAAAAATCATATTTCCTATTTATTTTTATTATAAAAATTCGTTTTTAATTTCTGAAAATTCTAAAAATTATTATTTTAATTCCGAAAATTATTTTTAATTCAAAAATAAATCTGAATTAATTATTTAATTAATTTTAGTTAATTTTAATTGATTAATTGGTCAATTAATTCGAAAATTAATTGATTAATTGATTTAATTAATTATTAATTGATTTTAATTAATTATTTAATTAGATTTAATTATTTAAAAATGATTTAAAAATTCCAAAAAAATAGTTTCGAGCTTTAAAATATTATTTTGGATTATTTCCAAGGCTCGATTATTATTATAAAATTGTTTCGAAGCCAGAATTGGCCAACCAAACCCTGTTTATTGCCCCGAAATTGATCACACGACCCGTTTTAATTTCAAAAAATATTTTAAAAATCATTTTAAATACCAGAAAGCTTATTTATGACCCGAAACTTCTTTATAAATGATATATCATTGATTATGTGACGTATTATGTGTTAGATGTGACTTGTTGGTTGACTGTCGGTCTGTATATTCGATGTTTACTTGTTCATTACATAACTTTCAATCCGTTAATCGGATTTGGGTGAAACGAAGGGTAGATAAAAGTATGTGTTGAATAGAATCCTATGAGTTAAATATTGATAGATGCTTATGATATGTGAGCAGAAAAGGCAAGACGTAGGAAAGGGAAACAGGTAGTTGAGGAGTAAGACGGTTGAGATTGAAAACGAGTGCAGTGTAGTAAGCTAATACCAGGCAAGTGTTCTGAACTTTCTCGAGATATTATCGTGATTGATATTCCTGTTTTATAATGTAAGTGCTTTGAAGCACTAAACCCTAAACCTTGATTCCAATTATTGATCTTGAGCCGTAAACCTGATTCTTTCTAGACCATTGATTGTTGTATACCCAAATACGAACCTCAAATATACGATACTACTCCACAAATACATACAAACTAAATACCATACACTGAATCGAGTTACCTACATACTCAAACCATTGTATTTTATGCTTTGAAAGACCAAATCCTTGAAACCCTGAAACATTGATTCATTGTTAGCCAATTCTTTCATTACCTAGCATCCAAACTTTGAAAATGCTCTTTTGATCCTTATGTAGATTAAAACCATTTCATTATGGAATATCAAATATTGTTAATGATTCCAGTTATTGCTTATTATTGTTTATTCTGTTATTATATTAGAATTGGATTGTTTTTATAAAATTGTGGACCAGATTCGTGGTCAGACCATATAATGGTCAAGTTAGGCCAATGTGTGCCTTGGATCCAGTAGTTAGAGCAATTATGTGTGCTTTGCTCGGGGTTAGTGCGTGACTGATCAACAACCTAACCTTGGTTTTTAAAATAAAAGTATAATATCCAATTCTAAATCATAATCCATTGTTCACTTGATATCATAACCATATTTACCTGATGATCATTATTCTCAGTTTTGTCATTGTGACTTGCTGAGCTAGTTAGCTCATTTGTGCGATGTTGTTTATATTCTTTCCAGTTATAAAGGAACAAGTTGGTAGCGAGGATCCCCAGTCCAGCGCGAGAGTCAGGGGTTCAGGTTGATCGAGTTAAGCTAGCAGGCTTCTTTTGGAATAATTTAAGTTTGTAAAAATTTGTAATAATGTTTAATACTCAGTTTGAGTTTGAATGGTTGGGATTTGAACGGTTTGTAATATAAGTAGATGTGTTTGGCTTGTGTGCATACTTTAACCTGTTGCGATCCATGGTAGTTGGTAAGTAGGGTCACTGCATATTATTATTATCTTTATTATTATTATAAGCAGGTTATAATTAAGGTGTGTGTGTGGATCCCAAACTTTTGACCCGGGTTTGGAGGGCGCCACATTCAGTTCATAGAGTGCTTTATCCGGTAAGTAGACATGATCTGGATACTTTGATTCAATGAACCCTGGACGCTATTCAACATAACCTTCCTCTTCGAGTTCTCCATTTAAAAATGCACTCTTCACATCCATTTGGAACACCTTAAACTTCTTGTGAGCAGTATAGGGAAGAAAGATTCTAATTGCCTCAAGCCTTGCAACTGGAGCAAATGTCTCATCATAATCAATGCCTTCTTGTTGTGAGTAACCTTTTGCAACCAATCTTGCTTTATTCCTTGTGATAATGCCCTCACTGTCAATTTTTTTTCTTAACACCCACTTTATGCCAACTACAGATCTGTTCTTTGGTCTTGGCACAAGAGTCCGAACTTTGTTCCTTTCAAATTCATTGAGCTCCTCTTGCATTGATGTAACCCATTCAACATCTTACAGAGCTTCTTCAACCTTCTTAGGTTCAGTTTTGAGATAGAAAAGAATGGTAGAGACATCCATTCTGAGTGGCTTTTCTTGTTCTTACACCACTGTCAGGGTTTCTGATGATTAAGTCAGGTGTGTTTGACCTAGACCATTTTCTTACAGATGAAAGTTGACTCCTTGAAGATGAACCTCCCCTTGATCCATGAACTCTCTGTTATTTATTTGATTAGTACCACTATTATTTCCTGATGCTCCCCTTGAATCAGTGATCTCATTCTTATCAGTATTTGACTCATTAGAGTTTGAGGAAGATGAGTCTGATGATCTTTCTACTGATGTTTCTTGAGTTGAATGACTTGTATTAGTCTCTTATTTGAGTCATGTTGCTCCCCCTCAACATATGGTTCAGTGTTAGAAGAATTTCTACTGTTCTGTGGAACCTCAGAGCTTTGAATGATATCAGGATTTACTGTATCAGGATCAGGACTTAAACGTTCAGCTTAAGGTACTTCATTTTCAAATCTCAATTTGTTATTGTCATCTGTATCTTCTACACCTGTTATCTTCTTGTCATCAAAATACATATGTATAGATTCCATGACTGTTCTTATTTTCAGATTGTAAACTCTGAAGGCTTTTATGGATAATTGATATCCCACAAAAATTCCTTCATCAGCTTTTAGATCAAACTTGATTAGCTGCTCCGGATAAGTTTTGAGAACAAAACACTTATAACCAAAAATATGAAAATACTTTAAATTTGGATTCTTTCCCTTCACCATCTCAAATGGTGTTTTTCTATGCCTGTTGATCAATGTTTCATTTTGTGTAAAGCAAGCAGTTTGCACAGCCTCAGCCCAGAAGTAGGTAGGAAATCTTGCTTCTTCTAGCATGGTTTTTTAGCTTCTATAAGAGTTCTATTCTTTCTTTCAACAACTCCATTTTGTTGTGGAGTTCCAGGTGCAGAAAACTCTTGTTTATCCCCTTGAGTTTACAGAACTCTTTCATAGAGCTATTCTTGAATTTAGTTTCATTATCACTTCTGATGATCTTCACTTTGTATGTTAATCCTTTTTCCAGCTCCCTCACATGATCAAGAATAATGGATGGAGATTCATCCTTGGTGTGCATAAAATACACCCATGTGCATCTTGTATATTCATCAATAATTATGATTGCATACCTCTTCTTGGAAATTGACATAATATTCACGGGACCAAAGAGATCAATATAAAGTAGATGATATGGTTCAAGAATGGAGGATTCAGTTTTACTCTTGAAAGATGTTTTCCTTTGCTTGGATTTCTGGTATGAATCACATAATCCATCAGGAGTAAAAACTGTATTGGGCAATCCTCTCACAAGATCTTTCCTCACAAGTTTATTTATATTGTTGAAGTTGAGCTGAGAAATTCTTTTATGCCAGTTCCAGCTGTCTTCCACAGATGCTCTACTTAGTAGACAAACTTCCGATTCATCAGTAATTGTAGAGACCATGGCTTCATACAAACTACCATGTCTTACATCAGTCAATGCAATCTTGCCATCAGACTTACTGAAAAAATCACAATGCTCCTCATAGAAGTTGGCATGGTAACCTCTGTCACAGATTTGATTCACACTGATCAGATTATGCTTGAGTCCTGTAACTAGAGCTATATTTTCAATGATGACATTTTCAATTTTGATTTTGCCATATCCCAAGATTTTTCCTAAGTTGCCATCTCCATAAGAAACACTTGGGCCAATCTTCTCCTCAAATTCTGATAGCAGGGTTTCATAACCAGTCATGTGTCCTGAGCATCCACTGTCCAACACTAGGATATTCCCTATGAAACCCTGCAATCAGTAATTTGAATCAGTTAGTGTTTTTAAGGACCCAAACTTGCTTGGATCCTTTGGCCTTTTTAAGTTTGTTAACATATGCAACAGAAGACTTTTTATCAGAGTTTATGTTAACATTTTTACTATCAGTTATTATACATGCAGAAACAGATTTTGTTTTAACTAGAGAGGGTTTCAGTTTATAATAATCATAATACAAACTGTGATACTCTTTATATTTATAAATAGAGTGCCAAACACTATCACAATGAAAATAAGGACTCTGTGGTTTATATCTAATTGTTATATTCCTAAACTCTGATTTGGAATGAACAACATTTATCTCTTTATTCTCCATGCACAAATTAGCAAGATGATTAGTGCTACCACAGTTTGAACATGTCTTTCTAGGTGTATTAGGAGGAGTTACATAATTTCCATTCTTATTAACACCTACCTTGTCATTCCTATTTTTCCTAGACCTTTTCCTCTTGTCTTTCATGTGCAAGTCCTTCAGCTTTTGCTTAAGCTATTTTCGAGTCATTAAACCAATATTTACTGGATTTTTGTGAACTTTTTCACTCTTATCAGTAATTAAGATTGATCTAGGTGCTGAGGTTGTACCTTCTTCATGGATTTACTTGACAGTATTAGCACTTGGATTAAACTTAATGGTATTTATTTGAACCTTGCTATCAGTTTTTATTTGTTCTGCTTTCTCAGTTTCTTTTCCATTTTTCTTATCAGAATTAGATCTAGCTGAATATTCTAATCCTGGTCCTCAACAGCCATTCTCTAAAATTTCCTGAGTTATCTTTCCGGAGTTAGTCCAAAGTTTAATAACTTATCTTTTATTAGCTAGCTCTTTCTCTAGATAAGCATATTTTTCTAACAATTTTTCTTTAACATAAACATCATTATCTCTTTATTTTTGAATTTCTAGTATGGAAAGCAATTCAATTTTTAGGTGATCATTCCTTTTCTTTAACTCAGAGTTTTCACTCTTGTTTCTATTATTCTTTAAGGTTTGATCCCGATAACTAACATGCAGAGTCTTAAGAAATAATCTTAACTCATAGATATCATCAGTATCAAAAGTAAGAATAGTCCAAGGTACCTTTAATTCAGCATTATCAGCCTCAACATCTGTATTTTCCATGAGAGCATAATTGATCCCATCATCTGAATCTGATTAATCATCCTGAATTCTTTTCTTTGAGATCAAAGCTTGTTTCTTCTCAGCTATGGGTTTTCTGCAGTCAGCTGCAAAGTGTCCAATTCCATCACAGTTGAAACATCTCTCTTTTGACTTGTCAAGTTTTCCATATCTTGATTACTTCCGATTAGTATTTCTTCCATTGTTCCTCTTATCAAAGTTTGAGGAACTGGAAAAATCTTCTCCCTTTCTTGAAGTTCTTGTAGACCATCTTCTTGAAACTTTTAACCAGTAGGGCAGCCATTCGATCCATGTCTTCATTGTTGTTTTGATCACTGCCAGTATCTGATTTATTATCAGTATTTGAGTCATCATCAGAATTTGATGATTCAGTATCTAACTTTGTAATTATGGCTTTCCCTTTGGAGTAGCTTTTCCTCCTAGCTTTCTCCTTTGGCTTCTCTTCAAACTTAGTACAACTGGTCTAGATATAGATCTTTTCCTCTTACTTCTTTGCTCCATCTTTAGTTCATGAGTTTTCAGAACTCCAGAGATCTTATCTAGAGGTGTGTCATCAAGTTGATAGTTATACCTTATAAATGTGACTTTAAAGTCCCACTTTTCAGGGAGAGCAAGTAGGAACTTCAAGTTTGAATCTTCCAAATCATATTCTTTATTGACAAGGGATAAGTCATTCAACAACTTTCTGAAATCTGACATAGATCTCGGTTGACTCATTATCTCTTGAGTCAAAGTGCTCATATTCTTGAGTAAGTATTATCTTCTTATTCTTCTTGATAGCGGTTGTACCTTGACACTTTACTTCTAAAGCATCCCATATCTCTTTTGCCGTCTTAAATCCAATAAATCTATTGGACATAACACTATCAAGACTGCTGTGCAGGATATGTCTAATCTTAGCATCCTTCATGATAGATGAGAGATCCTCATAAGAATAATCTTTCCTGTCTTTATCTATCATCTTCTCTGGTTTTCCTGCAACAGAAACAACTACCTTCATTGGTTTATGAGGACCATCATAAATCCTGTCAAGATATTCAGGATCTGTGGCTTCCAAACACATGGTCATCCTGAATTTCCAGATTGGATATTCATGTATCTTCAGGATTGGCACCTTGATTGCTTCATACCTACTCATGTTGCTGCTAATCTGTGATGTGGCTGGTTGTGGTTTTTGATTTTGTGTTTTTTCTGCTTTGTCTGATATTATAGATTGATTTTCAGATCTTAAACTATTTGTACGTTAACAGTAAGCTCTGATACCAATTGTTAGGCCCTTAATCAACTGTAAAGGGGGGGGGGGTGAATACAGTTAATACATTCAATTCGACAAAGCTTCAACAGAATCAACAGTTTTTATATTAACAGATAAAAACTGATTACAAACGTACTCTCTCGAAAGGATGAATAATTATCCTTAAGAGCTGCTAGGTTATGCGAAAGATATAACAATGTTCACAATGCTTATAACATGAGCCTAATTTGTGCTTTATATAGAGCACAAGTACACAATGTATAAGGAATCTTATTCTATCAACAACAAGGAAACCTAATACAATGCTTCTATGATAAAGTCCTTCACCGCCTTGAGTTCCTGTTTCCTTTTCCTTATCGAAGATCAACTAATATGACAAATATTGATTACATCATCTGTTGGCATCAACATCTGTTGATATCATCATCCGTTGAGATCATCATTCGTTCATATATAAGTTCTGATGTGAACTTTTGATAGTTTCAGCCTTATATCATCAATTGCTTCTAACATTTAATATGATAAATATTATAAGTTTGTCATTCGTTGCCTTGGACATTTCTAACGATAGTTATTTATCACAGGTACAAGATGTAAAGTTGCACTTGGGTTCAAAGAAATTAAGCGATACAATAAAGGCAGAAAATAAATCCACGACTGAAGAAAACTTTACCTTTATAATTTTTCTCCGACACCACATGCATGAAGATTTAAAATCTGAGTACTTTGAAGTCGAGGATCCCTTTATTTTATGGGAAAATCTAAAGGATAGGTTCGATCACCAGAAACTAGTTTATCTACCTGCAGCTGAAAATGATTGCGCTAATTTAAAACTTCGGGATTTTAAGAGTGTTCAAGCATATAGCTTTTCTTTGTTCAAAATAAGTTCTAGGCTTATTATGTGTGGTGAAAAAGTTACGGAGAAAAGAAAAATCGATAAAACACTATCAACTTTTCACCCCAACAATATCAACTTAGCAGAGATGTACAGGGAGCGCAAATTTACTAAGTTGGGGAATCTTCTATCAACTCTCCTCCTTGCTAAATAGAATCATGAATTAGTGATTAAGAATCATCAATCCCGTTCAACAGGATCTTCCACATTACCTGAAGTAAATAACATATCATTTCAGCAGAATATACGTGGACGGGGCCAAGGTCGGTACTGTGGACGGGGTGGGAGCCACTGGGATTTTCGTCCATATAACAACTCTGGTCACCGGAAGTGGCAATTTGAATCACAGAGTAAAAGAAAGGCACCACGGGGAGGAAAAACTGAAAATATTTGTTATAGGTGTGGCATGGATGGGCACTGGACGCGTAATTATCATGCCCCAAATCATCTTGTTAAGCTATACCAATCTTCTCAAAAATCAAAAGAGAAAATGGTATAAACAAATTTTGCCAATAATAACATAGATGATTTCCCGAGAATCACAACTAGAGGAATAAGCATTAATGGTCCGAATGAACCTAACGAAACTCCCATATATGAGGCTGAAGATTAGTTTCATATAATTACTATAGTAGTGTGTATTGTTTGCTTTATTTTATTTGAAATATGTAGTGTGTTATGTTCTTATCAAATAGAATATATTTCTTAATTATATACAGAATGGATTCTGAAGATAAATGCATTGCTGATTGTGGTACAACTCATACGATTCTACATAACCGAAAATATTTTACCCAAATAACTAAAACCGAAGCTCAAATCGAAATGATTTCCGGCGTATCTAATATAATCAAAGGCTTTAGAAAAGCTAGTTTCGTCCTACCTAATGGTACCTATATACATATTCCAAATGCATTATATTCTAGTAAGTCTACTAAAAATCTTCTTAGTTTTAAAGATATCTGACTCAATAATTTTCACATCGAAACTACCTCTGAGGCTAATAGAGAGTATCTTCTTATTACTTCCGCTAATCCTAGCAACAAGAAAATCTTAGAAAAGTTTCACTCACTTTTCTCAGGATTATATATGATGAAAATTAGAACTATTGAGTCACACAATGTCATTGCTTCCAAACTCATAGATCCAAAATCTTTTACACTTTGGCATGAAAGATTAGGTCAACCTGGCGTCTCTATGATGCGTCGTATTATAGAGAAGTCTACTGGTCATCCTCTTAAAAAATTTAAAGTTCTTTCCAATAATGACCTTCCATGTTCAGCATGTTCTTTAGAAAAATTGATTACTCGACCATCCCCTACTAAAGTTCAGATTGAAAGCCAAACTTTTCTAGAAAGGATCCCAGGCGACATATGTGGACCTATACACCCATCATCTGGCCCATTTAGGTACTTCACGGTATTAATCAATGCCTCAGCTAGATGGTCTCATATTTTTCTTCTCTCAACTCGTAATGATACTTTTACAAAATTACTTGCCCAAATAATCAAATTATGAGCTTAATTCCCAGATCATTGCATTAAGTCAATTCGTTTAAATAATGCCGGCGAATTCACATCTGCAACTTTTATCGACCATTGCATGTCTGTAGAAATCTCAGTTGAACACCCAGTTCCTCATGTATATACACAAAACGGGTTAGCCGAGTCCTTTATCAAAAGACTCCAACTTATTGCAAGACCGTTGTTGTTGAAAGAAAAATTACCTACATATATTTGGGGTCACGCAATACTTCATGCTGCTAATATTATTAGGATTAGACCAGCTTCCTACAACCAACATTCTCAGCTACAACTGGTACTTGGTCAAGTTTTTAATATTTCTCACTTCAAAATTTTCGGAAGTGTTGTATATGTACCGATGGCTCCACCACAAAGATCCAAGATGGTAGCTCAAAGAAGAGTAGGTATCTATATTGGTTTTGATTCCACATTTATAATTAGATATCTGGAGCCTCTAACAGCAGACTTATTTACCGCAGGATATGCAGATTGTCATTTTGACGAATCTATGTTTCCTCCCTTAGGGGGAGATAAACATTTAAATAAAGTTAATCCTGACATAACATGGAATGCATCAGGATTATATTTTCTAGATCCACGTACAGGTCAATGCAAACTTGAAGTTAAAAGAATTATTTATATGCAAAATATCACAAACCAAATGCCTAGCACATTTAACGATTCTAAAAATATAACTAAATCTCATATACCTGCAATAAATACTCCAGCTATAATAGATATACCATATACCTTCAAAAATCAGATAAAAAAGAATTTGTTATAGAATCAAAGCCACGCCTGAAGTGTGGTAGACCGGTCATGCAAAATATGTTGTACCACAAAAAAGAAAAATAAAGAAAATTGTCCCTGAAGTGGCACATGCTCCAGAAGAAGCAAATACCCCCGAAGTGGTATTATCTCCTGAAGAGATTCCAGTCCTTGAAGATACGAGATTAAAAAATCATGAAATTTCAATAAATTATGTGCATGATATGAGATTATGGGATCAAAGTAACGCCATAATCGATGATATATTTGTGTGTTCCACAACATTGGATGTAGACATAAATTCTGATCCTGAACCACAAAGTGTGGATGAATGCCGTCGAAGAAAAGACTTGCCAAAATGGAAAGATGCAATCCAAACAGAATTAAATTCATTGCATAAAATAGAAGTATTTGGAACTGTTGTCCAAACACCAATCGGTGTGAACTCTATTGGGAATAAATGGGTATTCATAAGAAAACGAAATGAAAAGAATGAAATAATGAAATATAAAGCCCGACTTGTAGCACATGGGTTTTTTCAAAGGTCTGACATTAATTATCAAGAGACATACTCGCGAGTGATGGATGTAATTACTTTTCATTTTATATTAGGTATGGCATCTAAAGAAAAATTGGAAACACGTCTTATGGACGTCGTTACTGAATACCTGTATGGTTCACATGATAGTGAAATTTTTATGAATATCCCAGAAGGGTTAAAAATGGATGAGTTCAAGAAACCTCGTCATATATACTCCATTAAACTTCAATGATCATTGTATGGACTGAAACAATCCAGTCATATGTTGTATAAAAGACTAAGTCATTATTTATAAAAGAATGGGTATATAAGTAACCAAATTTCTCCATGTGTTTTTATCAAAAAATCACAATCTGGTTTTGTGATTATTATTGTATATGTGGATGATTTAAATCTTGTAGGAACAGCTACGGAGGTTAATGATGTTGCCATATACCTAAAGACAGAGTTTGAAATGAAAGATCTTGGAAGGACAAAATATTGTCTTGGGATACAAGTCGAGCACTTGTCAACATGAATTTTTCTCCACCAATCCACATATACAGAAAAGGTTTTGAACATATTTTACATGGATAAATCTCATCCATTGACTACTCCAATGGTGGTTAGATATTTAGAGCCTGATAAAGATCCATTTCGACCACGAGAAGATGATGAAGAGGTTTTTGGTCCTGAAATCCCATATCTAGGTGCAATTAGTGCACTTATATCTTGCAAATAATACAAGGCCAGATATTGCATTTGCTTTAAATTTATTGGCTAGATTTAGCTTTTCTCCGATGTATAGACATTGGAATGGGATCAAACATATATTTCTTTATCTTCGTGGAACAACATATTTTGGATTATTGTTCCTGAAAACTCGACATCTAAGTTGATTGGATATGTAGACGTTGAATATTTGTCAGATCCTCATTTTGGTAATTCAGAAACATGATATGTGTTTGCATATTGCGCTACAATAATTTCCTGGAAATCTACGAAGCAAACTATAGTTGCAACCTCAACAAATCACTCAGAACTTATTGTAATTCATGAAACCAGCAGAGAATATATTTGGTTGCGATATATCATCAAGAATATTCGGGAATCATTTGGATTACCAGACATCACTAAAAGTCCTACCATTATGTTTGATAACACTGCATGCATTGATCAACTCAAGGAAGGATATATCAAAGGAGATAGGACGAAGCACATTTCAACAAAATTCTTCTACACTCATGAGCTTTAAAAGAATGGTGAAATTGATGTACAACAAATTCGGTCATGTGACAACCTTGCTGATTTATTCATGAAATCATTACCGAATTCAACATTTAGGAAGTTACGACATAACATTGGAATGCGGCGACTCAAGAATTTGTTACAACAAAACTTCATAGAATGATTAGTTAGAGAATGATTAGTTTTTCCAAGGGGAGATTGTACTCTTTTTCCTTTGTCAAAGTTTTTATCCCATTGGATTTTTTTTGACAAGGTTTTAACGAGGCAGTCTATGATCCATTTCAAAATAACAATCAAAGGGGAGTGTTGTAAATTGATTGTTATTGTCAAACATTAAGTAGTAAGGCTATGCTTAGATTTGGAAATTTTACATTGAATTAAATTCATTTGTTCCTTTTTTTACTGCTTCGCATTTATCTCTCTGCTCTCTATCCCCATAGTTAGTGTTTATAATATAGCAAGTATTTTACAACAACCACCATTATTAATAGGGGTCAGTTTATAATTCGTGTACGATATAGACTAATACTTTTGTCATTTATATTTTGGTTCATTTATATGAATTTATTACAAAAAAATCTCTTCAAAAATAAATAATATTAAGAGTTTAAATTTTATTGTTACAATTATATTTACCTAATAATTCTCAAATTTTATATTTTTTGACAATCGTAATGAAACATGTCGATAAGAAATTCAATTTAAACGTTAATAAGCAAATACATGTTAAGTGTTTTATTTTTCAAATAATAATTAAATTATTCTCTTTAAATTATTTAAGATCTTAGTTAGAGATAATTATTTCGTTGATATCTTTTAGAGTAATTTTTACAATATCCTAGTTCAAATTTCAACTATAATATAAAAAACTATGTTTTAATAATTTAGGATATATTTAACTATCTTCAACTTCAACAATGTGACTTATTCTCATTATATTCAATATCTTATTCTTAAAGATTTTCTTTAATCATTAAAGAATAATATACTGACTATATGTTTATTATTTTATTTTTAAAAAATTTCATTTATCTTTAAAGGACAATATATACTATTAAGAAAAATTAAGTGTATAATAATTTATTATTACAAGACAACGTAACAAAATATGTGACTTAAAAATAAAATTTGAAGAGGTTGTACGAGTGATATAAGACATCGCTAGAATATTATTAGATTAACTTTTTTTTGTCAAATGGATTAAATTAAAATTTAGGATATCATATAAGGTACTTATTGGACTTACTCTTAGTTATATTAATTCTCCTTTATTTTAATAAAAATTTCATTGATAAAATATTGAAGCTTTTTTTTTGTCCTGAACTCAATTTGAATTAAATCGATTAAAATATTTTATTATAGAATAAAAAATTATTACCTATGAAAAACTCCTGTGACGCCATCAATCGGGGTTAGGAAATGAGGACCCACACACCATTAATTAACATTGATTAAAACATAACCCCGATTAACTAATAACAGGATCTAAACAGGATTAAGTTTGATACAAGACAAAACTATCAGCCAACTTATTATTATTACAACCCAAAATATATTATCAAATTTACATAATCGATTCCGGCTTGGAACCGATAGATTACCCATTGTATCATTACAACCTTTCCAACTAAGCGCTTGCTCACACAACCTGTACTACCTGCTCTGGCATCTGGAAGCCTACAACATGGTAGGGGCCACCAGGTACGCTCTTATGAGCAGTGCGCCTAAGCCTGGCCATCTTCTCGCTTAACTGCCATGTTTAGAACAAAGCAAAAATATATGAGCATAAAAATCTCAACAATTAACTATATGACAATTCTATACCGCAACAATATCAAATAACCAAAATTGCTTTTAAGGCATTCTACTTTAAATATCTAGGTGGCAGATTTCTGTCTTTGGGCTATGAAAGGGTTATGAAGAAAGGTTTGTGCTTTCAAGAATCAAGGCTCAAAATAGGGTGAAAATCGACATTCATCACAAATCAATGGCAGGATCTGAATGGATCTTGTTATAGGGAGAATTTCGTATAACAATGTTGTGGAGGTTAATGGGCGGAACAAAGATCAAGGACAGTGTTTGAGGGCGGAGGAAGGTTGTTTGGTGGTGGCTGAGCTTGTATGTGGACTCCTTAAGAAAGAATAGGGTTTGTTATTCTCTATCAAGTGTCGACTCATGTCTCATACAAGTGCCTACGTACCCTATTTATAGGGATCAAGCCTTACGTAGTTCTTGGGGAACAAGTCACGTAGGCTAGGGTTAGGACTCTTCAGCCCGTGCAGCCCAAGCCCACGATAAAGTCAGGCCTTCCGCCAATTAGTCACGTAAATCTCGATCAGCTCCACACGCTTCCTACAATCTCGCGGCATCTCCGCAATCCTTCCCGTGATCGTAGGAACAACCCGTGTCGACCCCGAAATCTACGAGCAACTCAGTCATCTATGAGTCACTTTCCATGTTGCACACAAAGTCTTTCGATGCGGCCCGGCCTGGTCACCTCGGCCCGCACCGCCTTCAAATAATAAATATAATGTTACCTCTGTTTCTATAAGATGTGGGCTCATGAGCTCAGCCCGCGTATGGGCAGCTAAGCCCACCTCGCATGAAGGCACCTGAGCCCACCTCGCGTGGGCACAACCGAGCTCAGCTCGCATATGAGAGCCCAAATGACAAATATGAGCTCACCTTACATGTGTTAGCCCAGCTCGCATGTCCTCACTTGAGCCCAGCTCGCATGTTTGAGCCCAGCTCTCATGTCATGAGCCCAGCTCGCATGTAAACTCAGCTCGCATGTTACGAGCCCAGCCCGCATGTGAACCCAGCTCGCATGTTGCGAGCCCAGCCCGCATGTGCTGGCCCAAGTCATATAAATCCATGGTTCTAGCCCACACACAAGAGTCCAGCTATTTAGTGCACCCACAGGGACCTGTTTAGGGCCCATGGCCGAAAGCGGGCATAACAACTACCCCCCAAAATTCCTGGTCGCATCTTGAGGCTAGGTATTTTCTAATCTTTTTATGGCCTCGCAAGTGTGAGCCCACCAGGCCGCACCAAGCCGCCTCGCGTGTCTCGCCTCGCATGCCTTTCATCTTTGCATTCATTTTGACAGCCGTTGGACAGCTGGCGTGGGGATTCGTGTCATCTTATGAGATAGCGACACGTGTCGCCTCCTCCTTTCTCTCTCCTATCCCCTATAAATATGTGAGATTTCAATTCATTTCTCACATTTCCAAGAACACTTCCTGAATTGCTGCTCAATTTGCTCAAGGATCTACCACGGCGAAGATTATCATTTCAACAAGAACCGTCTACCGGCGGCGATATTCTCCGGGACCAGATTCATCAGGATCTTCATACACCTCTCCCACAGGTACTCTTCGATTCGAGCCCGTTTTTTATTCATGCTTTATTCACGCACACCATGCGAGCACACACCACCTGTTCGATGCGAGTTCACACACAACCACAACGCGCGATGCGAGTCCTTTTGCTCGTTTAGATACTTAGGTGCGATCCCGTGTGAGATGTGAGGACACTTAGGTGCGATCCCATACTTGTTTTTTTTTTGTTTTCTTTTTTAGGGCCACACACTAATTTTCACCATCTTTTACAGATGTCGAGTGCGTCTTCAGCCCGCTCCTATGGATCATCTCGCTCTTCCTCGAGCCCGGCTCGCACCTCTGCTAGCCCGGCTTGCTCTTCAGCTACTCCATCTCCATTAAACCAATACCCTCCTGAGCAGCGAGGCTCCAAGGACTTCCAACGCGAGCTGACCTCTCTTTCTGGTCGTCTTAGCCAACCTATCTCTCCCGGCTCGGCTATCACCCCTCAAGGGGCTTTGAACATTGCCAGAGTTGAGAACTCGATGCGAGCAGCTGGATCCGGCTCGCTTGATATTCACCTCGACCCGAACCCTGAGGATTTTACCAGGGAGAAGAATATATATAATTGGAGAAATAGGCCCGTGGACCTCTCTCATATTCCAGCCTCCCTTGGGGTAGAAGAGCTGCTAAACCGCGAGCCTGCTCCCTTGGATAAAGACCGAGCCGAGGAGATTTTAAGAGAAATGGCTGAAGAGAGGGCAGCCCGTCTGAGGCAAGCAGCAGCTAACCACCTCGACCCCATTCACCTTGACTCAGAATCAACTGACAGCGACCTGGGGAGTGCATACTATGACACCAGGAAGAAAGGAAAAGAGCCTGTAGCTGCTGAATATCCCATCCTGGGACTCGAGGGTGAAGAGGACGGCTCGCATTGGTCCTATGACTCTCCTCAGAGCGAGGAGGTGGCAGATGTTACAAGTCAGTACAAGATTTGTAACTATAATTATGCCCCCGCGGCCTCTCCTGAGCCTTATGTGCCTCCTGCCCAGCCCGAGCTCGAGGGTGAGATTGTTTTCAAAAGGCAGATCATTCCTGATGGGGAGGAGAGCTCAACTGCAAACGAGGAGGTTAAGGTGCTCGCTTGCCGCGACCTGCCTACCTCGCTGACTCAGAAACATCTGGCCGAGCACATTGAGCAGTTTCAGCTCGAGGGCCATATTGTCTTGCCCCTACCTCATATGAGATGCTATAGATTCAATCACTCGGAGAATGGAGGCAGGGTGCCTCGCATGGTCTTGTCCACCTTCCTATTAAGGTTGGGAATCTCCTCTCCTCTTCATCCCTTCATCAAAGTTGTTTGCGAGTACTTCCAGCTCGCACCCCTTCAGATCAATCCAAACGGATACCGGGCCGCCCTCGCATTGTACATCATGTACCACAAATGCGGGTACCCTTCTCTAACCGCGAGGCAGCTGGGTTACTTCCTCCATTTGAAGCATTCTCCTAACGACTTTGGATATTTCTACTTCTCTGTCTGGCCGTGCTTCAACAAGAAGAACCTCATCCACAACGGGCCGAGCAACTCAGGGAAGTGGAAAAGCCCTTACTTCTATATCCACGAGGTGCCTCGAGTCCAGACTCATTTTTATTATAATCCATGTAAGTTTTCTCCTGCCCGCTCTCGTCTCTTCTACCATAGCTCTTTCCTTTTAACAAGAATTTCTTTCATCTCCAGCCACCCCGCCTCGCACTGTCCTTGTGGGACAGGAAAAGATAAACGCGGACAGTCTTCTAAACCTTCCTAAGGTGGACCGGGACATCTGAAAACTCATAACGACCTCCAATCTGGTCGCATGTGGGTTTTTGAAGGAAGGAGTGAGGCTGACTCCTCAGAAGAAATCTAGGAAGAGATCCAGAAAAGGTAAGAATATCGGGCCCGCACGTCCGGGCCTGGATGCTCGCATGCGCGAGCTCGTGTGCTCACTTTTCCTGCATGCATCTTGTTTCACATCGCACTTTAATTCTCCGTATTTTTCACCTGCTCGCATTACTTCTTTCCTTTGCATCATGCTGTGACTAATCTATTGCTTTGTTGTTTTCTTTTTCAGAAATGGCCATCTCCCCTATCCCCTTCATGGAAGAGGCTGAGCAGGCTGCGGCCTCGGGCCCAGTTCAGCCCGCAGTTGCGAGCACAAGGGCTCGATCTCAGGCCAATCCTCCGGCCCGCATGACTACTCTCTCCGAGCATCTCAAGGATTCAGGGCCCTCTCCTCGACTAAAGAGGCATAGAGGTAAAGAAGGAAAAACTGGCGAGCCTGAGCCAAAGAAAGCTGCTCCCTCTGATGCTCCTCTTCCCTCTTCTTCTTCTGCCAATGCGGTTGCGACCATATTCGGCCGGCTCGCCCAAGGTCACATCAGCGAGCAGGATTTAAAGGATTGGTCTTCTTCTGCTCTCGAGGTTAACCAGGATGCACTCTCCCGAGCCGCGGCCGAAGTATACTATCGCCAGTTATCTAAAGCTCGAGAGATGCGAGCCCTCAGCCAGACCAACACAAAGCTCGAGGCTAAAGTCAAGTCCCTTCAGAGTAAGGTCGCTGAGCACGGGCAAGAGAAAGTTACGCTGGTGAACAACTATAATCAGAAGATAGTTAATCTGAACGCTGCTCACGACAAGGCCCTAAGGGAGCAGAAGGAGGCTCATGACCTGGCTGCTGAGGCATGTAAGAAGGAGAAGGATGCCCTCGAGGAGAGGGTGCTTGAGCTGGAGGGATCAGTTTCTGCCCTGACCGAGGGCCATGAGGCCGCCCTCGCTGATGCTAGGAACCTGGGGGCCAGGAATTTCATGAAAGTCTTTATGAAGAAGGTTCCTGACTTCGATTGGGCGGCTCTGGGTGCGAGCACAGCGAGGCATGCTGACAAATTGAAGCTGGAGATGGAGAGGGATGCCCAAATTGCTGAGGAGGCTAGGCTCGCGTCCGAGAAGGCCCAGGTCGCTGGTGAAAATCGTGAGGGAGCAGAGGCTGATAACCCTTAATGTAATTTTGATTAAAACTAGACTTTTGACTGGGTAAGCGGGCACCCCTCTCGCCTCGCGCTTGTATTTGAAATATTCTGCCTCGGGGCATAACTTATTTAACTTTTGTTTGTATAAAATGTCTAAGTTTTTTGTGCCCGCGTATGTCTTTACGGTGCTAGCTATTTTTTTTTACCATGCTTCTACTGACCAAAAAGTAATCATAACTCTGGCCGCTTATGGCGAGCGTTACCCCTTCACTGCGAGCCCAATTTATTCAGCTCGTGTCATTTGTTCAATCAAACAACCATTGAAAGAGAATGCCAAGTGGAACAAGCCCGCATCGACTCGCAGGTGTTGTAGGTGTGCTCGCACTAGGAGCTCGTATGTGTCTTCTCCTCGCATCATGCGACTTTGAGTATGTTTGATGGAGGGCTGGGCCCCCTGGGTCGCATTTATGGTTTTGAGGGCCAGGGTATGGGCTCGCATCGCGGGCCTATATCTCTATCCACATCTTTTATCTACTATGTGTTCGTATTTGCCTAAGCGGGCCGTGGCCCGGCTCGTTTCATGTTCTTGGCATCAAGCGGGTCGGGGCCCAGCTTGATTTAACATGTTAATAAAACAACTGTTCTGTCCTCGCATGGGTTCCCAAGGATGGGGTCCCCTGCTGGGTATTTAATCTATTAACAGAAGTTAAAATATCAAGTGCACAAATAGAGATCAATCGTTTATTCATAGATAATGGGAAGTGAAAGGAATACATGCTTGTGGTCTCAGGGAGACACCTATATGGCACTACCCCCCGAGACTTAGGAATATTTGAAGATAATACTAAGTCTGAAAAGAATAATATTACTGATAATACTTGCGAAGGTGTTCCGCGTTCCAGGCTCTTGGGATCAACTTGTCTTGCATATCATTGAGGTGGTAGGTTCCCTCCCAGAGCACCGATTTTATCTTATAAGGGCCTTCCCAATTTGCTCCCAAGACTCCGTGACTCACCACCTTGGTATTTGGCATGACCCGGCGCAGAACTAAATCTCCCACCTTGAAAGTTCGGGCTCGAACCTTACTGTTGTAATGCCTAGCTGTCCTCTGCTGATATGCCGCAATCCTGATCTGAGCCTCTTCTCGAGTTTCTTCGATCATATCCAAATAGAGCCGATGATTGACCTCGTTTGCCTCTGAGTCATAGTTGTCCCTTCGAAAAGATCCTGCTCCCACTTCAACGGGCACCATAGCTTCACACCCATACACCAGAGAGAAAGGGGTCTCTCCAGTTGTGGTTCGGGGTGTAGTGTTGTAAGACCATAGGACCTGGGCGAGTTCTTCTGGCCATGCTCCTTTCTTCTCTTCAAGCTTTGCCTTTAAGGTATGCTTAATGATTTTATTAACCGCCTCTGTCTGCCCGTTACTCTGGGGGTGGCAGACTGCGCTAAAGCTCTTCTGAATCCCCAGCTGCTCACAAAACTCTCGCATCTCCTTGCTATCAAATTGTTTCCCATTGTCAGATATCAGCTTGTAAGGGATGCCATAGCGACATACAATAGCCCTGTGTACAAACTCCCTGAGCTTTCTCGATGTGATAGTGGCTAGGGGCTCGGCCTCTGCCCACTTAGTGAAATAGTCTACCGCAACTACCGCATACTTGACGCCTCCCCTGGCCTTCGGGAGTTCCCCAATCAGATCAATTCTCCACATGGAGAAGGACCAGGGGCTCATGAGGGATGTGAGAGAGGCCACGGGGTTGTTGTAATAATTGGCATATCGCTGACACTTATCACAAGCTCGGGAGAATTCAAAGGCGTCTTTTTTCAGCGTTGGCCAGTAGTAGCCTTGACGGAGGATTTTCTGAGCTAGAGAGCTACCCCCCGAGTGATTGCCACAAATACCCTCGTGTACTTCCCTTAGGATGTAGTTGCTTTCCTCCCCATGTATGCATTTGAGAAGAGGAACACTGAACCCTCTTCTGTATAGAATCTCGTCGTATATCACATAGCGGGCTGCTTTGTATTTTATTCTCCTTGCCTCGTTCTTTTCGTCCGGAAGTGAACCTTCTCTTATGTATGCTAGAATAGATGTCATCCACGTGGGGCCGAGCTCATTATTGAGGCTGCTCACCTCGTGCTCGGGCACACTAGGTTGCCTCTGTATATCAAGGGGCACGGTCCCTAGCAAAGTGCTCTCGCGGCGTGAGCCGAGCTTAGCTAGCTCGTCCGCGCCTTCATTCTGTCCACGCGGGATTAGTTCCAGCCTCACCTCGTTGAATCTTGCGATTATCCTCTGTGCGCACTTCAGGTAAAGCTCTGTTCTCGGCCCCTTAGCTTGATACCCCCCATTTATCTGATAGACCACAATCATGGAGTCACTAAATACATTCAAATTCTCGACCTTCATTTCCAAAGCTAGCTTGAGACCGTTGATCAGGGCCTCATACTCAGCATCATTGTTGGTTGCATGAAAGGCCAGATGGGTCGCATGTCTGATTTTGTGAGCCTCTGGGCTGATTAGCTCGATTCCAGCTCCTGCTCCATCACCGTTAGAGGCACCATCCACATATAGGCTCCACCATGGGGCACTATTTTGTCTTTCCAGTCCAACTTCTTCTGTGCTAGGTATAACAATAAGGGCTCCCGGCTCCACTTCTTGATGAGGGGGAAATTCTAGCACAAAATCGGCCAGGGCTTGGCCTTTGATCGCAGTCCTTGGCTTATAATCCACCTCGAATTGGCCGAGCTCAACCGTCCACTTCAACATTCGACCAGAAGATTCTGGTCTATGCATCACTTGTCTGAGGGGGTAGGAGGTTCGCACTTCTATCTTATGTGCCTGAAAATAGGGCCTGAGTTTTCGGGAGGCCAGAATCAGAGCATACGCTAGCTTTTCGAGGCTTGTGTATCGAGTCTCGGCATCGGCTAGCCTTTTACTCACATAATATACCGGGAGCTGGACACCATCCTCCTCTCGGACTAATACTGCACTTATTGCAAAGTCGGAGACGGCCAAGTATAGGATCAAAGTTTCTCCTGCTTTTGGGTTGGACAACATGGGAGGGCTACTGAGATGCTTCTTTATGTTCTGAAAGGCTTCCTCACATTCTTCGGTCCACTTAAAGTTCCTCCCCACTCCTTTGATTGCTTTGAAGAACTCTTGGCATTTATCGGAGGATTTTGAGACGAAGCGGTTTAAGGCAGCCACTCGTCCCGTTAAGCTTTGAACATCCTTCACCCGTCGAGGGGATCTCATCTCGAGTAGGGCTTGTATTTTGGCTGGGTTGGCCTCAATGCCTCTATGGTTGACAATAAATCCCAAAAACTTCCCCGATTCAACCCCAAACACGCATTTCTGGGGGTTGAGTTTCATTCTGTACTCCCTTAGGATCTGGAACATTTCTGCCAGGTGGCGGACATGATCCCTCGCTTCTTTCGATTTCACCAGCATGTCGTCTACATAGGCCTCCATAGTCTTCCCCAATTGATGTTTGAACATCTTATTCACCAGCCTCTGATAGGTTACCCCCGCATTAAGGAGCCCAAAGGGCATCCCGATGTAACAATAAAGGCCCCGATCAGTAATAAAGGAGGTGTGCTCCTGATCTGGCCCATACATAGGGATTTGGTTATATCCCGAATAAACATCCATAAAACTAAGCAGCGCGTGCCCAGCCGTGGAATCAACCAGCTGGTCGATTCGGGGTAGAGGAAAGCTGTCCTTCGGGCAAGCTTTGTTCAGGTCGGTGAAGTCTACACATGTCCTCCACTTGCCATTGGGCTTCTTGACAAGCACAGGGTTGGCCAGCCACACGGGGTAGAAGGCTTCTCTTACAAGTCCTGCCTCCATTAATCTATCCACTTCTTCTCTGAGGGCCTCTGCCCTCTCTCCACTAATCGGCCGTCTCTTTTGCCTAACCCCCTTCTTTTTTGGGTCCAAGTTGAGCCGGTGGCACATGACATTTGGGTCAATCCCTATCATATCGGAGTGTGACCATGCAAAGACATCCAAATTCTCCCTTAGGAAGCGGGCTAGATCCTCTCTCAAGTCAGGACTTAGGTTAGAGCCTATTCTGAGTACCTTGGAGGGATCATTTGAGTCTACCAAGATCGGGATTGTGTTCTCTGCGGCCCCGGCCCTCTCGACCATTGAGGGCATTCTCGGGTCTAGATCTGCTCGAGCCTCACTAGTTTTTTCCATTTCCGTGATTGCCAAACCTTCCGCATCCTTGAGCTCGGTTTGGTGAGCTTGGGTCGGGTTTATCAAGCGTTCAGAGGTCGCAGTTACAGTTCGAGTGATTCCGTCGGGTGGGTCCATAGTGATTGTTGTTTCTTTGTGCGCCCACTTCCCTCTCCTAAGTGTTGCAGTGATTTGTTCTGGGCTCTCTTCTTCATCACTTGCTTCCTCTACAATCCCCTCTTGTATCAACATGATGGGCTGAGATGCTTCCATTAGTAAGGCCCCTGGGCGTGGTTCCACATGAATTCCCATGTGCTCGAAGTAGTTCTCGGGCAACTCCTCAATTGAAATCAAATTACAAGTCTCGTGGCCCTCAGAACGTATTCTTTTCCTGCCCTCTGCCTCTTCCATGGGGATGTCGCACTCACCTGCTTCAGCTATCTCCCTTGAGGCATTTCTTGACTCGGCCGCTTTGAGTGCCTGGTTGTAGCAGACCCTGGATTCGTATTGACAGCTCTTCAAGATGCCTACCCCCGTGGGGGTTGGGAATTTTATCGTCATATGATGGATCGAGGTCACCATCCTCATTGCCCTCATAAGGGGTCTGCCCACTATAACATTGTAGGCACAAGGCTGGTCTACGACTGTAAACATAGCGATCTGGGTGGCCACATGAGGCTCCTCTCCTATGGTCACCGGGAGCCGAATTGTCCCTTTCACTCCGATCGAGTCTCCCGTGAACCCGTACAGGTGCCCGCCTGTTGAGGTTAATTCTCTATCCAATAATCCCAGTTTTTTGTAGGCATCATAAGTCAAAACATCAGCCGAGCTTCCGGTGTCCACCATTGCTCGGTGAACATTCACCGTCCCAATCTTCATTTTTATGACTAGGGCATCGGTATGAGGGTAATGCACCCATTTTGCATCATTCTCTTTAAACACGATATCATCGACCTCCCTTTCAAAGAGCTCCGGGGGCCTTTGGCTTAGATGATTGACGTTGGTGAGCGGCTTGTCCTTTGCTTCCCGGGCATATCTGTCCATCGCCTTCCGGCTGTCTCCACCAATGTGAGACCCGCCTAGAATAATATGAATACTACCAGCCCGAGGGATCCTTTCTTTGTCTTCTGGGGGTGGAGGAGGGACGGTATGATAATCCGTCCTGTGTCTTCGAACCTCCTTGACAACCCACTCCGTAAGCTTCCCTTGTCTAATCAAAGTCTCGATCTCATCCTTTAGTTGTCTACAATCAGCTGTATCGTGTCCGGTGGCCTCATGGTATGCACAATACTTCGAAGTGTCTCTTTTATTGTAGTCTGTGAGAGGAGTTGCCTTCCTGAATACCCCCTTCCCCACATATGTAGCATATATGTGGTCGATAGAGGCTACCAGAGGGGTGTGTGTCTGCCATTTGCTTGTATAAGGTCTTCCCGAATCTTTAGTGGTCTCTTTGCCACGGGCAGACTTTTTCGGGCTCGAACTACGCCGATATGTCTTCCTCCTTTCGTCAGGGCTTGAGGATCGGTCCCTCTTGTCTCGATAGCTTTCGCTGATTTTCAGCTCTCTCATCGATTTCTCTACCCTCTTGAAGGGTTCGGCTTGCTCATAGAACTCGGCCAAGGTCCTCGGCTCACTCGCTTGGAGGCTCTTCCAAAATTTCGATCCTTCTTTCAGCCCTGCTATCAAGAAATTTTTGATGGTCTCCTCACTGGCTCCTCTCACCTTGGGGACCTCGGCGTTGAACCGACGAAAGTATTCTGCCAAGGGCTCCCCCTCCCTTTGCTTGATGTTGGCTAACGTGGCCACAGGAGGCGAATAGTGGAGGGTCGACTGAAATTGTCTGACGAACAAGTCCTCTAATTGCCTCCACGTTCTTATGCTAGCTGGTCCCAACTTGGAGAACCATTGTTGGGCACTACCTCTGAGTGATGCCGCGAAGAGTCTGCAACGGGTCATCTCCGGCACCTGATAGACTTCCATCTCAGTGTTAAATTGAATAAGGTACTCCGCCGGGTCGGCTTCGCCGTTGAATAGAAGGTCGGGGTTGTGCCTAAACACCCTAGGTAGGGGGGATGATCGGATAGCAGCCGTAAACGGAGAGGGGGCAGCAGAAGCAGGGGGCCCTCTCTTCTCTTGCTCCATCTCATCTAAGATCCTTCTCAGGTCCCTTACTCTAACAACTTCTCCTTCTCTGTCACCTCCCGCATTACTCGAATGATGTGAGCCCTGAGGTCGTTCGCGGCATCCCCCTCCTCCAGCTCGGTCCTGCGACTCCTCTTCACGATTGTATCTGCGTCTATGTCGCTCCTCCCTCCTGGGTGAGGTGTGTTGACGTCTTTCCGGAGGGGTCGTTGCCCGTTCCCTTTTCGAGCCTCTTTTATCCACGGGTTCTTTCTCTTCTCTCTCCTTCTTACAATTCTCCAATTTGAGCCTGAGGTCATGTTCGCTTAGTTTTCTACCCACTCGGTCTAGCACGCTAGTTGACCTTGCCTCAGATGAAGCTGGCTTCAGCCCCGATCTCGTAGAGATCTGGCTGCCCTGCTCATCATGGCCTCGGGGTATATCTTCCTTTTCGCGTGATGTTTCTTTCTTCTGTTTGGTCTCGGTTGCCACGTCATCAAAATCGTGGATCAGCTTCTTCTGAGGGCCTTTGCCCTTCCAGCTACGCTGTGAGACCTTGAGGCGACGCGCCTTACGCTTGGCGTTCCGGACCGAGCTTCTTTCTACCTTTGACATTCGGGCGTTGATCTGATTCATCTGATCGGCCAGCCCTTCGAGATACGTCATCACAGCCTGCCCGTCCACGGTTGCAATTGGTGGAGGTGGCGCCTGATTCTCTGGGGGCGTGTGTTCGAAAGTAGGGTCCTTCTTGCCTCCGCTCCCTGGTGTCATCGCTTGCTTGCTTTCTTTGGTCATCTTTCTCCCTAAGATGAACAACCCCTCCTTCTAGCGCCAAATGTTATAGGGAGAATTTCGTATAACAATGTTGTGGAGGTTAATGGGCGGAACAAAGATCAAGGACAGTGTTTGAGGGCGGAGAAAGGTTGTTTGGTGGTGGCTGAGCTTGTATGTGGACTCCTTAAGAAAGAATAGGGTTTGTTATTCTCTATCAAGTGTCGACTCATGTCTCATACAAGTGCCTACGTACCCTATTTATAGGGATCAAGCCTTACGTAGTTCTTGGGGAACAAGTCACGTAGGCTAGGGTTAGGACTCTTCAGCCCGTGCAGCCCAAGCCCACGATAAAGTCAGGCCTTCCGCCAATTAGTCACGTAAATCTCGATCGGCTCCACACGCTTCCTACAATCTCGCGGCATCTCCGCAATCCTTCCCGTGATCGTAGGAACAACCCGTGTCGACCCCGAAATCTACGAGCAACTCAGTCATCTATGAGTCACTTTCCATGTTGCACACAAAGTCTTTCGATGCGGCCCGACCTGGTCACCTCGGCCCGCACCGCCTTCAAATAATAAATATAATGTTACCTCTGTTTCTATAAGATGTGGGCTCATGAGCTCAGCCCGCGTATGGGCAGCTAAGCCCACCTCGCATGAAGGCACCTGAGCCCACCTCGCGTGGGCACAACCGAGCTCAGCTCGCATATGAGAGCCCAAATGACAAATATGAGCTCACCTTACATGTGTGAGCCCAGCTCGCATGTCCTCACTTGAGCCCAGCTCGCATGTTTGAGCCCAGCTCTCATGTCATGAGCCCAGCTCGCATGTAAACTCAGCTCGCATGTTACGAGCCCAGCCCGCATGTGAACCCAGCTCGCATGTTGCGAGCCCAGCCCGCATGTGCTGGCCCAAGTCATATAAATCCATGGTTCTAGCCCACACACAAGAGTCCAGCTATTTAGTGCACCCACAGGGACCTGTTTAGGGCCCATGGCCGAAAGCGGGCATAACAGATCTTTCAAGTGGAAAGCAAGAATCTATTCAACTCTGGGAATCAATTATATGATTGATAACAATATCAGAATAAGAATCAGGGTTCTCAAAGCTGTATGCTAAACAGTAACACAATCAACTCAACTCAATTCAATTTAAATAATTTCATTTTCAAGGAAGCAATTGTTAAGGAAATGTATTCAATTTCTCTTTATAAAAAGATAGGGAACCCTTGACCGGACTACTTTAACTTTCATAAATAATAATACGGGTGATCATCCCGTACCGACCTCCATCTGGTCGTTAAGGTACCTATAGCATAATTTCAGCCTTAAATTGGACTAGCCCCGCTAGTCTCCTATATGACTGGACTAGTCTCACTAGTCTCTTACATCTCAATCTAATCCAGCAGGAATTCATTTGGAAAACCTTGTGTAGGAAAAGAAAGGTTTGACTAAGTTCATTTTATCTTTCAAGTCGAAAATCATTCTTAAGTTCAATTCAAGAATTCAAAGGAATTGAATGAATCAAAGGTAATCAAAGATAAATACTATGGTCTAGATCAAATGATAATCAAGGTACGTAAGTTAGGGAATCAAAATAGTTCTAGAATCATTACAGAATAAAATATACAAAGGAAGGATGTAGGTTAATTGAAACAATACGTAAGGGAGTTCATAAAAGTTCTTATAAGGTTCACGAGAATTCAAGGTATCCAAAGGAATCAATAGGTACTCATGATATGAATCAACAGGGTTATTGTAAGGGTTTAAACAATAATCAAGTCGTTACAAGAATAATATCAGGGTGTTTCAAGGAATCAATAACATGTACGGTACAAGAATCAATATCAGGGTTCAAGAATCAGCAAAAGGTTATCACAAGAAACAATAACATGGCTTCTCAAGAATCAATAACGGGTTTATCACAAGAAACAATAATAA
Source organism: Apium graveolens (assembly GCF_009905375.1). Classification (NCBI taxonomy): domain Eukaryota; kingdom Viridiplantae; phylum Streptophyta; class Magnoliopsida; order Apiales; family Apiaceae; genus Apium; species Apium graveolens. The sequence goes on along the minus strand of NC_133656.1, from coordinate 187,326,075 downwards.
GGTTTCTCAAGAATCAATAACAGGTTCACAAGGAACAATAACAGGGTTTTTCAAGAATCAATAACAGGTTCACAAGGAACAATAACAGGTTTTCTCAAGAATCAATAACAGGTTCACAAGTGTTATAAAAGCCAATACTCTATCATGGCATCAACAATATCCTCTCTATAAATAATTTATACAAGTAAGCAGAGTTACTTTCTTAGATTCGCTTTTTTGCTTTACGGGGATTGAGCTACTGCCACCTAGAATACCTTTCCCTTTCGTAGTCTGAATACCTTCACGATCCGGATCTACAATCCAAAATCAAAACCTTAATTAGATTCCCACTCGACATTCCCGGAACATTTAACACTTAACCCAATCCGCTCTATCGCTTACTTTAACCTTACGAGTATAATTACAAGTATACTCATATAACACATAAAATAATATACTTCACTTAAAACTCAATACTATAGTCATAACGACCACTTATACAATCTTAGAATCGAAATGACTCAATCCTTCTTTTTAATTCCTATAATTCGAACCAAATATTAACATAAAAACCATCCATAATCACATGCAACCATTTATTTTAACATGCATGATCTATTTCACACATATTCTCTCATTTAAACCCAAATCGACCATGTTTATCACAAAATCAAACCAAAATCATATAAACCGAGAACTTCATTCATAAAATCAAGTAATCATTTTGATACAAATAATAACTAAAAACAACTAGCATGCAAGCCATAAAAATCAACTTATTCCCTTTTTAATTACAAAACCCATTCGGGTTTTTCATATACACACGCATGCACACGCCATTTTTGACATGCAACCGTTAACTCACATATTTATCTCACCAAAATCCATTATTTAATAATTCTACTCAAGAACAAACCAAGTTACAGCTTGAATACACAAAATCTTATATGCATGCAAAGAATTTTCTTAAAAATAAGATTTTATAGTCCAAACCAAACTCAATACTAAATATAAGCAAGTAAATCATGGATCATCAATCAAAACTTATTTGGAAATCAAAATCCCATTTTATTTTTCCAAAAATTCGAACGACGCCAAGTCAAAACCAAAGAAAACACAACATATAGCACACTACACTTCTCCCACTACACCATAGATTGGCTTTCGCAACCAAATTTCTTATAATTATCTAAAAGACGTTGCTATTGAAAGATGATTTCATGTCTATTGTACGGGGTTTTAAAAACATTGCAATTGAATCAATAAGATTTGGAGTTTGTTAGAAAAAGTATGTTATTGCAATGCATTCCCTAATCGTTACAATAGATTGAAATTTTGGGCCCAAAATCTAGGTGGGCAATCTGAAAATTTCAAGTGGGCTTGGCGAAAAACATTTCCCGACTTATGAAATAAAAGAAATAATTAATAAAACACTTAAAAAACTAAATGATACACACGCTTAAAAATAAAAAAACACAAAACAAGCATACACAATATTGAAGAACCAAAATACACATAATTGAAGAAAACTCAAGCTAAAATGATCTATTTAGATGTTTTCGCTCACTGCAAGCAGTTATCGATCTATCTCTCCAACTGTTCTCTCTCTGGTGTTGGATTCAATTTCGGTTTGTTCATCTTCCCACAACAAGTTCTGTGCTTTTGATTCAATTTAGGGTTCTTCTCACAAAATTTTAGTTGGGGTTCTTCTCACAGATTTTCAATTTAAGGGTTCTATTTTCTAATTTAGGCTGTTTAATTAGTTTTTTTATCTAAATAATTGTGAGGTTTGAGTTTGTAGTCGCCTAAAAATTTGAATCAAAGATATTAAAATCTCGGTGGCGTGGGCTTTTGCTTCTCCCTTCACAAGTCAAAGGTATGTTGTGGGGTTTAGTTAATATCTGATTTCTTTGTGATATATAGGTTGTGATATTTCTACTTTGTATTTAATTCTGGTTCCAAAGGTCTATCAATTTCTGATATGTGTTGTTTATGATCTTGTAACCATTCAGTTCTTACTAGATACCCCCAATCTGTAAAATCTGATAATAGATTCTCAGTAAGTAATATGTCCTAATGGATGATTATTTGAAAGCATATTAGTCTAATTATTTTTCAAAATAATTAACATATTTTTAGTGTAAGATCATTTTTTTCCCAAATTAAACTACGAGTAGTAAGGTTGCATTGCAGAGCAACGTAAATTGTTAATTTTGGCCAGTTATGGAGGTGTATATAACTTACTTTTCCAGTTCAATCACTCCACTCTTCATTTCACATGCTCCCCCCTTTCCTTGTCTTTTAGATTTTAGGCAGACATTGTCGTCTGCTGCTGGTGAACATTAAAAGATACGAATCGAGTAGGGGATTGCAGGGATTTATATGCAGATACCATGTATCTTTTGATTTATCGGTTCTTGTAAACCGTTCTAGGAGGAGTTCTTACCAGGATCTTATAATTTCTCATAACGTTATCACGTATGCTGATGAGTATAATAGATATAGAAGTGTGTACGCGCGCGTTGGGCTTGTATATATGTCTGGCTCCCTGTATGCCACAATGGATGTGTGTATTGCTGCTACTGCTTAGGGCTGCAAGTGTTGAGTACCAACTAGATGTATCCAACTGTTTTTCTCTTTTCCCCCTGAATTACCACGATATTCTTTTACTCGTGTTTACTTTCTCAATATATGGATTTACTCACTGAATTCTTTCTGTAAATCCTACATCTTAGATCTATGCAAACTCTGCTGAACTCGTCTAGAGTCATTGATGAACAACGATCTGGTGTTTATGTTATTGGTATTATAAATAGTGCATATTCATCAAATTTAATTTGGTGTGGATAATAGTGATTAATATGTTTGGCGTAACACGATAATCTTTAACTTTATAAATCATATCAGGCCTGAGGTGATATATCGTGCACTTTTGCGACCAGGAAGATTGGAAAACTTCTTCATGTTCCATGTCCTTCTTCCAAGTCCGGATGACAGGGGGTTAATATTACAAGCCCTTGCTAAGAAGAAACCAGTGGATGCCACAATAAACTTGGTTGCTTTTGGTAAGAATGGTTCATGCAATAACCTGAGTGGAGCTGACCTTGCTGCACTAGTATGTCACAACTGTATAAAAGAATTTAAGCATAGTCATTTTCCTTCTATTTTGGTATTCTTTTGTTGTGTACAGATTGATCTCGCTCATCTACGTCATTGTATAATTGTTACTTTTGCTTTTAGATGGATGAAGCTGCGATGATTGCAGTTGAAGACGAGTCACAGGGACTGCAATGTTCAAATGGCAAAAAATAATATGTGACCACTGAACATTTGGAGCTGGCCTTTAAAAAAGTTAAGCCATCTGTCTTAGTAGAGGTATTCCTCTTGTTGTTCTGAATGGCATGTTTGCTTATTCTTAGTATTAATAATCTTCCTGTGATTTGCATATCTTTTGTGCAGCAAGACAAGTTGTATATATGCTAGATTTTCACAAATAAAATATAACTTGTCAGGTGTACTTAGTGCCATATCTACTTGATATGTATGCATATTTCATGTTAATAATGTTTCCACAAAGATTCTTGATTACATGCTGTTGTACGAATATTGAACACGCGTGCCCCTATTGTTCAAGGTAAGATTTATATTTTAATCAGGCATATGCAGAAAAAAAACTAATCAGATCAGGGAATATCATAGTTGATCTAACCTGTCACACACCCCATTTAAAACCATACTGATCCTTATATTACATTAATCTCACCTTCGGTGCACACACCTACATCCAACACCATGCTTTTCATCTTCGATTCCAATATCTGACAAGTTTCTCCTGGAAGACTTCCAGTCAAAAGGTTAAAACAAAATAAAATAACTAAAGAGAATAAAAAAAGTAAGCTATTAGTTCCCTTCTCATATGTGTGTGTCAATTATATGATCCCTTTCGTGATAAATCAGACATTACTAGAGCAGAATTTTGTTTTCAAAATCTACCCAGTTTTTGCAGTGATGTTTATATACTTAAAATTTTTAATTTTCAAGGAGTTTTACATAAGAATGGTTCAAAATGATGTTCTTAATGTCACTACAAAATTTTGCATTTTTATTTGTCAAATTCTGCAGGCCATAAAATATTGAGCAGAGCACAATGATTGTGGGAACTTGCATTGGAGTATACTGTATACGATATTTGACGAGGGTGATGCGGCAAAATTGGTGATAACGGTGAAGAGGATAATTGATCGTAGTTTTTCTATATAAAAGAATTGTTAGATGTTGCTCGTGCCGATGATATATAGAGATGAGACTCCGAAAAGTGGAGAGGCAGAAGGTGTATACCTGATTTTTGAAAATGATTAACTAGGAATATTTTGGTCTATGTGTAATTATCTTAAGATGATGTGTAAATTTTGACTTTGTTATTTTTTGTTGAGACTTTTGTATTTGTTTTTAGACTTGGTTTGTAAGTTGGCAGAGTAGTACTAAACTGATTTGCGTAAATTGCTATATTGTCTTGTGGATATACCAATTAAATTTGGTGGCATTTAATGAAATTTAAAGGTCATGCCTATTTTTTTTAAATAATTTATGTTGCAATAGAGGGTAAAATGGTTGCCATATGTTTCAAATTTTTGAATAAATGATGTTGCAATAAACTTAAAATATGTTGCAATTAACTTAAAATATGTTGCATAAGTCCATGTATTGCAACAATTATCATAAAAAAGGTTGCAAAATAATGTTGCCATAAAAAGCCTAATGTATTGCAATGTTTTTGTATTCATTGCTATAAATGTAAAAAACGTTACTATAAACCGAATTTGTAACTTTTTTACTCTGTTGCAACATGGTCCTAAATTCGTTACCATAAACCCTTATGGCAACGAGACCAAATGTTACGCCTAATTTTTCAAAAAGAGTGGCCATAAACCCTATTGCAATGGATTTGTGCCATACGGCAACATATTTTTAGGGTTGCTATAGGCAATCTATGATGTAGTGTCCTATGATCATACACTTAGAAATTGAGGTTTTCTTAGATATAATCAAGAGAAGTTGATTTTGAAACTAGCTTAAACACTTACATGGAAATGGTATATGAGTAGAAGATTGAAAATGATGACTATCGGTAGCAAGATCTTTGAAGTTGGACTAAATCTTGATGTTGCATGCAAGAGAGAGAAAGAGGGAGAATGAGAAAGAAGAAGAGATGGAGAGAGAGCCGAGAGTAAAGAAGGAGAAAGGGAAGAGATGGAAGAAGTGAAATGAATGGAGTGGGGATGGAAATGACAAGCACTTGCCTCTTTTTGTTCTCATAAGTTAGTGGAAATGGGAATTTACCAATCTACCCTCCTCTCACTACTAGCACAAAATGCATGCAAGAATGATATGGTAATTTGGTTAAGTTGAAATGAGATAGTGGGGTAGGAATTGACATAACTATCCTTCTATTATATTGTGAGTGGAAATGCATGCAAGGGCAATTATGTAATCTAATAATTATTAGCAAACTTTTCTTTCTTCTATTTTCTTTTCTCTTTTTATTCTTAACTCAAAACGAATTTGGTTAATACATAACTCTCCCAGAAAAGGTGAAAATATTACAAATAACAATTTTAGAATATAGATCTTGAAATTATCTTTCCAACCATATTTTTTTAAAAAAATTTGAGCGTACGGTTTATTTTCTATGAATTTTACAAGGTTGCGCTCAAAATAGAAATATAACTTGAGAAAATCATTTTAAAATACAACGACCACAAAATAATTTCATCTATTATTTTTATAAAGTCTCTAAGACTATCTTGGAGATAATAAAACAAATTTCACATTTCGACCATAATCAAATAATTTTTATAAAAATCAATAAAGGTTCAATACACCTCAATTAAATCAAATCAATTCCATAAAATTATTTAAAATCATCCAGATCACGTAATCATGCATATAGACAGGCAAACACATTGTTAGGTAATGAATCACACACAGAGGGGGGGGGGGGTGAATGTGTTTTTTCTGATTTTAGGCTTTCCTTTAAAGTTAATGGTTAAACAAAGTAAATTAAATCTTTATAGAAAAGTGTTCATGCAGAAATTAAACTTGCATAAAATAAAGAACACAAATCTTCAAAACTCACTTAATTTTTATATTAAAAATTAAGACTCTTTTGCTACAAAATTTTTAAGCTCTTTGATGTTAAAGAGCTCAGCTTCTTCTTGAGAGTGATACAAGAGATTTTACCTAAATTGTTACTTCTAACTAGAGGACCAGTTTTTCCATTGGCACAACCTCAATCTCATTTGTACACTTGAGCTTGTTTTTCAAATAGTCATTTTCTTGTTTCAAGGCTTCAAGATCCACTGTCAATAATTCAGCTTCTTGTTTTTCACTTTCAAGCTTCTTATTTAACTTTGTTAATCTGCTAACTTCTTCATTAGCAGCAACCATGCTTGTATGAATGTGAAACATTTATGTACTCATCTTTTCAACAATTTCCTTATATTGATTCATATTTAAATCAGTGGAGGTAAGAGTTCGTACCTGTGATTTAGATGAGGATGACTCTCCTTGCTCCAAGGCCATGAGTGCATAGTTTCTCAGTTCTTCATCTTCATCATTTTTAGAGTCATCCCAACTTTTACCTTCTGCAATATAAGCTCTGCTTTGTTGTTTCTTCAGAAGAGCTTCATACTTTGTTTCAAGTTCAAGATACGCTTTATCTTTCTTTGCCTTCTTGGGTTTCCTGCATTCTGTAGCAAAGTGGCTTAGTTCATAACAATTGAAGCACCTTATATTAGATCAGTCAACAGATCCAGTTTTGTAACCACTCTTGCTATTAGAATTGTACTTCCCTTTCTCTTTCCAGCTGCTATGTTAGGTCACACACACTGTAGTGGGGGGGGGGGGTGAATACAGTGTATAGCACAATCAAATCGAATTCTAATAACACAAGTAACAGAAAACAAACTTTATTCAAAACAATAAACTCTGTTACAGTATGGAACTGTCCTCTCTCAGTGATGAACAAATATCACGAGAGTTGCTAGGGTTACAATGAATAATCTTCTCGATAATGATAACACTTATAGTGTAAACCCTATGTCTGTGTTTATATACTACACAGTTACAAGATAATCGCTAATTGATATGGAATATAATTCTGCTTCCTAAAATATATCAATCAGATATCTTTTCTTCCAAGTATTCTATTCTTCATAGAATTCCTTCTTCATGCATATCTCTTCTTACGTTTGTCTTGATCTTCTTTTCCTTTCAATCAACCGCCTTCCTTATCTGAACGTTTCCTTTAAGTCCTGATATTATCTTCTGATAAATATCTCCTGAACCTTAAGTACTGATAACTTAAGTTCTGACTTCAGTATAAGTGCTGATTTCAGTTAAGTACTGAATTGTCCTGTTTAAGTAAGATCTGAAAACTAAACATAAATCATATTAGACATGACATTATCAAATATATCTAACAATATCCCCCAACTTGTAAATTAGCATAATATACAAGTTTATCATATATTTGATGATGTCAAAAACATTAAGTACAAATGCATGAGAATTTGACTAGATAACTACAACTTACAGTCCTTAAAGCTTTACCAACTTTAACTTCTGATAACAACTTCAGTCTGTATTCATATCAGAATTTAAGCTGTTGTAGATCTTGACTTGGCTTCACTTTCTGATCTCTCTGATGTCAGGAGTTGTTCTGAGATAATTCTTTAACAAACATCTCTCAGCATATCTGAGTTCATCAATCATCCTCCTTTTAGCATCTTTAAGTTATACAGAATCTTCACCAGTTTGAATGATTGCAGCCCTGAGATCATTAATTTTAGATTTCCTTATGTCCTGATCCAGTCTGATCAAATATGCCTTGTCAGACTCAAGATTGAATTCCACAGCCTTGTAACCCAGAAAGGTAGTTATAATCTTAGCAGATTTAGGCTTCATCTCAACAATATCACCCTTGTGATCTCTGTACTTTGGAAGATATGTTCTATCAGACTTTACAGAATAAAGCCTTTTCTGTCTCTGAATTTGACTCTTCAAATAGTTTGCAGTACTTTCTATTATTTTGTCATTCACTTGAAGTAAGAATAATACATGTTCCAATTCTTCAAAATACTTCAGTGAAATGGAATTTTCCCTTATATGATAAACCCTACCCTCTGTCATGAAGTACAACAAGATGTGTTCTTTCAAGTAGGTATGGTAAACCATCTGTACAGATTCTAGTTGATTCAATCTTTTAGGAGTTGCTCCAATACCTGGTTCACTTAAGGAAGTTGGATCATTGGTTGTGTTCTGTATTCTTCTTTCATCAACACTACCCAATCCCGATTTATCTCTTGCTTCCTTTCCAGTAACCACTCTTGCTTCAAAACCACTTACAACAGTCTTCAAAGGTTGAGTCTGTTTGGCTTTGGTGAATCCTGGTAGGAGTATCTTTGAAGGTTTAACATGAGCAATGCCAGAGGTTTCCTTTGATTTATCTTCTGATATCAAGTTAACTTGAGCTATGTCAGAGGTTACTTGCTTCATTGAGATATCAGAACTAACTATATCTTTACTCTGAACAACTTGAGCCATGTCAGAGGTTGTCTTATAAATTTTTCTTGAAGTCAGAGCAAGATCAGCATCTTCAACAGTAATTTCTTCATTCACATGAGGCACATAAACCTTGATAGGTTCACCAACTTTATCTTTGCCCTTGGACCTTGGATCTATCTGCAATTGTGATTTAGCCTTGGTTGCTTCAGTTTTGGTTCTTTCTTTAATCACAATGCCTTTGGCCTTTGGAAGTTTCTTTTTACCAACAGAAGCTTCAGATTTAGATTTGACTTTTTCTGACTTAAGTCTAGCTTCTTCTTCCATCAGACTCTCAAAGTCCATTCCTAAATTCTCCTTAAGAAATAAATGTCTTGATAATTCTTCATCAAGATCCAAAAGCTCATCAGAACTTATCCTTTTACCAGTAGCAAAAGTAATTCTTTTTCCAGCATCAGAACTTGTCCTGTGACTTGTAATTTCAGTTCTTCTTGATGAGAAACTTCTACCTTGACCATGACCTCCACCCATTCCAGAGTTTCCCTGGTCATCTTTTTCATCATCCTTCCCCTTCAGTGTCTGATCAGTTTTGCATTTGGATTTAATTACTTTCTCTCCCTTTTTGGCATCAGCAGGTAAGAGAAGAGAGACAAGCAATTCCACCGAGGCTTGGATTTCATCGAGTTGAGATTGCTGAGAAGATTGATTTTTCAAAATATCATCAATCTGAGACTGTTGCTTCTCTTGGGTCTTCTCAATGTAAGCAACTCTGTCGAAGGTAGGTTGGAAGAATTTTTTCTTTTCAATTTTCTTAACCGTTTCTTGCTTGAGCAATTCTTCCTGAATTTTATGTAACTCTGCATGAGTTGTTGAATGGAGACCTTGCAGATGTCTAGTACTCAATGCAGTGACTCGAAGCTGTGTCTTGAAATCATCATTAATTAACATTTCATCAGCTTTTGCCAAGTGCTCAGCAAGAATCTTGTCAGATGGAACAAAGGTGACTGAGTTCCATTTCTTAGTCCACTCCTGTCCTCTAGGAGTTTCACTCCAAGGTACTGGTGCTACTCTTGTAACAAACTTCTCAACTAGTTCAGATTTATGAACAGTTTGTTGAGGTGCATGTCCTGAAGGACCAGCTTCATTAGCATCTGCATTAATAGCAGCATCACCAGTAGTATCAGCATTTGCAGCATCAGAACTGACAGAATCAACATCTTTTGATAAAACAACAGTATGAGAAGCAATTGAGGCTTCATCATCATTCTCTAAATGCTGATCTGTTTCCAAGTTCTGATTAACAGCCACATCCTGATGCTCACCTATATTCTGATCATCAACATCTAGATGCAGAGAAGGTGTTGTAGACAATTCTGGAGTTTGAGTAGCATCAGTAATAAGTGTTGTTTTATATAGGCAATAGAATGCCAGGAGATGCAAGGAAATTTAATGCTGACAGGTAGAAATAATTCTACCTCGTCTCCCTAGACTAGGAAGAATAAAAATAGTTATTGGAAGTGTAAAACAGGGTTTAATGCGCACAAGAAACAAGTAAATATTACTGTGCATGTACGTGTTCCACAAACCCTAATTGTATTGACTGTTAATATCTCACCCGTACATATTCTGATTTAAAATAAGACTGTTTTAGATTTTAACCATAAATAAGTCAAGTAGAGGATCATAATTTAATATAAGCACTTAGACTTATATCAGAACTTAACAGTCATTAGAACATGATTTCTTAACTCAAAAAATGAATGCCTATCTCTGTGATTCTTCACACAAATTCTGATTTCGGTTCTTCAGAACTTATTTATCAGAACTTCCATCAGAACTTGTCCTCAAAATTTATGCAATCTGACACATAAACTGTTCATCTAAAACAACATTGAACGCCACAGTAATTTTCATCATTCATATGGAGTGTAAGTGTGTGCATTAAGCAAAATATCAGTCAAAGAGTAAAGTCTGATTCACTTTAGTACATCTTAGAAATAAGGCATAATTAAGAACTTTACTAAAAATCTGTCATTATTCTGAAGTTTACTTTTGAATGAGTTCATGCACGAGTCCACCTCAACTGTTTTGTGCTTATTTTATGCATCTTTTAAAATTCCATTTTACAGTGGCTTCTCAGTGTAAGTGAGTCACGACTGCTTATCAGAATTTATGCTATTATCAGAGTATTTCTCCAGTAATCATAGAGTGTGAAAAGTCACCAAGAAAAATATTATTTGCTTTTCTGATGCATATTACTTAATACCAGCAATGCACCTGGTTCGTCCCTTCCACATTTTTACTCTAGATCTCAAAGGAGTACCTGATTTTTATTCTCTTTTCTTTTACTTTTTCTTTTGATTAGTGAGGTTTATCAGCACTTAGTACATCCATCAGATTTACTAACATCAGAACTTAATAGATGAGAAGCATTATTCTAGTTTTTGACTTAGTAATAAGATAGACAAAGTAAACGTGACTAAGCTCAATATCAGAATTTGCTTGTGTCAATAGATTTCCACATAAATAATTACTTCTAACATGGGATCTCTAGTATGTTAAAGACTACTAGGTCAGCATCTAGCACAGTTATCCTCATTGGATTGAATAGTCACAGAAACAGTCATATCACTATCAGAGTTTAGAAATTCACATCAGACAATAATCAGTACTTAAGCAATTTCTAATTAAGCACAGAATACACATAGATAGTAATTTCTGTAAATACTGATCATAAAGTCTGATGCATCAGAACAAAAGCTAAACAGATTTAGAGAAAGAACCTGAAACCATTCCAAGTTCATTTACCAATCTTGTAAAAGTAGCTTCACACAGTGGTTTTGTGAAGACATCTGCTAGTTGTTGATCTGTTGGAACAAAGTGCAATTCCACTATACCTTCATGCACATGTTCCCTTATGAAGTGGTACCTAATGCTGATGTGCTTTGTCATTGAGTGTTGAACTGGACTACCTGTCATAGTAATAACACTTTGATTATCACAGTAAATAGGGATTTTAAAATATGTTAACCCATAATCCAGTAACTGATTCTTCATCCAAAGAATCTGTGCATAACAGCTTCCTGCAGCAATGTATTCTGCTTCGGCAGTTGATGTGAAAATTGACTTTTGTTTCTTGCTAAACCAAGAAACCAATCTGCCTCCAAGAAATTGGCAGCTTCCACTTGTGCTTTTCCTGTCAATTTTGCAACCTGCAAAATCTGCATCTGAGTAACCTATTAGTTTAAAATCTGATTCTCTGGGATACCACAATCCCAGATCAGCTGTTCCCTTAAGATACTTGAAAATTCTTTTCACAGCTGTTAAGTGAGGTTCTCTTGGATCTGCTTGAAATCTTGCACAAAGACAGGTAGCATACATGATATCAGGTCTACTAGCAGTTAGATAGAGTAGAGAGCCAATCATACCTCTGTAATCAGTAATATCTACTAATTTACCAGTATCCTTATCCAGTTTTGTTGCAGTGGCCATGGGAGTGGATGCACATGAACAATCTTGCATTCTAAATTTCTTTAGCAAATTTCTGGTGTACTTGGTTTGACAAATAAAAGTGCCTTCTTCATTCTGCTTGACTCGAAGGCCCAGAAAATAGCTAAGCTCCCCCATCATACTTATTTGATATCTTGACTACATCAGTTTGGCAAACTTTTTGCAAAGTCTGTCATTTGTAGAACCAAAGATGATATCATCAACATATATCTGAACCAGAAGTAAGTCCTTTCCATGGTTGAGGTAAAACAGTGTTTTGTCTATAGTTCCTCTGTTAAATCCACTTTTCAGAAGAAACTGAGCTAAAGTCTCATACCATACTCTTGGAGCTTGCATATGGCCATAAAGTGCTTTATCAAGCCTGTAGACATGATTATGATATTTGGGATCTACAAAGCCTGGAGGTTATTCAACATATACTTCCTCCTCCAATTCTCCATTGAGAAAAGCACTTTTCACATCCATTTGAAAGACATTAAACTTTTTGTGAGCAACATAGGCCAAAAATATCCTTATGGCTTCCAATCTAGCAACTGGTGCAAATGTTTCATCATAATCAATTCCCTCCTGTTGAGAATATCCTTTTGCAACCAACCTTGCCTTATTCCTTGTAATTATTCCATCACTATCAGTTTTTTTTCTGAATACCCACTTTGTACCAACAACAGATCTGTTCTTTGGTCTTGGCACTAGGGTCCAAACTTTGTTTCTTTCAAATTCATTTAACTCTTCCTGTATTGCTTGCACCCAATCAGCATCTTGAAGAGCTTCTTCCACTTTCTTTGGTTCAGTCTGAGAAAGAAAAGAATTGTAAAGACATTCACTTGAAGTAGCTGTTCTAGTTCTGACACCTGCATCAGGATTTCCAATAATTAAGTCAGGTGTATGTGATTTAGTCCACTTCCTTGCAGATGGAAGGTTTTCTCTAGAACTGGATGCTCCCCCATGATTCATGCTATTTTCATCAACATTTTCTGATGCTCCCCCTGAAACTATGCTCTCTGAGTTGGATTCTTCAGAATTTAAGTTTTCAGAATTATCAGAACTTGGCTTATCAGAACTTGATGAATCAGAACTAGAAGAGCCAGATGTATGTTCTGATGCTTCTTGAGATGTGGTTGTATCTTGAGTATGCTCCCCTGCATAGGTGCATCTTCCTTTGGCGTAGTCACCACAGTTTCAATAATATCAGATTTTAATCCATCAGAGTTTGCAGTATCAGGATTTAGACTGTCAGGATTTTCAGTATCAGAATTTAAGTCTTCATCTTCAAATCTCAGTTGATCATGATCATTGAAATCTTCAAGTCCAGTAATCTTCTTATCATCAAAAGAGACATTGATAGATTCCATGACCACTCTTGTTCTCAAGTTATAGACTCTGAAGGCTTTTGTGGAAAGTGGATATCCAACAAAGATTCCTTCATTAGCTTTTAGATCAAATTTGGATAGTTGTTCAGGATGAGTCTTAAGAACAAAACATTTGCATCCAAATACATGAAAATACTTCAGATTTGGCTTCTTTTTCTTCACCATCTCATATGGTGTCTTCCATTATCAAATTCTTGAACTCAGTATCATTATCACTTCTTATTATCTTCACAGAATCTTTGACCAATTTATCCAGTTGCCTGACATGATCAATCAAGATAGATGCAGTTTCACTTTTTGTGTGCAAGAAATACACCCATGTGTATCTGGTGAACTCATCCACTATGACCATAGCATATTTCTTCTTTGCAATAAACATGACATTTACTGGACCAAATAGATCAACATGTAGTAGATGATAAGGCTCAAGAATTGATGATTCAGTCTTGCTCTTGAATGAGGATTTCCTTTGTTTAGCCTTCTGACAAGAATCACAAAGGCCATCAGGAGCAAATACTGACTTTGGCAGTCCTCTCACAAGATCTTTCTTGACTAGTTCATTTATATTGTTGAAATTTAAATGAGAGAGTTTCTTGTGCCAATTCCGGCTTTCTTCAATTGATGCTCTACTCATCAGACAGATTGCAGAACCATCAGTACTTATTGAAAGCTTGGCTTCATAGATGTTACCATGCCTGTATCCTTTCAGAACAACTTTGCCTGTAGATTTACTAATAACTTCACAGTGTTCTTCAAAGAAATCCACATGATAACCTCTGTCACAGATTTGACTAACACTCAGCAAATTGTGTTTAAGTCCTGAGACCAGAGCTACTTCTTTAATGATGACATTCCCAAGATTGATATTGCCATATCCCAATGTTTTTCCAATGTTGCCATCTCCATAAGAAACACTTGGGCCAACCTTCTCCACAAAGTCTGATAGCAGGGCTTTAGTTTCTCAGTTCTTCATCTTCATCATTTTTAGAGTCATCCCAACTTTTACCTTCTGCAATATAAGCTCTGCTTTGTTGTTTCTTCAGAAGAGCTTCATACTTTGTTTCAAGTTCAAGATACGCTTTATCTTTCTTTGCCTTCTTGGGTTTCCTGCATTCTGTAGCAAAGTGGCCTAGTTCATCACAATTGAAGCACCTTATATTTGATCTGTCAACATATCCAGTTTTGTAACCACTCTTGCTATCAGAATTGTACTTCCCTTTCTCTTTCCAGCTGCTATGTTAGGTCACACACACTGTAGAGGGGGGGGGGTGAATACAGTGTATAGCACAATCAAATCGAATTCTAATAACACAAGTAACAGAAAACAAACTTTATTCAAAACAATAAACTCTGTTATAGTATGGAACTGTCCTCTCTCAGTGATGAACAAATATCACGAGAGCTGCTAGGGTTACAATGAATAATCTTCTCGATAATGATAACACTTATAGTGTAAACCCTAAAACAATAAACTCTGTTATAGTATGGAACTGTCCTCTCTCAGTGATGAACAAATATCACGAGAGCTGCTAGGGTTACAATGAATAATCTTCTCGATAATGATAACACTTATAGTGTAAACCCTATTTCTGTGTTTATATACTACACAGTTACAAGATAATTGCTAATTGATATGGAATATAATTCTGCTTCCTAAAATATATCAATCAGATATCTTTTCTTCCAAGTATTCTATTCTTCATAGAATTCCTTCTTCATGCATATCTCTTCTTACGTTTGTCTTGATCTTCTTTTCCTTTCAATCAGCCGCCTTCCTTATCTGAACGTTTCCTTTAAGTCCTGATATTATCTTCTGATAAATATCTCCTGAACCTTAAGTACTGATGACTTAAGTTCTAACTTCAGTATAAGTGCTGATTTCAGTTAAGTACTGATTTGTCCTGTTTAAGTAAGATCTGAAAACTAAACATAAATCATATTAGACATGACATTATCATATATATCTAACATGCTATCTTTGTTAAATGACTGTCCTTTATTTTTGAAGTATCTTGGCTTCCTTACTCTAATGTTAGAGAATTTTCTAGCCAGATAGGTCATTGACTGATCTAGCTCATCCACTTCTTCAAGAGTATAGAACTCATCCTTTTCCAATTCTAGTATGACTTGCTCTTGTGAATCAATTATTCTCTGCTCACTTGTTGAGGCAACTGGAGTATGAGATCTTGGTTCATCATTAGATGTTTGGCCTTCATTTACTATTAAAGCACTTGAACCATCTATAACATGTCCTTGGCTAGATCTCAATGATTGCCTTTGAATCATCTCTAGTTCATAGGTTTTGAGAATTCCATATAGAACTTCTAGAGTTATTCTGCTCAAGTCTTTCCCTTCCCTGATTACTGAGATTTTCTGTTCCAAATGGTCAAAGAGAGTAAGCAAGAACTTTAGATTCACCTCTTCAGCTTTATAGTATTTATCATGAAGTTGCAAGTCATTTATCAACTTGTTGAATCTTTTAAACACATCAGTAATGCTTTCCTTAGGCTTAGCCATGAAACCCCCATACTGTGAAATCAGTATCCTTCTTTGATTAGATCTAACCTCCTCAGTTCCTTCACAGAGTATTTCAAGCTTCTCCCATATTTGCTTGGCAGTGTCACAGTTAACAATATTGTTATACATCAAATTGTCAAGTGACTCGATCAATATCAATTGTAAGCTGCTGTCCAGGGAGACTTTCTCCTTTTCAGGGTCAGAATACTCATCTGGATCTTTAGGAGCATAATGAGCTGGTATGACCATGTCTCCATCTGTGGATTCCTCAATTCTCACCACAGGAATGAAGGGTCCATTCTTGAGGATCTGAATATAGAATGGATTGGCCATCTTGATAAACAACATCATTTTCTTTTTCCAAAGAGTGTAGTTAGCTTTGTCAAAGGTAGGAATTTTGATGCTACTGATTTTCTGTGTATTCATTCTTCCAAGATCTTGAATCTGTTACTTTCATATTTTGCTCTAATACCATTTGTTAGGTAATGAATCACACTCAGGGGGGGGTGAATGCGTTTTTCTGATTTTAGGTTTTTCTTGAAAGTTAATGGTTGAACAAAGTAAATTAAATCTTGTATAGAAAAGTGTTCATGCAGAAATTAAACTTGCATAAAATAAAGAACACATATCTTCAAAACTCACTTAATTTTTATATTAAAAATTAAGGCTGTTTGCTACAAAATTTCTAAGCTCTTTGATGTTAAAGAGCTCAACTTCTTCTTGAGAGTGATACAAGAGATTTTATCTAAATTGTTACTTCTAACTAGAGGACCAGTGTTAACTTTTTAACTCAGTTAACTGCTGGTTTACACAGTGGATAATAAACATGCTATTAGCTTTTATAAACTGTCACTTGTTATTTCTATTTATAGAAAAGTAGATCTTCCATTTCTGGCTTAGCATATCTTTAGCATCCCGTGTTTACTTTAATCTTCCTCTGTCAGTTAATCTTTGCCATCGATCTTGCACACTTTTCAAGCTGCTTTTTGTAGACTTGTCAATCCAGCTGTTGGATTGTTTGTTCATTGTTTATCTTGGATATTGAACTGATCTGCAATTCTGTACTTTGAGACTGTACCTCGAGATCTCCAGTTTGAATTAGTAGCACACTTGACATCTCGATAAGTACATAGGCTTATCGAGATCTCTAGCACTCCATATTGAGTTTAACTTGTAGAAGTCTTCAGCTTGTCGAGATTTCTAGTTTTCATATCTTCACTATGACTTATCGATAACTCTGAGTTCTCTAGTGAAGGAATGACTTGTCGATATCACCAATCTTCAGTTCTTTAGAATTGGCTTTTCGATATCTTCTTGAGTTCTCGAGTAGCTTTTCTGACTTCTTCACTCCCGGTGGATATTTCTCATCCGTCGAGTAGATATATAGCTCATCCGTCGAGTAGATATTGCTCATCCATCGAGTATAAGTTGCTCATCCGTCGAGTAGATATTGCTCATCTGTCGGTACTCTCTGGAGTTCTCGAATGACTCCTCTATAACATTAAATCTGTGACTTGTTGAGATCTTGACTTAGAATATTTTTCTCCAAACAGATTTATTCAACTCCAAACTTCTTCAAAATTCTTCCGAGGCATGATCTTCTTGATCTTCTTCCAGATATAATTCTTAGGCTTTACTGTTTTAGAAAAAAGACTCCAGTCCGCTCCTTTGCATTTTTACAGACTTTAAGTGTTACAAGTACATAATACAAATTTAGATAACAATGCAACTTACTTAGGGTTGACCCCAAGCTTAACAGATTACTGAAAATAACTGTTCATTAATCTTCTACTCAGATCAGATGTCAGATGTCCGTTTGATTTGCTTCATACTATGATCAGAGATGCTAATGACATTGTTAGCTCCAGTAATCTTTGACATCATCTATTATATATTACACACATATATTCACACATCACAACTCATATTCGATTACAAATTTCCCTTTTATTATTATTTCCCTTTTCCGCGTAACGGGCTGCGTCCTGTCTGACTGCCCGACGCTGATCGTTTTCAATTACGCTTCTCAATCATATATCAAACTGGAATATAATATTCTTTTAAACCTTTCCACTTCACATAATAACACATAATTCACTTAATCACACTTTTATTTACATAATTTAGAATTATAACAAAAGTATACTTTATTCACTTAATCACGTCATGAATTTCCCACTCGCTACAACTCCGATCTCTCCTTATTTTTATTATTGTTAGTTCATCTCTTAATTCATCTCCCGTTAATTTTCAATATTTTTTTTGATTTATTTAAGTTTTGTTTATCTATCCTTGTGACTAGGGTGAGCATCGGTCGGTTTGGGCGGTTTGGAGGGTACAAACCAAACCAAACCGAAATTAGCGGTTTCCCTAAAATCCAATCCGAAACCAAACCGTTATGTGAAAAAACCAAACCAAACTAATCCGTTTAAAACGGTTCAGTTCGGTTTGGTTTCGATTTAAACCATTTTTCTTATAAAATTAAGTTAGAAATTAAATTAAACTTGAATTTGTAAATAAATATTGAAAATATGTATCATATTATAAAATTATATTTTCTATTATAATCATATTCAAAAAAATATATATAAATAATGACTTTTAAAAATAAAAAAGGCAAGAAGATGAAAAAAAATGTGACCAATTCATATGCTTTTATTGAATAAAAATAAAAATAGTGAAAACATAACACATACATATATATTTATATCTTAGAATAAAATATATTAAGATTAGTTTTTTTATATGTTTTAGTTTACATATATGTTGTACATTATAATTTTAGTATTAATTGCACTTTACTAATATATGTATATTAATGTTTAAATTTAAATATTCGGTTTGGTTCGGTTATATCTGTCGGTTTGGAACTAAAAACCGAAACCAAACCGAAAAAATTCGGTTTTTAAAATGCCAATCCGTAACCGAACCAAACCGTTATTAAACCGTAAAATTCGGTTTGGTCGGTTTGGATTGGGCGCTTTCGGTCGATTTGGCTAATTTATGCTCAACCCTACTTGTGACAATTTAGTTTTATTTGATTTCTTTGCAGTTCATCGTGTCCTGGATTACAGATCTGCAAAATTTCATGATTTTGATTCACTGATAAAGATTTTTATGGTAATGTATTTGTGATCGATTGCTCAAAATAATAGTTGAAAGATTACATCAATCACTTAAAAAATCGTTTGATTGCCTATTCAAGAAGGAAGGATTGAACAACGATATAATTATGTGTTTGTTCAATTCCGATCATATGTGTAGATATCGTATGACTTTTCATTATTATATTATTTTTCTTTTTCAAAAAAAAACTCTACATTAAACTGCTTCGAAGTTAATAATTATCTATTTATAAGAAAATTTGTATTGAAGAAAATATTTTATAAAATTTAACATAAGTATTAAACAGATTTTATACAATTTTTATTTAAAAGGCGTTACATTTTATAATAATACTTCTTTTCAAATTCTTATAAGCTTTTGGGCTCAGCCCCCAGCTACCCCAACCCAACAAAAGAAAAGGCTGTCATCGACGGACCATATAGCCATGGTCAAAACACAAAAGAAGGCCCAAAAGACTTCACCCACTATCATGAAATAAAATGCCCATAAA
The DNA here is from genome assembly GCF_009905375.1 of Apium graveolens. NCBI lineage: Eukaryota > Viridiplantae > Streptophyta > Magnoliopsida > Apiales > Apiaceae > Apium > Apium graveolens. Next base: position 187,306,521 of record NC_133656.1, on the reverse strand, counting down.
CCATTAACAATTTTCGAAATATAAAGTCAAAACATTATAGAAAATTGTACTGATTTTTAAGTAGAAATCAACAAGAACTTATGACTTAGAGAGCCTTGAGGAGATCCTCTGCGCTAGAAACTGAGAATTCTCCCCCATTTTCCAGATTTATAGTCTTGACTTTGAGATCATCAACTACCGCAGCAAACCTGCGAGAACGAACGCCCATGCCTTTCTCAGAAAGGTCGAGATCGAGGCCTAGAGCACGAATGTATTTGGCAGATCCATCAGCTAGGAACTTGACAAACTTGGTTTCTGGATAAGTCTTTGCAAATGCCTTCATCACATAAGGATCATTAACTACAAGAAAGAACATGTTTATTAAATAACCAACTCATCTAAAATTCAAACGAATCTTATATTCTTTCACATTTTCAAATGTTATTGTCCTTCTGTATATTAAGAGCTTTATTTATAGAAATCATACCAGCTATCAAGATGATCTCACTAACACCCTTAGCCTTGAAGTCCTCAGCTTTCTCAATAAATCCAGGCACATGCTTAACACTGTCACAAATATCCGCAACAATTCAAACCCAAATTAAATCCAAATAAATATAAATGTACACATGTATATGTACACGTATTTACATTACATACATGATTTCGGAACAAAGTATATATCGTAAATACACAATTAGCTTCAAATCGTAAATAAATTATTGATCACCACAAATACGTATACATGAACACGAAAATATATGACATAAAAACGTACCTGCAAACAGGAGTGAAGCAACCGGGGATACCAAAGAGAACAACCTTCTTTCCAGCGGCAAGAGAGTGAATGGAGACCTCCGCAAGCTGATCATATTCATCATGATGCAACAGTTTTCCATCGGGAATCGAGTCACCAACAGCAATCGGTGCCATTCTTTTTCAGTTTTATCAGACTGTATGTTATGGAAATAGAACCTTTCGGATGTATAAAATATGATTGATTTGGCTAATGCTCTTTGTCTCTCACAATATTTACGCTGGACAGTTGTAACTGATAGGCCTTACTGAGGTTAGTTGCTATGTTTTCTTAATTTTTTTAGAGACCGTTCAACAATACCTAAATTTAGAATGTACGTAATGAATACAAAAATTAGGTGAGTATATTTTTATTTTTTGCAGATACTATTTTTTGAGAAAATTTTGTAGTTCAATTTACATCATACATCTACCCGAATCAATTAGGTAGGTAGAAATTATATATTGGCAAGACACTTTAAACTTAGAAACTTGGAGTCACATATATTATTAAGGAAGCAAAGTTTTTTTTTGACAGTGAGGAAGCAGAGTCTTAGATAGATAAATTAATTACATTATTTTTATCGTTTACGCGGTATTATTCCAATTCCCATACCTTTCATTACCATTCTCGAATACGTTTACCGAAATGCCCTCCAAAATGCCCTCGTAATTTATTTTATGATGTGACTAATTCCAGAATTTTATAAAAATGCCTTATTCATGATATAAATGTGAGAGGATATAAATTAGAATCAGGAGAAAGGTTCCCCAGCCCGGTGAATTAGGGGTCACACTAAGCATACAGGTCTAACTATTAGAACTGCTCTAATTAAGTTTCATATGTGGATCATTCTTTATTATTTCTCAGTTCATTTCAGCAAGCAATGCCCCTACAGAGTGTGTCGTTTGTCACCGCGTTTCTCAGCAGTAACAAGAACATTGTTTTCCAGCTAAGCAACAGCTGATTTACTGTAATTCTCCATCAGAAACTAAACTTGCAAGACATTGAATAGATTTTATTGACATCAAATTAGTTTCTAGAGCTATCCTAGTACCCTGTATAATATGAGTTTTCCAGGTGCTTTATTTTTTTAAGATATAATAATGCCACGACAAAAGAGAAAACTAAGAATAACGAGCACTCTGTCCGCAATGGATACACAATTTTTTTTTACTAATTTTTATATACAAATTCCTGACAGCTTAGTATAGACAATCAATGCATCATCAATAAAATCTGGACATTAAGTAAAGAGGCTCTCAGAGCAACCCCAGTGGTGGGGTAGTTCTGAGCAAAAAACCGAAAAAAACCGAAACCGAAACCATTAAAAACCGATAAAACTGAACCGCTTAAATCCAAACCGAAACCGAAAAATTATAAATCGAAACCGAAACCGATTTGCGGTTTCAGTTATACGTTAAAACTGAACCGGAAAAACTCGAAACCGATCTGAATTATTAAAATAAATAAATATATTTTTATAATATATATTTCTAGAAATTAATACATATAATATATGTATTAATTTAATTTGGTGAGGGGCAGGCAATGGATCGGATGGATATGTGAATGTTAAGGGTGTGTTTGGTATTGCTGTTGCAGACATCAACAACAGTTTTTCGCTGAAAAAACAGTTAAAAAACTGTTTGGTAAAATTTAAAAAACTGCTTTTCGGAAAAGTGCTTTTAGCCTAAAAGCTGCTATTAGAGAAAACAAGCGCCCCCATACTTTTAGAAAAAAACTGCTTTTAAGCTGTTGCGGGAAGCAGATGTTGATTTCACCATCAAACCTTACCGAAAGCATTGTTATTTTTAATTTTTTGCATCAAAACATATACTTATCAAAAAAATTACCAAACAGTTATCTGATTTTTACAACAGCACTTTTTTCAGCAGCACTTTTTCTAACAGCAATCCCAAACAGAGCCTAAATGTGTTAACCGGTTCACCAAGTGAAATGTGATGATATGAACCCGTGTTTATGCTGCTATTGGCCTAATCTATTTATAATTGCCTCAAGCTTACTGTACAATTTGATTGAACTCAATTAATCTGAATGTATTAGAACATGAGTCTTAGTAGTATAAACTAATATAATACAGGCATGAATACTAATCTGTATATATTACTCTAAATGATGATATATTATTTTTGAATGTACTGCTGCTACTTTAACTATCATACAGAATATGACTTGTGTATCATATTCTAACTCTAACAGGTTTTTTACAAAATTATGGATATAAAGACCTAATATGTATTCTGCTCATCTATGCTGTGTCATTTTCTGCAGTAAAATTTCTGATTCAGCCTATATATTTTCTTATTTGGCAAAAAATGTACCTTGTATTTGTTTACTTAAAAATTATAGTAATCATATTTGTGTTGTTAATTTTGTGTGATGCGGTTTTAAAACTGAAACCGATCTGATTAAAACCGAACTGAAATTTTTAAAACCAAAACTGAACCGATGATTTCGGTTGCGGTTTCCGTTTTTAAAACCGAAACTGAACCGAAACTTGGGGGTCACTTTTCCCTCCACCCAACTGACAAAATTTGCCACATCATCCCCAAGTGGGTTTGTGGAAAAAATGACCCCCATCCCTCCAATGCAAAATCCATTTTCCAGATTTTGTAGGCCTCTAATATTATTATTATTATATATTTAATAAAATAATTATATAATTTGGATTTAAATTTATTTATTAATATAAAATTGTAAAAATTAAATTAAAGTAATTAAAAATTTTAAAAATATTATTAAATAAAAAAACATGTCCCAATAATTAAATGCATCATATTATTAAAAATCATGAAATAAAAAAGAGCATACAAGAAAATATTAAATTTTAAACGATATAATAAAAAAGTTAACGATTCTCGTGGAACTGCGAGATATGCTCAACCAAGTCATTTTGTAGCTGACGATGTGCCCATTTATCACGCATCTGCATGCTATTTTGAATATATGTTTCATACGTCATAGAAGGTTCTTCACCTAAGTTTGGTTGTGATAAGCCATTTGTTGCATCATCATAAATCGGTAATGGACCAAATCGAGTGGCATATGTGTCCCTTTCATCTTCGACAATCATATTATGTATTATAATGCATGCCCTCATAATTCTCCCAAGATCTGCTTTGTCCCAAAAGCGTGCTGAACCACGTACAATTGCAAAACGGGACTGTAACACACCAAACGCTCGTTCAATATCTTTTCTTTGGCTTTCTTGATTTTTGAAAATAATTTTCTTTTCACACCTTGTGTACGTGGTATTGTTTTTAACGAATGTTGCCCATTCTGGATATATTCCATCTGTTAAGTAATATCCCATATTATAATTGCTTCCGTTAATAGTATAATTAACCTTTGGAGCACGACCTTGTAGCACATCATTAAATACTGGTGACCCGATCTAAACATTTATGTCATTATTTGATCCAGCAACTCCAAAAAATGCATGCCATATCCATAGATCAGATGAAGCAACCGCTTCCAGTATAATTGTTGCAACTCCTTTATGACCATCTCATGAACATTCCTTTCCATGCTTTTGGACAATTTTTCTATTGCCAGTGGATGCAATCAATACTGCCCATCATATCAGGAAAGCCACGAGCATCACCCATCTGTAATAGACGTTGCATGTCATTTGAGTTCGGCTTTCGTAAGTATTCACCCTCAAATATCGTAATTACAATTGGATACAAATTTCTTCAAACATTCATAACCGCAGTACTCTCTCCAATACGAACATATCATCAACAGCGTCAGCAGATACACCGTACGCCAACATACACATTGCCCAGTGCATTTTTGTAAAGGTGATAAACCTTTTCTTCCCACAGCATCATCCTCTGTTGAAAGTATGGATCAATCATCATTTAGATCAATAACATTTTCGGACCAAAGCCGGGACTTGCTTTCGGGAGAATTTTGAAAATTGATAGGTGTTTGTTGAGTTTCAAATTATGAATTTGAAAACGGAGGAAATGGAAACTGATATGGAGAATTTTGAGGATATGAAAATGGATATGGAGAATTTTGAGAATGTGGCAACTAGTATTGAGAATTCGGATTTTGAGAATTAAAGGTTAAATTTGTGGGTTTGGAAATAAGGATTTGGATATGGATATGGAAATTGAGGATTTGAATTTTGAGGATTTGAATTTTGATTTGAAGATGGGGTATTATTTGGATTCATCTTTTGGCTAATAATTTTTTAAGAAGTAAGGATTGTGAATAATAGGGTTTGAGAATTGATATTTATAAGAGAAAAAATGTTACCGTTTATTTATAAACGTTACAATAATAACGTTAACATTACTTTTTAACAGTAAAGGAAATATGCAAAAGCTATTAGCAGGAGAGAGAGAGAAATTAATAAAAAAAACAAAAAGCAGATGAAATGGACGGGTCTCTGGGGTGGTGGGACGGGACCATCTTTCTATCTTACCTCCAATGCACTGAGTCTCTCTTTTTTGTTTCTGAGACACATTGCGAGTCTCCAATGCAGCAAGTGGGACTGCATTGGATGTGCTCTTAGATTGCGGCAAGTTAAGGAAAGTCGAGAACAAAGTGGCCAACAGATGCGAAAATGAGCATGCGCTTCTCCTAGTAATTTATGGATTACATCTCCAACCAGGTGACTTTCGAGCCAAGTCCAATCCTGGCTATAGTCATTACTATAATTTGGCACCAAAAAATATTTTTAATGCTAAAATAGCGTTTGAACTCCAATGCTAGTTCTATTATACAACCAAAAAATTCATATTTGCTAACATTTTTTCCAACGCATTCACTTTATTTAAAAGTGGACCTCCTTACACTCCATTATTAATTATTTATAATGTGACAAAGATGATTATAACCATCTTTGGTCCTATACTAGGGACCTTTACCGCGCGCGCTACGCGTGCTAGGCAAAAAATTAATTTTATTATTTTTTTACGGTTAACACCAAATAAATAATATTACCATTTCCTTTTTATAATTTGAATATTTTATTGTTTGCCACGGGCAAATCATGGTGTTGAGGTTTAGATACAGTATCTCAAATATTATTGCCACGAATAGTTTGCGATATGATGTTTAGTTATTTTTTTTGGTTGCTAAATATTAAGAGAAAAATAAAATTTTCAAATTAGACAATAACATGACTTACTTATGTGGTTTAATTTATTTATGAAAAAAAATGTATAGATACCAAATTGTTGGCCAAATTGAAATACAATTGACACATCTCCTATTCTTTATCACGCACCAAAAAGTGTTTAGTTTTTATTTTTACTACAGTCTACAGAGTAACTATCACTTGAATAAAAAACGGAGGTATTATTGTTATTCACCGGGTTAATTTGTTACTTCCTCCTCTATATGCACCCTTAACATCATTGATTTTTTTTTCCACATATGGTATTACATATGATACTTATGTGTTTATCTTTATTTTGTTGAACATTAGTGATGAGTGATTAAGTAATTGTTCGAATCTGATTTCATTCATGCATGCATGTTCATATCAATCAAAAAATAACTATTAAGTAAACATATAATGATTTAACATTTATAGATGAAATGAATTATATTTAAAAATTGGGGATTGAGTTTGAGTTGATAGAATATTTTATATCAAATGTTACAATCATGCATTTGAGCAATCCATACTGTAGCGACTGGAAATTCCGCGATGTGATTAAGGGAATAAAGTTATAATTCAGTATTGTAATTATAAATTATGTGCAAAATGAATTTTGTTGGTTAATTGTCTTTATTGTACTAGTAACTGAGAACGTAAAATGACCTTTACAGTTTGATGAGTCAGCTACGCATGCTAGCAAAAAAGTTTTTTTTATTAATTTTTACGATTCGCACCAAATAAATATTTTTACCATTTGAAGAGTTTATTTTTCACTGAAATATAATGGTGTCGAGTTTAGGTAAAAGTCTGTCAAATAATATTACCATGAATAGTTTAGACAATATCAAAATTAAGTAATGTGATTTAATTTAATGAAAAAATAGATATACAAACAATACAACACTCACATTCATTCTTAGATGACATCACATATTCTGCATCTTAAAAAGTATGTATAGCGGCAAGTTATTAAAGATTTTCTAAACTTATGTACTGTATTGATATAAAGCATAATCATAGAATTTTTTGATTTTAATTAAAATACGTTAATAAAGCATTTATATTTCTATTCAATTTATAAGGAAAAGTAAAATATGAATTTAACATTTAAAATTAGGTTTTTAGGATGGACAAAATAGTTGAATAATACACAAACATATTCCAAAAATAAAAAAAAACAAATCAGCATAACTCAATTACGACTCATTTACTCTCAATTTGAAACAGACAAAACTCACTTAAAATTCACAATTCACCACACTCTCTCTTTCAATTTGAAGCTGATTCAAGTAATTTATGCTTAGAGCTTGAAGTGTAGCATTCAGTACAATAACTAATCCATACCATTTCATCGGGGGTACTCATTCTGAAAGAAGTAAGTTGGTCAATTCTCTTTTACGTATTCTCATTGTTAGAATAAGAATTTGATGTTCGATTGATCATTGAATGTAAATTGATGCAGAAATGGATCTAAAATAAGTTCAGATATGTTTTGTTTGTACAAATATGGGTGATTTTTACAGAAAGGGGGAATTGGTATGTATTAGAATGTAGCTCTATACTTTGTTAAAGTTCAATTGCTCATTATGTGATAATTGTAATTTTTATATATTAGAGTATCTGTTTTGCTTACTTTGTTCAAAATATGCAGTTTATGGCATTGCCATTTTATGTAAACTATGGGAGTCACCTCCCTGGTGAGGTTAAGTTGTTAGGACCCTTGAATATTGTTTGGACGGGAAAATATCTGAGAAACTCTAAGAGCATCCAAAATCTGTCTGATATGATGAATTTCTACTTAATGAAGCCCTAGCACATGGTTCTATTGGAATATGAAGGAGGAGTGCAGTTCAAATTTCAAGTATATAATCCGTATGCGGTGGAAATGAAATATACAGAAATGACATGGGATTCTGACTTGACCTGGACTGATACCGAGCTAGAAAGACTGAGTACCACTTTTTGTTGTAATGCTAGACGTCCATATTTCAAAATTTATTTTAAAACATTGTCATTTTTTTAATGTGTTATCTCTAATAGTTTTGTTCCTTCTAGGTTATCAATTCAGATATTTGCGACAAATTGGGGTTATGTGAAAAGTCTCCAGTCATTACATTTTGTTTTGAGGATCAAGAATGGCCTATACATGTAAAATGGGTTCCTGACGCAGTCCTTTTTACTAATGAGTGGAATTGGTTCATTCGAGATACACAAATTAAAATTGGTAATATCATTGCTCTCTACCATACTGACGAAGCACTGAAGTTTAGAATATGTATTTTTGATGAATCTGTCATTCCAAAAGATGGAACTTATAGAGGTATCTTGTCATTAACAACTTCTATTTAAAACCTGAGATTTTGAAATTGTTTCCCATGTTGTATTTTAACAGGTGAGGCAGATGATGTTCAGCATTATGCCAAGTTTTTCAAGGTTATTACAGATCATACGTTACAGTTCGGGGAACTGGTATGTTTGTCTGTGTTCTTATTTTATAAGGAGTCAATCACTAATATGAGTTCTTGCAGTAATTGATAACCATATTATGCAGGAAGTACCACATGTGTTTACTGTCATCATGGTACAAAAATTGCCAATAACCTAAAGATTTTTCTCGGTGGTGGGATGAGTGCAAAATTTAAATTCTGTTTTACGGAGAAGAATATTTATGGGATGAATCAGTTTTTACGGAAGTATGTTATACGTGAGGGTTATATTATGTTTTTTTAATATTGCAGTAATTCAGACTTCCAGATTTCTGTTTATGATACGGCATACGTGAATCACCTTCGTCATTGTTGTGGAACATACCGCTTTGAAGATTTCATATTTCCTTCATGTTTGAAGAAGTAATTGAGATTGATGATAGTTTCGATGTAAAATCATAAGCACTTACTATTTTCTCTGTATGATACCAATAACATTAGAATGGTTTATGCGTTTGTGTCATGGTACTTTTCGTTATAAAGGTCTTTTTGTGTTTCATATTTGAACCTGTTTACATTTGGTCATAAACTTTTACATTTGTGAGTATTTTGATGATGGAATTGTATGTTGGTTGTCAAATACTCACTCCCTGAGAACTATTTATGATGAGAGTTATGGAGACTTGCAGTTACCAAAGTTTTAGGTAACTGACTTGCAGTTATTTAACTGCACATTATAGAACATGCAGTTATCAAAGTTTGATGCTTATATACATGACCTCACACATACAATCACATTAACACAAACACCATCTCTTATAAAGCGTCAAAAATGACTTCATGCAGTGCAAAGAGGAAACTATGGTTAGGGATTAAAAATGTGGCAATGGAGGAGTTGAACCAATTGGTTGTCACTTGCGCATATTTCAACACTGATCTGGAAGATGTAAATGTTTTCTTCTCAGAATTGTATGAATCCATGGAAAGCAGGCAATCTGATTTGTTTGCTCGTTCGGTTGGCCTCCAAGAACAGTTAAAGTATTCTTTACATGTCTGTTTCTTTTCATGTCTTACCAATTTCTGGACGTTTGCTTCATAATTTTATCTCTCTCCTCTACAACAATATAGAAGATATTTTGCAGAATGGATCAAGGAAAATACGTGGAGAATCATCCCAAAGCAGTGAAGAAATTCCACCATCTTATATGGGAAATCCACTCAGATTCCTAGGTGATATATCCACCTCCCTACGTGGTCATGAGACAACCTTGAAACTAAACGCTGCAGAGATGGTGAATGGCTTTCAAAAGTTTGGCGATGGGTGGAAGGAGCATTTTGCTAATTTGAATGGCTAGGCTGATCAGTTGATTGAAGCCATTGGTAGAATTCGCATATTAGTGGATGATTATGGTCGCAATATATGATTCATATTTCAGTATATTATTAGAAGAATGTTAGTATGTTAATGTTTAATCAACGTTACTATAAACTAGCGACAATATTATTCTGCATAAAGTGTTTGTAAGATTATTGGATCAAAGTGAACATTGTTGTTATCTATATTCAAATTGCATCATTGTCTTCCAATCTACATGAAAAAGAGTATCATTTATTTTGTATGTTATTCCCTTTTGTAACAGCAACATCTAAAATTATATTCACATGTCATAAGTAAACATTGATTTCGACAATGACATATAACAAATGATTAGATGAGTAAAATATTCATATGAGTCTACATTAAAATTTATTCCAATTCATAAGAGAAAGTTTGGCTGAATACTAAAATCTCAAAACAGTCATCTTTAAGATGACAAAAACTCAAATGTAATGCAAAATAGCAGACATTCCAGAACACAATCTGGCTAAATCTTATTATGAATAAATTGACTGCAAATGTGTAGGGAAGACTTCACGCCAAAAGTAGTTTATTTAGACTGTTCCACCAAGTATGTTATAGACACAATAGTACACAACATGTTCATTAGAGTTTATACAATTCAATCATGTTTTATATCTCTCCCAGTACTAAAAATTTACATTACCCAAAAAGTGTTTATACCTTTGCCTCAACACCTCAACAGCCGGATGATTAATATTGAAATAAATCTGTGAACATGATGAACTTCTTATCTGCAGTGAACCTATTAGAAGCAATTTACCAATAAGAGTTAGTTTTCACCATGAAAAATAATTATAGTTTCTAGTAAAGATATGTAGATTGACAGTAAATGGAACCATTATGGATTAGTGGCCTCATTGTTGTCAAGATCACTATTGGAGGATACACAACATTTCCTTCTAGCGTCGTTGCTACATCATCAGTATATTGATCCCAAGCACAAATCTGAACCATGTTGCTGATATGGAAACAAAGATAGACAATCATATGAACATTGGAAAACACTGATCGAAACTACATTTATTGGGAAAGCATGGTCTTACCTGCCATCAAATAACTCAAAACGAAGAAACTTTTTCTCACCAAATCGTGTATAAACTTGCTTTACTGGTTCAATGTTTTGAGCCATGCCAACAATATCTATGCAATGTCATCTAATTAGAATTTGTAAACGATCATTTTAAATAAAAACAATTATGTGATAACATACAGAAATACCTATAGCATGTACAGGGACCTCATGTTCAGAAAGTGACATTGCAAGTTCAGAAATCTCAGGAATAGTCTTAATCTCAAACTTGTGCCTTGGAATGGTATTTAATTCAAAAGGAACAAGATGGACAATGGTATCATGTGCGAAAACAATAATCTTATCAGAAGATACAGGTCTCAAAAGTCCTGCAGGCTCCATTACTATTAAGTTGTGAATATCATATGCGTTTCCTTCAAGTATGATATTGCTACCATCATGCCAAATCACACGATTCACAAATGCAAAGACATGACAATCCTGCATAACATTGGCTCATTAAAAAACTTTTCTATATAAACATTGATCATACACAACTACTTTATAAACTGAACGACATTACCTCAGAATCAAGCAAAATTAGATTAATACCTCGGAATTGCTGATTGCGAGAAAATGAAGGCCACATCCGAGTAATACGTACACGAACCCTCCAATCAGTCCTAGTGCTATCAACTGATGCAAGATTATTTTCCATGCCGGCCATGACAAAGATGAACAACAACCAAATGATTATTAAAAGGCTACACAATTTAAACACTCATAGAACATATGTTAACCATATATGTAAAATGATTACTATGTCAACCATGGATTTAGGTACATGATTGATGTTAATCCAGTTGGCGTAATCTTTACATATGAGTTTGTTAGGATTTGGATTCTGCATAAGTAATTCAATATTCTAAAAATAATTATAATAACTTCACATGGTATAACAATGTCTACGACCTTCAAATTAGAATAAATCGTCTAGTACAATATTTTCGGTGGTGATTTCTTCCTAAACATCTATTACAACAATTAAAAGCTTAACAGGTTCGGAAATTAAGACAAAATATGATGAACATATTACTTTTAATTCTACTTAGACTTTTTAATTCGTCAATTTGATGTTACCATTATTTTAAGTTAAAATACCAAAAGTAGAAGGCAACCAGACATGATTAAGTCTATTTTGTTATGCATCTCGTATCTCATGATTTTCTTTCAATATTATCTAAAACCATTTACTACATTTATACAGCTAAACGTTGAGAAAATATTTAGCATCAAATGTTACAATCAGGGATTTGAGCAATCTATTTAAATAGTTAAACGCAGAACAAACATGTTGTGTTAGATAATCATGCAAACGATGAAGAGCCGGTTGATTTGAATATAGAAGATGCAGTACAAAATGCTAAAAATGAACAGGATGATAATAAGGCTAATGAACTCCAATAATAAGCAGAAATCAGCAAGGGCATACATTCAAACCATCTAAAATTCCAACATAAAGTTTTAAACATAAACAATGACTTGTCTCTAAAACTTATTTAGATATCCTTAACGAAAATTCTGATTGAAATAAAAAGTTTTTTTTCATGCGACATCCGTGCAATGCATTCTCTTTCCAAATATCAAAAACCACCTTCGACTCTCTCCTCCTGCAAAGGAAACAGTAAGAAATATATTACAATATTTAATTTCATATATTTAGTCACTTGTGTTCAATCTTATGAGACCTTACTTCTGTAACAAATGCTATATTTACCTTATTTAATTCATCAATCACTATCGGCACCATCATATCCCATGCCCTCAAGCATGTAACACACATAAATATATTAAGAGATTTATACCCAAAAATAGTTAACGTACAAAGTTTTCAAAATAATAATTTTACACATACCAATGCCTAAAGTTAAAAACCTCCTGTACTCCCGGGTTAATGTAGAATTTGGAGGCCGTAGTATTAGTGATTATAGCGACGCCTTAACAACCAAAAATAACATGTTACAAACGTACAATGTGCTTGTCTAAGTAAATAATATAATAAACTATCTTAACTCCATAAATTTAACCTTTATACATGACAACTTTGGCACTTGACAGAACAATAATGACCGGTGTCTCTTCACCATCTTCATACAGTGAAGTCATACATTCAGTCAATGCACCCCATATATCCACTTTGAAAGAAACACTTGTAACAAAACACATAGAAACGAACAAAATTTAAATTTAAGTAGATACATTAGTTCAATAAATTTCTAAACGTGTAACTTAATTTTTACTCTGGTCCTTGAGTAACATTGAATCGTATAAGAGGCTGAGCTCCAAATATTGTCTCAATGTTCACCCTTGGCTGGAGATCAGCAAAAACTCCTATGATATCTGATAAAGAACAATGTCATATAATTAAAACAAATGCACTTTTTACATTGTTGTGTTAGTATAAAGCATATGAAATTTATTGATACCTATGACGAATGTCCTATCTAGAGCATAAGATTCAGGATTTATAGCCAACTGAGGTAAACTGACAAATTCAAAATTGTGCCTCTCTATGAAAATCCGGTCTAAGTCATTTGGATACATAGTTTGGACTGTGGTTAAAGGTGTAAAAACAATTTTTAGCGCAGAACGAACATGCCTCAAGATACCAGATGCGTGGATAGTAATGAAATTTGTTATTTCGATATTTGACCCTCAATAATAGTGTTGTCAAGAGAGTTCCATATATCAGCTCTCACAAAAGCCTGCATATGATCATTCTTATAAACACGAAAACATGTAGGTTACAATAGTATACTCGCAACTATAAACGTGACAACGTAAAACAATCTGTTTTAAACATTACTTACTCGAGGGTCCAAAAGAATCAAATTACATACAACAAAGACTCCTTCTTTATTATTAGTATGCCACAATCTTGTGACTCGAACTCTTATCCTCAAGTTTCGGCTGTAAATGTACAGTGAGGAAAGCGAATGAACTATAACTGGAGCTGAAAGAATTGAATTTTGAAATATATATTAAAAGAGAACATAGTAGTAAACTCCAGAATTCATAATCGTTCACCATGTAATACAAATTGTATGAAGAATACTAACCCATGATGCTTGCAAGATGTGGTATGCAACGTTTCTTCTGCAGCTCTAAGTTATAATACAGGAACAACTATGATAATATCGGAATTAAAACAAAATGCTATGAAAAATTTTTAGATGCATATCTACAACTTTAATTTAGAGATATGATCAGATTACATGTTTTATGCCGCCAAAGTTGTTATATGTGATATGTCAGGCTATTAATATGGAATGAAGTTAGTTACTCTGAAATATGTAAAGTCAATCGTGGAGTGAGAATATGATACTTCTTGATATTTTGATTGTACCAAAATATGTATATTTTAATTGTTAATTTTCTTTAGATGATTTCATAAATCAAATTAATTAGTTGTTGCACAGAATCGTGAACATAATGATTGACGATTATTGAATATTATTGTCCTATTATTGAAAAAAAGGAATTAAGTGTAAAGTAGACCTAAAATCTTCCACAATTAATTAGTATCAAGTACATATACAATATATTTTTCAACCTTAGAAGTTCATAATAGGAGGCTTAATCAATTCATTTTGTAGATTTGATCGAAAGCATAATGATACATTAATTTATAACTTGGTAATTACTTATGCAAATCTGTCAAGAATATTATTTTACCAACAAAATGATTGACGTAGATATGAGAAATTTATTATTACAATATAACATATCGTATTCATATACCCATACAGTGAACACATAAGTGAGCCGATTACACATTTTAATTTATTAACAATTTCAGATTATGCATGTCTATTAAAGTCAATGGTTATTTGTAATTTGTATTGTGATGATATTATAGCGTGAAATACAAATGTCAAACCTTCATAAGAAAAATTATTCTACATATTAATTAGCTCGAATAAGCAGTATTGTCTGTAATCCGTAGTAAGAGCATATTAAATCTTAAAAAATCCACAGTTGACAGTTTAATATGTACCAAAATTTCATAACGATATTTTATTTCAAAACATTGTGTTGATCAATAATTAATTTAAATATCTACATTTGTCTTAGACGTATATTATTATTTTTAATCCAATTACAATTTAAAAAAAATAAATTACAAATATATATATAATCCGGCTCCAAATAAAGAAAACGATACCAATTATATATTGGAAACTATTACAAATTTAGCATGAGAAGATGAGTGAACATATATAACAAAAGGATAAATAATAATCTATTAAAGTCGAAGGACCTTAGTAATGTTTATAGTGAGAATATTATGCCGTAAAGTACAAACTTTTAAACTTAATCACAGAATATTAAGAAATTAAAAATCTTGAATAAATAGTAATATTTATAATCCGTAATAAGGGCATATTTAGTCAAATAAACTTTTTGTAACAAAAACACGAATTGCCAACTTCTATGTTAAGATTGCAGCATATTGTTTAACAAAGAATCGTAGTTTTTTTGTTATTCTTATATGGGCATAATATTGCGATGATATTATGGCGTAGAAAATAAAAGTTAAAACTTATTCTGCATATTAATTAGCTCGAAGTAATCAGTAGTAAAAGCATATAAATTCTCAAAAAATCTGCAAAATATAGTTTACATCGAATCTCAAGGGAGGAGAATTTAAGAGCCTATCCCTTAAATGTGTTTTAACTTCGTTCACGTGGTTTGCCGGCTATTGCGTGGGCCCGTAATATTTACCCAGTGCACACCCGAAGAGTAGCGGCTGCGGGATACCTACGATAAAAAAAATATGTACAAAAATTTGATAACAATATTTTAGTTCAAAATAATTTGTTGATCAATAATTAATTGAAATATCTATGTTTGTTTTAGACAATTATTATTATTTTTAATCAAATTACACTTACAAAACATCTTATTGCAAAAGATATATAATCCGGCAAAGAATTAAAAAAATATCAATTTTATTTTTAGCATTGGAAGATGAGTGAACATGTATAACAAAATGATACATAATACTCTATTACGAATTCTGGTTATTTGAACTATAATTGTGAAGATATAATGGCGTAAAATACAAAACTTAAAACTTAATAACATAATATTGAGAAATTAAAAATCTCGAATAAATAATATTGTTTATAAACCGTAATAATGATATATTCAGTTAAATAAACTTATTGGAAAAAATAATTCACGAATTATTAACTTTTATGATAAGATTACAGCATATTGTTCTAAAAATAATAAATGTTTTTTTGTTAGTATATAAATGATATTTACTTGCTCTTTTAAATGTTATTTTTAAATTTTTAACATATTCATAATTATGTAACTAAATTATGTAATCTTACTTAATATTCATAATTATGTAATAACTTATAATTCTTTTATTACATCTTTCCAACTAATTAAACACAAATCATAATTACACATAGAGATGCGTGCTGTTTGACTTTTTAGTGGTTCAATAGTTTTTGGTATTTTGATCAAAATAAACCCTTGCATGCAAAGCCCCATTCAAAGTGAATACTACAACTAAACCGCAATCCAACTCTGCACGGAGCATCGACTGAAAACTTTTCCATCTGATCATTCAACAGTTGTCATGGAGGTATGTTTCTACTCTATCCTTCAACTAGGAACCTGATGATTGAATATCAATATCCAATAGATGTTTACTGTCTTCGATTTTTTCAATCATGCTCATGTTTATATACAAATATGTATAGTGAATAGCTTACATTTATGATTCTATGAAAATAGTTATTAAGATTAGTTTAGGATTGACAATGTAATCTCGTGATAACATTGTGTATTGATTAATATTGGGTATTTTTTCATATAGTATTGTCATATTATATGTTGAATTATATGGTGAAAAATCAATCCAATTCTTTTAAGTATGTCGTTGGTAGTCTTAATCTGTTTTGGCTAGCAGTGTATGTTGTGATTTTGGTTATATTGGTTTACTACTGGGACAGTCATTCTATATATTCAACTCTGCTATATTGATTTGTAATAGTATCTTCCATGATTGTATTAAGAGATATTTAGCATTGCGACTGGACTTTGCATCTGACCTGATTCACAGTAGCAAGAGCTACTTCAATATTCTGTAATCCATTAACAAAATGATCACGCTTGGATTAGAAGCCAAAAAGACAATAACATTACAATTGTTGCATTGCACAGGTCTCGGTAATTGGCCAATTAGACTTAATAATTTGTTGTTGATAATTATACTTATGTATATTATTCCATCTCAACTGCAAAACTGTGAGCCTGTTAACATTCCATCATTCATCATTGAGGTCGATGCCACAATGCAACCTCTCATGGATGAAATGGTAAATAACTTACTCAATTGTCCCAATACATGTACTGACTATCATAATTGAGCAAATGAATAAGTATTTGCTTATGTCTTCAGAAATTACCACTCTCCATTGTTTCTACATATGGTGAAAATCTTCCTGGTAATGGATTAATAATGCTACCAAATGACCAACATCTACAATTCTCTTATGAGAAAAACAGGGAAAGCTTAACTGGAGTTGGGGAACTCAACAAATTGTTCAAAAAAGGCATTGGTTGTAAACTTCTTCTTTGCTACAAAGGTGAAGGAAATATCCGGGGTCACATTTTTGATAAGACGGGATGTGAAATAGAGTATATCATACCAGAAAAACCGAATTTCAATGTGGCCAAGCGAGGTAAAAGTCTAATCTGCTCTTCACTATATGGCTGAAAATTGCATTATTTTAAGTCATGATTGTAATTATACTTTTTACAAACATGATCAGCTAATGTTGCTGGAGCTGGATGGAAAATTTTAGTTAAAGCTAATGAGAATACAATCTATGATGGCTTAGTTGTAAGTTATTTTCTTATAAACTTATAAAATGCTTTAATCGGGCAAAACTTTCTACTTACATAATTGAAATACATAGGATAAATATGTTTTAACTTTTGATGCAGGATATTCCACATTCTTTCGTGGCACGCTTTGGCAAGCATATTCCTGATGTTGTTCTCTACTGTTTCCCTTTGAATACAGTGTTTACAGGTTATTTTTCCAAATATGACAAAAGGTTCTTTGGTCTCTATAAAATTCCAGCATATATTCAACTCAACCTGGGAGATTTTATTGTGCTCACCAACTGGGAAGCTGGTCGGTTTGATGCTGTCATTTTTGACAAATATGGAGTGCAAAGGATGTTTGCACATCAGACCCCAAAGCCTAGTGAGAACTCTAATAATAGAAACTCTGTTATACAGTATGGTCATATTAATTGACGATCATTGCAGAACTTACATAAACTATTTTTGGTTTATACCGAATTCATTGTTTACCTCCATTTGAATACACACATTTAAAGATACAAATGTTCTTTTTCTTGATGCAGAGAACGTCCAGGGAAATTAGTTCGGGAATAATGGAATGGAGATGAATTCGAGTGAAAACATTTCATGACCATGGTTGCGTGTTTGCCTATATTCTAATGTTTTTAACTTATGCTTTCAACAAAGAAATGTAATATTGATACAGTCGCCAATTATTTTGGCATGGATTTCACTTTAAGACGTATCATTGTAAACATGGCATTTGCCATGCTTGGTATTACTGAATTGTTATAATTTTTTATAATTATCGACTAAAGATAATATTGGGCTTATGTATTAATTCCTTGGGTGATTTGATTAAGGTACTTACCTAATCATAGTATCAACTCATGGGTTATGAATTACATATATGTAGTTGCGATTTAATGAAAGTGGATATAATAACCCACATGTAGATTTAAAAACTATGTGAGTTACACTTTTATTATAACTAATATCTCATGATACTCATGAAAACTATAGTTTCACAATGATGGTTTCAATAATCACAAATTTGGAGACTCGAGGATTTCGTAAGTTCTTTGCTGTTATAAACTGACCACATCTAACAACTTTAAGGTTACTTCATATGGCATAATTGATTCTGGCCAAAATATGCCCAATTATGTATTCTTCCTAATTTGTAATTGTGGTTTTGATATTACAAAATCTATAATTATATAATTGTTATCTCTATCATATCTTTATTTATTGTAACAAAATATTGTATGCCACAATCTATCTTGGACTACATACCAAATTAACTTCATTTACATGTTCAAAACATATATATTACAACACATTCTTAATCTTAGTTTGATCAACAGCAAACAATAATATTCCATTCAACATAAGTCTAGAAATTACAAAACTTAAACTACCAAATGTTTCAATTTCGTACTAAATTCAATAAAACTGCAAAACATCAATCACAAACATCACCAAGAAAAATCTTGAACAAAAGTAATTGCACTGTGCAATGATCTCAACCCAAATTCCATATGTGTGACATGGTTAAACATTGATTATAAAATTTACCTTGTTCACAGTACTTCTCTTTCACAGTCAACTCACAAAGTGAATATCAAAGTTGTTCACCAAAAGGATTTCCTTCAATCCTGTTTATCGGGTCTTTATTTCTTGCATTTGGACAAAATTTAGAAAGAGGAAGCAAATTGTCTACATCCGATATGTACCAGTCATATTCTCAAGCAAATGAACAATGTCTACTAACTTTGATTTAAGATCAACATTCCAACAATATGAGACATTTCTTCAACAACCTGATCTTTTTCATATGATCTGTACACGGCTCTAAAAAAGACAAAACTAAAATAAGATGAAAAATGATTACCGGAGAGAAAAGAGAAGAGAGAGTTTGAAGATTATGATCCACATTATTGCGCATGAAAAGCATTCGAACCGAGTTATAAAATATATCTTGCTCAACTTCAAGAGAAATGGCAAAATGAATAAAGCCATGGAATTGGTCATGCCTAACTTCTAGATAATGATTATGGTATTGGTATAGAACATCCCAATTGAGCTTCTGCAACATCTCTTTAACTTGGATTCGGCTTGCTTTGGTGAAATAGGCCATCAACAACTTTCCAAACATGTGAAAGCTATCAAGATCATGTGTTATGAATGCAAACAATATAACCATAATATCAGTATCAATGGTGAAAATGTTAAAGTTTGCCATGATGTAGTGAAGATAGTGATTTGGTAATGAAGCAAAATTAGAATGATAGCTGATTATGATAAGGTCTAAATGCAACAGTTATATATGTAAAGGCGGGCAAAATTGGAGTTCTCCAACTCTGTATAAATATAAAGTGGTTTATGTATTCCAATTAACTGCATTAAATGTGAAGAAAAACTTTTCACTTTCTACTCTACTTTAAAGAGTTATAACTTCATAAATGCGTAATGATTAAATGGAAGTAAGTTGGATTATTGGAAAATACTAATACATCATTATGACTTGTAATAATAAAAATAGTTGCCAAAATATTTTTGTCTTGTGGGAATAAACATAATCATGACTTTAATTGAATAACGTGTCAGTAACAAAATACAGCATTATAGGTAATCGAAAAAAAATAGGAATGGAGAATCCATGTAACATCAAATCAAACATATTTTCACATTCACATATTTAATAAGTACAATAATTATTTACATTGATATATAAAACCCATTTGTACATTATTTTTACATTTTTACATAAGGATTCGGTACTTATATATAATTAACAGGAGCAAACACAAACAATTGAACATGCTTAGAAATTCACAACAACACCATCTTGAACTGGTTCAGGGTTATCAATTTCAACATCTTGAAACCGGGCTTGTGGAGGGCCAATACCTAAATCCATATTAAGAAATTCATAAATGTTGTCAACAGGTCGGTCCAATGTTTGCAAATCATGGAGATTTTATCTACCAATAGATGCCAAGCGTCTTGCAACAAAGTTCCTATGCGGATGTACCAAATTAATTTCATAACGAATGTTAGGATCATTAAGACGTGAAAGGATAAATCTGAAAGTGCTCCTAGTATGTGGTGTTAATCCGTTCTCTCTGTAGTACTTGCATTCACGGTAAGCCGGGATATTATCAGTCTCAATGATAACACGTTCATACTGGTCTTGAAATGCTCTACGCATTCCTATCAAAATAGCCCATAAAGCACTATTCAGATTAGTTAGGCCTGGAATGGTGTCATATGTTAATCTAAGAAGAAAGCCATTTGAATCTCTCACAACAACGCCAATGCCATTTCTATTTTGGCTTTCAGGAGCATCCTGAACAAACTCACTGTGAACATTTATCTTGATCCAACCTTGAGCAGGGAATTCCCATACACGTTCAACATGTTCCATGATTACCTGTTTTGTGTTTTTGGTATTCTTACTAAAACGTTTAAAGACCAACTAATCTCAACCATAATGACAGACTTCTATATATACAAAAAAGGTACATAGATGTGACTGTTGGGGAATGGATGTTGAGTTTTATTTATAAAACAGTTTTTTTCCTTAATAACTAACTTCAAACAGTTATAACTATATAATATTAACTACCTGTAACATATATAACTAAAAGCAGGAATCGAAAATTTGGTGTTCCTCTTAACATTGCATTAAACATTAAAAATGTGATTATCCAAAATTATGAATTAAACGACAAACAAAACCAAAGAGAAATCTTCATAGATTATAATATAAAAACAAACTTGAAACAACCGGAAATAATGTTTAGAGTTCAATGTGATAATGAAATATCATAAATAAAAGCTTAGGAAATTGGATTGCAAGATCAAATGCCGCATCCATGCCACAAAACAGAGGCACATCATCACTTCTCCTGTAATATTAGAGCATTTTAATGTAAGATACGCATACGTTAAGAGATTAACTCAAAAACTATCATTACTATTTACCATTTTATCTTCTTACTGATGGATTTGCAAGATCCAGGGGTTTTTGAACTCTCAGCCTAATCAAATGACTATAATGCAAACATTTAGTCAATAATGTTTAATTATATTCCAAAATACAGTAAAACCTCTGTAAATTAATACTCGATTAATTAATAATCTCTCTAAATTAATAATTTTGTCCGGTCCCGACTTGGGCCAGTTCAAAAAATGATCAATTTCGATAAGATAATAAGATAATAATTTTTTTGAAAACCCTGTATAAAAATATGGTCCCAATAAAACTATAAATTAATAATTCCCTTATATTCATAAAAATATAGCTATTACATCTTTGTAAAATATGATTCAATTGTAGTTTGCTTTTTCATATAATTTAAATCAACATGAAGCTCATCCCTAATCTTCCTTATTGCATCCAAAAGCTCGGGTGTGGTGCTTTCATGTTGCATCAAAAAATTATTAAGCATTTTTGATGCCTTGAGTGCTTCTTTACGTGTAACCGGCTCCAACGGTGTTGTATCGTCTTCAAGATCATCTTCAACACTATTTTCAAGGATGGTGTTTGCAATCTCTTCTATACTCTGGACCTCGGAACATGATTCATTTTCACCCGGATAATCTAAGAAGTTATTAACATCCATTTTATTACGATAACCTAGATCCTTAATCATCACCTCAAGTTCATGAATGTATTCTTCCGGAGTTGTATGTTCATTTAAATTGCTCGAAACTTCATTTATGGAACGAATTTTGCAATGTTGAAAGCACCTTGCTATTGACTCTTGTTTTACATTTGTCGTCCACGTCGCGACTGCATAATTGATAGCATCCAAAACATTAATCTTTCCTGGATCAGATTGTCCCAACTCATAACCTTCTAATAACCCACGATAAAATCTCCTGCGATAGTGCATCTTGAAAGCTCTTATAATTCCTGCATCATAAGGTTGGATTTTTGATGTCATGTTAGGTGGCAAGAAGTACAACTCAACATTTTGTAGTCCTTCAATATTTTTTGGATGTGCTGGACAGTTATCTACCATAAACAAAATTCTTCTGCCTTGCATTTGGCTATCAAACCAACGAATGTATTCATCAAAAAGTACATTAGTCATCCAAGCTCTTTTGTTTGCACGATAATGACAATTCAAGCTGCCCATGTTAACATTCTTGAAGCACCGTGGCTTTGCATACTTTCCAATAATCCATAAAGGAATTTTTTCAGAGCCATCTTCATTGCAACATATAACAACCGTGAGCCTTTCTTTGTCTTGTTTTCTTCCTTCAAGTTGTTTCGTAGCAAGAGAGTGATCAGCTTGTAACCTGTAAAACAAACCAGTTTCGTCCATGTTAAAAACATCTTTCATAGGGAACTGGTTTATTTTTTCCCTTATGGACTCCAGTTTCTTCTCCATGTCCTGTACATCAACAGAACCACTTTCTCCAAAGCGACGAAATGACTTAATACCATGTCTTAACTTGAATTTCTCAAGCCAACCTTGAGAAAAAGTGTGCTCCTGATCTTGTTGGGGGTATAAAATTTTCATGGTCTCTTTTGCCTTCTCTAAAATTAGCTCTCCTGTCATATTAACACGATCTTGGTACTGGAGAAACCATTCATAGAGAACCTTCTCCATATCTGGATATTTTGCTGGTTTATGTCGCTTAATATCTTTTCTTTTCTCCAAGTAATTAGCTGCAAGATAGTCTGCTGACCTTTTCAGTGTATTTGATATTGTACCTTGACTAACTTTTAGATGAAACTTATTCTCGAGCCACAACTGGAGATCTTTTTGAGTGCATAATGAATTTTCTCTTTTATATTCACATAATGCTTTTCTTGCTTCATCCGTCATTGTTGATTTTGTGACACCTTTTAGATGAGAAGCCATTGTTTTGTTTGTATAATTTCCCCCCCAATCTAGTATATACAGTATATATAATATATTTTATGACTACACATACATTGAATACTTTCTATGTAAAATACAATGAATTAAATTAATTCATGTACTTTGAATTTTCCTAATATACATTGAATATTTTCTATGTAAAATACAATGAATTTAACTTATACACTACATGGACTTTGAATCTAATATATTGTACATTACATTGACTTTCTAAATTCATATACATTGAATTAATTGAATTAAGTATAAAATATAAATTGTACAATTCATTTTATTTAAATTTATGTGAATAAAAATTTAATCAAAAGTTAATTTTGTTTGCTACCGAAAATTCTCTATAAATTAATAATTAATAATTTATCGATTAATTAATACCTCTCTAAATTAATAGAATTCTCCGGTCCCAACTATATTAATTTATAGAGGTTTTACTGTATGCAATAACAGTAATTTATGAAAAAATTCTCATACCTCTGACAAATCAAGGGTAGGAAAATCAACATGATTGGATGATTCAGAAGTTGACATGGCATACATGTTTGAATCATACATGTCTTGGGCTTTGATGATAAAATTTTCAGAAACATCTTTGGCTGCATGAACTTCAACAACAACAATAATTTCTTTCCCGTCCATGACATGCAGAAATGCAGGAAACACTTTAGCATCTACATCTTCCTGTTTTGATAATTAAGTCATCAACATAATTGGTCTGTATTGCAAACAATTTATAATATGGAAACAAAATTTAAAAATATAATTGATTGAACCTTTGTTTGCTTCAAATAAAGATGTGAAGCAGAGCATCCTATGAGCCGTTTCACAACACGATCCATGAGAAGAATGCTCCATGAGAACGATTGATCCACAACACCAGCCTTTACACTGAATCTGTGAGTGAAAAAAATTATTAAATAATTCAACATTTCGTAATCCAAACAAATTGTACCAACCAAATGTTAAATATATTATTTCCTATGTGTCAATACCTTTTTTCAGCAACGGGAAAAGTGCGATTACATTTACCGCATTTAAATCTATTCCCAACTTCAACAACTTCTAAATGACATTTTCTACATGAATATGAAAACCAAGGATGTCCTTCCTCCAACTTAGCAATTGTCAAACCACAATACAATTTCTTCTGCAATTGATAATTTTGAGGATAATGTTATAAATGAAAATTATACAGCATATAAATCTAAGATAATGCTCTAAAACTTTTGTCAAAAAAGAATTAACCTCAACACTGCCAGCAACATTGTTAACTAATGTTTTCAGATTTATAAACTCATAAGGAGAGGCCAATGTTAACGCATAGCTATCATCCGCATCATCCCTCGACGGCTTGTAGCCTTCAAGTTCAAGCCTACACATTATATAATGTACATACCATATGCAATCTTGACAAAATATGGAAAAGGAGTAAATGTTTATAAGATTGTACCTGTTTCTCATCTCAAGTACACATTCATCATCAAGATTAAAGTACACTTTCGAGGATGCCAAGCTGCTGATTTGAAGCGTATTTAAAGTTTTAAAGCAATATGTATCTTACATAAAATATAATTTAATATAACCGTGTATAACCTTACTGACAAATTAGTATATAGCATAAAATACTAAAGATCAAACCGTTGTATGTTCCTAGCTTTACGCTTGTCAAGATTACAATAACATTTTCCTCATGGTTATATTCCTCATATTGATCACTGACAACTTTCGCCATATCTCCCCATATACCAACCCTGTGCTTGTTGCTACAATGTAATCAAGTAAATATTTAATTATTTACTGATCAAGGTCCCAAAATTGATAACGACGTAAAAATTAATAAAAAATTGTATGTTGAATTAAAAGAATAACCTTGCATCACAAATCTTGAATCGAACAATATCCCTATCTCCAAACTTAGTGGGGATTTTGCTTACTTTAATAAAGTCTTCAACAACTCCAATTATATCTACAATATATAAACACATGGATTGTAGTCAAAACTTTTATAATAATTGTTAATACGAATAATAATAAGCCAAATAGGAAAAACGAAGTAACCTATAACAAATTCTGGATTCTCTTTAGGACCATATTTTCTGGCTTCATCCATCAAATCACCCAAATCCATAAATTCAAATTTGTATTTTGGAATCATAACATAATCAGTGCATGGTTGGAAAGTAGTAGCATTTGTAAATCTTATAGATGTGTATGTAGAAACAGGTTTTAAATTCCCAGAAGCATCCCTAACCTTAAACGTGTCAATAATATAAACAGCTCCTTCAACAATATTCTTCCCAATAAGTTTCCAAGTATTAGCAAAAGCAAATGCATGAATATGAGTATTCTGCACATAGTATAAAGTGGAAAAGTATAATCATAAATATCCATTCTAAAAATGTAAACATAATCAATATAGAACGAAATCAACATATTAGGTAGTTACATCATCATCAAGAAGAATGAGATTCCAGCCTTTCGTTATTCCTGATTCAGAAGACACAGTAGGCCATATTCTTGTAACTCTTGCCTTGATCTTCCAATCTAACCTAGATTTGTCAAGACTTAAAATGTGTTCAAACATGAGGGTTTCCATCTTTGCAAGATTTCGTGAAAACAATTTGTAATTTAAATTAAACAGGATGATCTATTATTAGAATTTAAAAGTCACAACTCCTGAGAGAGCTTACATGTTCTATTCTTAATGAAGGTACTGAACTTAGAATATCACACTGACGTGGTGGTCTTTTTGTAGTCCATTACCCTACATTAACGGGAATGATAATTGATGACATACTGTTGAATGAAGTGCACGACAAACATATATTGTGGACTTGATCTTTCCCTTTTAATACGTGACATAAGGCCTGTAAAGAGATAATCCAATCAGCCTTTAACTGAATCATAAATATATCATTTGATTGGATAGATTATTATTTGATACGATGATGATCAATGTGATTGGCTCAACATCAAGTTAGTTAAATGGATTAGTGGGAACTAATTATACAGCTTTGTTATATACATGCCATTCTTTTTTATTATTTTTAAATACAATAAATTATTTTTCCAAACGAAATGACATAAAATTATAATAATAAAAATAAATTCAACTGTTAAACAAATCACATACCACGAAATAAGGATTTCAAGTACAAAATACTCACGGTCAAACAATTACAATAAGTTAGTTAAATCAAATATGATCACAATTTAGGAAGGTTATAGAAAACTTCTTCAAACACAACATTTGATGTTATATTTGTGTTTTTCCCATTATCGTCATCAATAAGAATATTTAGTCCTTCTGGAGATGTAACACGGGATATTGCAACGTATAACTAACCATGAGAGAATACGGGTCGAGGAAGATACAATCCAATTGTGTCCAATGATTGACCTTGGCTCTTGTTCACAGTCATGGCAAAACATATTTGGAGAGGAAATTGTGTTTTTTTAAATTCAAATGGCCAATTCGTGTCTGTTGGGACCATATCGATTCTTGGAATTAATTGTTTCGTACCAACTTGAGATCCACAGAGAATTTGACATTCTATACTGTTTTTTTTGCAACCAGTAACTATCATCCTTGTACCATTGCATAGACCCATAATCTGATTTAAATTCCTCATCAACATAACAACAGCTCCAACCTTTACTTTCAACTCATGTTTAGGCATACATGGCATATTTATGGAGTTCAGATACTCAACTGGAAATGACGAATCAAAGTTATTGTTGTCAACACCCTTGTCTTCAATTGAATCTTTGCTGAGATAAGTATGCACATTACCCAGAACTATTTCAAGAATCTGTACATTGATATCATCAACTACAACGTTTGTTGGAGTCAAAATAGATATCGATCTCAGATACTCCTGTGAATGCAAGTTATTCTAAAAATCTGGATATATAAATGTCAATTAGGGTTTTAATGGGACTTTTCAAGGGACTCTTGACAACATATTTATCAGGAACTACAAACTCAGTTTCAACATCTACACACGATGAGTATCAATGCATTCAACTCTTCCGTCTCCAATCTCAAGTTGCCATTTACTAAAGTCAGCTATTACTTTATTTCTAGCTTCAGAATTACCTGAATGTAATCTCATGTTCTGACTGAGAAGAAAGACCTTGCAAGATTTCCAAAGCCGGGATTTGTTAAATGATGCATTCACTATTTTAGCCCTTCCAGCCTTAGGCAGAACATGTAATATTTGTCGAAAATCGCCTCCAAAAACAACTGTAATACCACCGAAGGGTCTTTTTCCTCGTTCTACATCAACGGCAGCCATTATGTCTCGCAAGCTTCTGTTCACGGCTTCAAATGCATAGCGATGCTGTATTGAAGCTTCATCTCATATTATAAGACTTGTGTGCTGCATCAATCTGCAATGTATGTACCATGTTTTATTCCAGCAATAGAACTCTGATCTAATTTAAGCGGTATTTTAAACCTAGAATGAGTTGTTCGGCCATCAGGAAGAAGTGTAGCAGCAATTCCTGAGCCTGCAATAGGAAGAACAATCTTTCCTTCTGATCGAAAACGTGAACAAAGAGTTTGCCAAAGAAACGTTTTATCGCATCCACCGCTCCCGCAAACAAAAAACATTCCACCTTTATTTTTGTTTACATTATCAACAACTGCATTATATACATCCACACTACTAGAAAAAGTAGAATAGACATCGCCTTTTAAACATCGGTTGCTGTTGGCACTGATGTAAAAGGTGTTTTTTACATCAGTTTTACTCAACCGATGTCTTTTTATAAGATACACATCGGTTTTTTAGACCAACCGATGTTATAAGTCTGTTTTAAAAAATTTATCAAGCGCCTCCCCCTTTCCCCCCTAACCAAACCTTTCCCTCCTTTACCAAATAATTCATTCCCTCTTAAAACTTTCCCCCTCATTTTTTGCCTTAGAAAAATATCAAGTCACAGATCCCCCTCTTTTCAATATAACATTAAAATAAAATTAAAAATTAAAATTCATACACTCTTAAAACATAAAACCAAACAAATCCAAATCTCATCATCTCTTTCCTCTCTCACTTTTGTCCACTGAACGGCTCTCGATTTCTCTCTCTCTCTTTGCTCGACTATGCTCTCCATCCCCCCCTCTCTCTCTCTCTCTCGCTTTCTCTCTCTCTCTCTCTCTACTCGAATAATCTCTCTCTGTGCTATGTGCTCTCTTTATCTCTCTATGTGCTCTCATCAAAATTTAAAGGGTCGTAGAAGGTTATTCGAGTCGGAGTTTAAAGTTCAAGTCTGAGTTTAAAGCTAAGATCGAGATTAAATCTAATTCGGTGGTTAAAACTTGAATTCGGTAAGCTTCAAACCCTAATTTTAGAATTGGGGGTTTAAATTTGAAACCCAAAATTTTGTATTTTTTTAATTAGTTTAGTGATTACTTTAGTTGTGCATGTTAAATTGAGCATCTTACTCTAATTTTTTTTTTATAATTATTTTATTGTTGTCTCAATCGCTCTTTGAATTTGAACAGAAAGTTAACAACTTATTCTAAATTAGGATTTTAGCCAGGAAGATAACAACTTTATGGTTTTGGTTGGTGATGTCTTCGACGTTCCTATTCGAAAGGATATTATTCACGGGGTTCAAGCTGGAAAAATGGCAACAGGTAATAGGTACAGGTACAGGTAACAGAACAATCTATGAAGATAACAGCTTTATGGTTTCCTATGGCGGTAGTTCAAGGTAATTATATAGTGGAAGATCAAAGACAACTTGTGTCTGGGTCGATAAGTTTAGATGATTTTGGTCCTCAAGGGAATTTTGTTGGAGTGTATCATGGTCATGGAGGTCCGGAAGCAGCGCGGTTTATAAATAATCACCTGTTCGATAATATCAAGAGTACGATTTTCATTTTTGTACTCCTATTATTCCCTTTTCCTTGTGATTTCTTATTTTATTCCGTGCTTATTGACATTGTGCTACATTTTAACTATTTTTGCTAGTTAGTATTTCAGATTCTTTGTGGGGGGGGGGAATTGTCAGATTAGGTTCACTTGTGATTTTAGTTTGGCAAGTATGTGGATATTCATGTTACTGTATTATCTTTATTTTGGAAAACTGATAAATGTGGATGAAAATTATTTTGTTGAACATGGTGTAATAATGATTATTAGACATTGATTATATCATTCTCCATTCAAAACTTTATAAGATAAAGGTGTACTAATATAATTTATCAATTTATTAGATAAATGAAGGCTTGGTGTTGTGATTAATTGTTAAAAAATGATAATGGTTGTAAATACCTTAGATTGTAAATACACTAATGACTTTTTACTGCAAAAAGGTATGCTAATGTCTAAGCCTGTATAATGATACATGGTTCTCGTGTGTTAATGCATCATTCGTATTGATGCCAAAGTAGAAACATTGCCTAACAGATTTAAAGATGAATGTTAAATCTTGCTTCCACCCAAATATATCATTTATTGAACAAAAGGCCAACTCCACTGGAGGAGACATTAAAAGAGTTGGCCTATATGTTTAATTCCCTTGAGCATTTTAATTAAGTCTAGTATTAGCATATCGACTTCTGGAATAACGGACACTAAGAGTGATTATCACACCTTATAATAGAGAACATGGATTGGGTTTGATATTAGTCCCTGGCATTTCAAAATTTCCTATATTATACTGGTCATATAGTCTTTGAAGTTTTCTAATGCATGTGTTGACTGACCTTTTATCTATTCATTGTGCAGACTTCACATCAGATAATGAGGGAATGTCAGCTGATGTTATCAACAGAGCTTTTCTGGAAACTACATTGCAGCTGGAGAAACGGAAACAGGTACATGTTTTGGAACTTGTACTATGATAACTTTTTAATCTTTACACCTTAGTTACCTTTCTGCAACATTACAATTTATAAGTTGCTTGTATTTACTCTAGTTCTTTATTAATATAGGAAAGGTCTAGAGAAATTCGAAAGTCTGTATATTTCCTGAATGATGGAACTGAAACATTTTGTTTGCTGAAGCATTAGTGTTTTATAAACTTGTTTAGTTACAGAGATAGTAGTAAACATGTTTTGATATTTTATACCTCTCTAAAGTTACTTCTAAATGCTAAGTCAAGTAAAAGTCTATTTTTCTAAATTTAATATTTTTGTCCATCATTATGCAGGTAATCACAACTTCAATAACCTGAATTTTATGGTCTCTATTAATCATTTACCTGTTATAAATTTTAGAAACTCCAAAGAGATGAAAGGACTGAAATTCTGATATACATGTTACAATTTAAGTCATTTCCTTAATAAAAACTCAATAGGCATCAATATTTTTTTCTTGAACTTCGAAGAGCTGGAGATAAATTTACAAAGAATCCTAGTTGACACACTTTCTACAAAAATTGAAATTAAGATCTTACTATTCTATTATTATCACTCCATCTATTAAATTTAGCATAAATTTCAGTATTTCCTTTCACCTTATTAAAGAAACATAAAAGTTTCAGAGATTGTACAGGTATCACTAATTGTTAACATTCAAGGTACGTGGAGTTGTATGGATCTGGCATGACCACTGAAAAATGAAAACTATGATCTATGAGGATTTTTGGATCAAGGAAGACCAACTTAAATACTTACAGTAGCATTCTAGAAGTAGCAGGTGCAAAGCTGTTTTGGCTAACTACCGTTAATGAAATCCGTGCTTCATAGGAATTAACAAAATGAATCTAGACCGAACACATTGTGACTGTTGAATGCAATCATTATCTAAACTACTAAACAATAGATTTTACATATGATATGTACGGCAGTAAATCGCTACGATTCAAGTGCCCTTGAGTAAACCATGGGTGCTAATGTAATAGGCACATAGTTATCTTAGTATCTTCTCATTTCATTGATTTTATCCTATCTTTGCAGTTAGATTTAGTTTTATAGCTCTTAATAGGTCTTTAAATTTAGTACGACGAGTCTGGTGTGAAGACTTCTAACTAAAGTCCGGGCTATTTTTATATGTTATATCTCTATCTTCACTTTCTGGAAATGAATGCGTCCAGTCAACATGCAGTTCCTTATTTTTGATTTTGATATGAATACATGTATAATATCTTAACCTCTATGATGTTATGTTGATGTTGCACTTTTTTTCTTTTCAGACTTGTGAGCATCCTTACATTGTCGATCCTTCTCTCAAACACCTGATAACTAAAGATCTTCACAACTCCTGGAAAGTTTTGCTTACTTTCCTGTTTGGTTTTCGTTGTTAGTGTTGTCGGTACCAAGTCAAATTTTTTGTACAGACACTAGTAGAATAGATGGATGGATATGTGTAGTGTGTAGTATTTGATGTTTGGATTAGAAAAATCTGGTGTACCAGATATTTGAATATTGGTTGTTAGATTTATAGATAACTGATATTATGCAGCAATTGGTTTTGGTAGTTCATTGGTTTAGAAAATTTTTGGTATCTATATTTTTAAAGTGTGCATTAATAAAATAGGTACAAACATCATTATAGTGGAAATGATGTCTGTCAGAGCCTAATACATCAGATTTAGCTGAACATTGACATCAGTAATACCGATTAAAATCGATGTTAAATACAACAACAAAAAAATCTTAAAACAGAAAACCGATGTTATTAAGCTTTATAGACATCGGTTTGTCACTAATAGATATCGGTTTGAAACAAATAAATGATGTCAAAATTTTTGTTTACATCGGTTTATCTTGAAAACCGTTGTTACTGGTATTAGTAACATTAGTTTAATGGGTAAATGGAAATATTTTGCTTATATCATATGTGCTTAAATTGATAAAAATATCATATTATGATAATATACGAAGATTAGATATGCATTAGAAATTTAAAATCTTTAAAAACTGATGTTATATGTCTTCTTTAACATCAGTTTAAAATCGATGTTAAATGGAGGGTCTTTAACATCACCCACGAAGACATCGGATTTTTTTGTTCATAGACATCGGTTTTTAGCCGATGTCTATTCTACTTTTTCTAGTAGTGCCAGCTGCCTTGAGTTCAGACTTTTATGAGCTTTGTCATGATTAAGTCTCAATTCTTCTTTATTGTAGCTAGTTTCCTAAACAATTAGACGATTGACAAAAGTGTGGAAAAATCGTTCGTCGGGAAATGGCATCATATGAAAATCTCTTAAGGACTTACCAATATCATTTAACAACTTTTTAATCTCTGCACAAAAAAAACATTGGTAAATGTTCCGACATCTAAATAAAAATAATAAAAATAATACTACAAAGTAATAAACGTATCAAGTATTTAATACTGATCACACACCTGCTAAAGCATAGTTCTGGATTTCATACTCGGACATTGTTAAATGAATGTTATCTGAAATCTTATGCCTAATATAAAGAACATTGTTAGATATATTTGATAATGTCATGTGTAATATGATTTGTGTTTAGTTTTCAGATCTTACTTTACAGGACAAATCAATACTTAACTGGAAATCAACACTTATACTGAAGACAGAACTTAAGTTATCAGAACTTAAGGTTCAGAAGATATTTATCAGGAGATATTATCAGGACTTAAGATGACTTTCAGATAAGGCAGGCGGCTGATTGAAAGGAAAGAAGATCGAGACTAAGACAGGATGAATAGTGCATGAAGAATGAATTCTATGAAGAATAGAATACTTGGAAGAAAAGATAACTGGTTGATATATTTTAGGAAGCAGAATTATATTCCATATCAATTAGAAGATTATCTTGTAACTGTGTAGTATATAAACACAGGCATAGAGTTTACACTATAAGTGTTACGATTATCGAAGTTATTATTCTTTGTAACTCTAGCAGCTCTTGTGATAATTTGTTCATCACTGAGAGAGGACAATTTCATATTGTAATAGAGTTTATTGTGTTGAATAAAATCTATTTTCTGTTATTTGAGTTCTTATATTCGATTTGATTGTGCTAAACACTGTATTCAACCCCCTTCTACAGTGTGTGTGACCTAACAAGTGGTATCGGAGCCTTCTGTTAACACACAAACAATTTAAGATCCAAAATCAATCATGTCTGAAGAAGAAACTCCAATCAAACCCATCAAAACCGAAGAACCTCCAAAAACCATAACTCATAGTCAATATGAGACTATAAGAGTTCCCATGTTGAAACCTTCTGAGTATTCCATATGGAAAGTGAAGATGGCTATGTTTCTGGAAGCTACAGATCCAGAATATCTCGACAGGATTTATGAAGGACCACATATGCCAACCAAACTCTCTGTGGAAGTTGCAGGTCAGCCAGCAAAGTCTGTACCAAAGGAGAAAAGTAATTACACTGCTAAAGATATCTCATCAATTGCAAATGATGCAAAGGTAAGACACTTGCTGCATAGTGCCATTGATAATGTCATGTCAAACAGGGTAATTAACTGTAAGACTGCAAAAGAGATATGAGATGCTTTGGAAACAAGGTTTCAGGGAACCGATTCAATCAAGAAGAACAGGAAGGCGATACTCACTCAAGAGTATGAGCACTTTGACTCAAAGCCTGATGAGTCATTAACTGATTTATATGACAGATTTGTCAAACTCTTGAATGATTTGTCACTAGTTGACAAAGAGTATGATATTGAAGATTCAAATCTTAAATTCATGTTAGCTCGTCCTGAAAGATGGGATTTGAAGACCACAATAATAAGAGACAACTATAATCTTGATGAAACAACTCTTGATGAAATTTATGGGATGCTCAAGACTCATGAACTTGAGATGGAACAAAGAAACAAGAGGAATGGAAGAAAGTCAAGAACAGTTGCCTTTTTGGCTGAGGAGGAAAGTCCCAAAGAAGCTGCCTCAAGGAAAGGCAAGGGAAAGGCTCTCATCACAAAGTCTGATATTGAGTCATCAAGTTCTGATAGTGATGATGACTCAGAAACTGAAAGTATACCTAAGATGGACCCTGATGAGGAGATGATGAAGCTGTGTGCTCTTATGGTGAAAGGGATCACAAAGATTGCGTACATAAAATTCAGAAGAGGAAAGAAGTTTTCCAGGAAAGGTGCAAGTTCTGAAAAGAAAGGTTTCAGAAAATCTGAAGGCAAAGGAGGAAAGTCTGACAGAGGAGATTACTCAAATGTTAAATGCTACAACTGTGGTGAGAAATGCCACATATCTCCAGATTACAGAAAAGGGAAGAGTGACAAAAGCAAGGCTCTTGTCACAAAGAAGAAAAGCTGGTCAAATGCTTCAGATTCTGAGGATGAGGAAAACTATACCTTGATGGCAAATGCTGATAGCAGTTCTGATACTGCTGACTTAAAGGTACCTCAAATTACTTATGCCTTTCATACTGATGATATTACTGAGTTAAGAAGATATCTTAAGACCATGTTTATTAGTTATAAAGATCAAACTTTAACATGTGAAAGATTAACTTCTGAAAATCTTGCTTATAAAAAGAAGAATGATTATCTAGAAAAGGAGTTAGTCATGTTCCATCAACCTCAGAAAGATAGAGATGATGCCTTTTATGTGAGGGATGAAGTGTTAAAAATGAATGAATCTCTAAAAACTGAGTTAGAAAAGGAAAAAGAGATTATCAGGACTTGGACTAAGTCTGGTAAAGCAACTCAGGATATTCTTAGTAGTGGAAACTGGAAAGAGGGCTTAGGTTATGGAGATGACAAGAACAGTAAGGGAACTGAAGAAACTGAGCCTAAAATTGTTAAACAAAAACCAAAGGTAAATCCTGTTAAGTTTGAAACTGCAAAGTCTGATATTGAGAAATCAGAAGTTAAGGAGATAGTAACTTCTGACAAACCTAAACATGATAAGCCAACTGAAGTTAACATAGGCTTAATGAATAAGAAGCAACTTAAGCATAAGCTGAAAGATGTTAAGAATGTAAACAAGGAAAAGCCATCTAGGAAAAATAGGAATGGAAAGGAAGGTGTGAACAAAAGTAACAACTATAAGCCTGTTACCAATGCTCCTAGAAAAATATGTCATAACTGTGGAAATTCTAACCATCTGGCTTCTTTTTGCAGGAAGAATAAGAATATAAACTCCTTACCTTCAAAATCAGGAGTTAAGAGTCAGTCTGTTAGATATAAGCCATAAAATCCTTGTTTTCATTATGGTAGTTTATGGCATTCTATATATACTTGTAAGGAATATCATAGTCTGTACTATGATTATTATCAAATAAAACCTTTTGTAAAGAAAGTTAGCATTATTCCTTCTAGTATAAGTTCTGATGCAAAGTCTGATATTGCAAATTCTGATAATAAAACTGTTAACATAAACTCTGATGCTAAATCCGCTGCAAATGTTAACAAACTTAAAAAGGCCAAAGGATCCAAGAAAGTTTGGGTCCTTAAAACTAATCATTAGTGGTCTTTGTGATTGCAGGGCAACAGGATGAACATCCTAGTTCTGGACAGTGGATGTTCAGGACATATGACTGGAAATAAGGCCCTGCTATCAGACTTTATGGAGAAAGTTGGCCCAGGTGTTTCTTATGGAGATGGAAATATTGGAAAAACTCTTGGATATGGAAATATTAATCTCGGGAATGTCATCATTGAAAAAGTAGCTCTGGTCTCAAGACTTAAACACAATCTGCTCAGTGTGAGTCAAATCTGTGACTGAGGTTATCGTGTGGATTTCTTTGAAGAACACTGTGAAGTTATAAGCAAATCTACAGGCAAAGTTGTTCTGAAAGGATACAGGCATGGTAATATTTATGAAGCCAAGCTTTCAACAAGTACTGATGGTTCTGCAATCTGTCTGTTGAGTAGAGCATCAATTGAAGAAAGCTGAGATTGGCACAAGAAACTCTCTCATTTAAATTTCAACAATATAAATGAACTAGTCAAGAAAGATCTTGTGAGAGGATTGCCAAAATCAGTATTTGCTCCTGATGGCCTTTGTGATTCATGTCAGAAGGCAAAATAAAGAAAATCTTCATTCAAGAGCAAGACTGAATCATCAATTCTTGAGCCCTATCACCTACTATATGTTGATCTATTTGGTCCAGTGAATGTCATGTCTATTGTAAAGAAGAAATATGCTATGGTCATAGTGGATGAGTTCACCAGATACACATGGGTGTATTTCTTGCACACAAAAATTGAAACTGCATCTATCTTGATTGATCATGTCAAGCAACTGGATAAATTGGTCAAAGATTCTGTGAAGATCATAAGAAGTGATAATGACACAGAGTTCAAGAATTTGATCATAGAAGAGTTCTGCAAAGACCATGGAATAAAGCATGAATTTTCTGCTCCTGGAACTCCACAACGTAATGGAGTTGTTGAAAGAAAGAATAGAACTCTTATTGAAGCTGCACGAACTATGCTTGATGAAGCAAAGATGCCAACCTACTTTTGGGCTGATGCTGTGCAGACTGCTTGTTTTACTCAGAATGCAACACTCATTAACAAGCAAGGAAAAACACCATATGAGATGGTGAAGAAAAAGAAGCCAAATCTGAAGTACTTTCATGTATTTGGATGCAAGTGTTTTGTTCTTAAGACTCATCCCGAACAGTTATCCAAATTTGATCTAAAAGCTAATGAAGGAATTTTTGTTGGATATCCACTTTCTACAAAAGCCTTCAGAGTCTATAATTTAAGAACAAAGGTTTTCATGGAATCTATCAACGTCTCTTTTGATGATAAGAATATTACTGGACTTGAAGATTTCAATGATCATGATCAACTGAGATTCAAAAATGAAGTTTTAAATTTTGATTTTGTAAATCCTGATACTGCAAACTCTGATGAATTAAACTCTGATGTTAGTGAAATTGTGGTGACTACACCTAAGGAAAATGCACCTGTGCAGGGGGAGCATACTGAAGATCCAACCACATCTCAAGAAGCATCAGAACCTACAACAGGCTCTTCAAGTTCTAATGGGCCAAGTCCTGATAATTCTGGAAACTCATGTTTTGATATTTCTGGAAACTCAAATAATGAAGGATCCAACTCAGAGAGCATAATTTCAGGGGGAGCATCAGAAAATGTTGATGGAGACAGCATGGATCATGGGGGAGCATCCAGTTCTAGAGAAAACCTTCCATCTGCAAGGAAGTGGACTAAAGCACATACACCTGACTTAATTATTGGAAATCCTGATACAGGTGTCAGAACTAGAACAACTACATCAAATGAATGTCTTTATCATTCTTTTCTCTCTCAGAATGAACCAAAAAAAGTGGAAGAAGCTCTTCAAGATGCTGATTGGGTGCAAGTAATGCAGGAAGAGTTAAATGAATTTGAAAGAAATAAAGTCTGGACCCTAGTGCCAAGACCAAGGAAAAGATCAGTTGTTGGTATAAAATGGGTGTTCAGAAACAAAACTGATAGTGACAACATAATTACAAGAAACAAAGCAAGGCTGGTTGCAAAAGGTTACTCTCAATATGAGGGAATTGATTATGATGAAACATTTGCACCAGTTGCTAGATTGGAAGCCATAAGGATATTTTTGGTTTATGCTTCTCATAAAAAGTTTAAAGTCTTTCAAATGGATGTGAAAAGTGCTTTTCTTAATGGAGAATTGGAAGAGAAAGTATATGTTGAACAACCTCCAGGCTTTGTAGATCCCAAATTGCCCAATCATGTCTACAGGCTTGATAAATCACTTTATGGCCTTAAGCAAGCTCCAAGAGCATGGTATGCGACTTTAGCTCAGTTTCTTCTGAAAAGTGGATTTGACAGAGGAACTATTGACAAAACATTGTTCTATCTCAACCATGGAAATGACTTACTTTTGGTACAAATATATGTTGATGATATCATTTTTGATTCTACAAATGACAAACTTTGTAAGAAGTTTGCCAAACTGATGCAGTCAAGATATCAAATGAGTATGATGGGAGAACTTAACTATTTTCTGGGCCTTCAAGTCAAGCAGAATGAAGAAGGAACTTTTATTTGTCAATCAAAGTACACCAGAAATTTGTTGAAGAAATTTGGAATGCAGGATTGTTCAAGTGCATCCACTCCTATGACCACTGTAACTAAGTTGGATAAGGATACTGGTAAATCAGTAGATATTACTGATTACAGAGGTATGATTGGCTCTCTACTCTATCTAACTGCAAGTAGACCTGATATCATGTATGGTACCTGTCTTTGTGCAAGATTTCAAGCAGATCCAAGAGAACCTCACTTAACAGCCGTGAAAAGAATTTTTAAGTACCTTAAGGGTACAACTGATCTGGGATTGTGGTATCCTAGAGAATCATACTTTAAGCTAATAGGTTACTCAGATGCAGATTTTACAGGATGCAAAATTGACAGGAAAAACATAAGTGGAAGCTGCCAATTTCTTGGAGGCAGATTGGTTTCTTGGTTCAGCAAGAAACATAGGTCAATTTTCACATCAACTGCAGAAGCAGAATACATTGCTGCAGGAAGCTGTTGTGCACAGATTCTTTGGATGAAGAATCAGTTACTGGATTATGGGTTAGAAATTTCTAAAATCCCTATTTACTGTGATAATCAAAGTACTATTGCTATGATATGTAATCCAGTTCAGCACTCAATGACAAAGCACATCAGCATTAGGTACCACTTCATAAGGGAACATGTGGATGAAGGTACAGTGCAATTGCATTTTGTTCTCACAGATCAACAACTAGCAGATATCTTCACAAAACCACTGTGTGAAGCTACTTTTACAAGATTGGTAAATGAACTTGGAATGATTTCAAGTTCTTTCTCTAAATCTGCTTAATTTATGTTCTGATACATCAGATTTTATGATCAGTATTTACAGATATTACTATCTTTGTGTATTTTATGCTTAAATTGAAAATTGCTTAAGTGCTAATTGTTGTCTGATGTGAATTTCTAAACTCTGATAGTGATATGAATGTTTCTGTGACTATTCAAACGAATGAGGATAAATGTGCTAGATGCTGACCTGGTAGTCTTCAATATACTAAAGATCCCATGTTTGAAGTAATTATTTATGTGGAAATCTTTTAACACAAGCAAATTCTGATATTGAGCTTAGTTGAAGTTTACTTTGTGTATCTTATTACTAAGTCAAAAACTAGAATAGTGCTTCTTATCTGTTAAGTTCTGATGTTAGTAAATCTGGTGAATGTACTAAGTGCTGATAAGCCTCACTTATCAAAAGAAAAAGAAAAGAAAAGTAATAAAAATCAGGTACTCTTTTAAGATCTAGAGTAAAAAATATGGAAGGGAAGACCCAAGTGCTTTGCTGGTATTAAGTAATATGCATTAGAAAAGCAAAATAAAATTTTCTTGGTGATTTTTCACACTCTATGATTACTGGAGAAATACTCTGATAACAGCATACATTCTAATAAGCAGTCGTGACTCACTTACACTGAGAAGCCAATGTAAAATAGAATTTCAAAAGATGCATAAAATGAGCACAAAACAGTTGAGGTGGACTCATGCATGAACTCATTCTAAAATAGACTTCATAATAATGACAGATTTTGAGCAAAGTTCTTAGTTATGTCTTATTTCTAAGATGTACTGAAGTGAATCACACTTTGCACTTTGTCTGATATTTAGCTTAATGCACACACTTACACTCCATATGAATGATGAAAATTACTCTGGTGATCAATGTTATTTTAGATGAACAGTCTATGTGTCGGTTTTCATAACATCTGAGGACAAGTTCTGATGGAAGTTCTGATGATTAAGTTCTGATGAAACCATATCAGTATTTGTGTGAAAAATTACAGGAATACACATTCACTTTTCTAGTTAAGGAGCCATATTCTGATGACTTTTAAATCCTGATAATAATCAAGTTTTGATGCTGACGTGACAGTATTTATTTACTTGGTTTATTTTTTGGTCATTACTTGAACGATAATATTTTTTACAGAATATTGGTTAATGTGAGATAAAACAGTCATAATCATTATGGGTTAATGGTTAGCGTGTATGTCTTGAAAACCTGCATGCGCACAGTAATTATTATTATATCCCGTACCCATTAACTCTGGCTTTAGATCTTTTTACTGACTGTTATTATTACACATTAGTCTAGGGAGTCGATGGGTCATTATTTTTACTTGTATTTTTTAACCAGTCCTCGCGTCCCTTGGTATTCTATTGGCTATTTAAACCAACCATTCATTCCAATTTCCAGCCAATTCATCTTTCATTTTCTCACAAACTCACTCTCTTTTTATTCATACCAACAAAAATGGTCTGTTTCACCATGTTCCTAAACTATGAAACCTTTAACATCGAGTTGAGTTGTGATGAATGGCACCAGGAGTGGCATGTCACCGCCATTCTCTACGAGCTCTGGAACTCAGTTCCACAAGAGGTTCACACAGAACTCTTGTTCTTATCAATGGAGTATCACCTCCATCTTGATAGGTTGGAAGAGGAAATGAGAGAAGCTCTCCGTCAGCAAGAACGGATCATCCGTCTTGCAGTGCTCTTCGCCAGCAGCAGGAGTTAGTCGTTAGGTCTTCTTAGCTTAGGACTAAGGCTGTTGATGTTAGCAATCGTAGAATAGGACTATCTTATAATTTTTGCATGTAATTGATAAATTTCATCGAATGTAATCATCTGATATATCAATGAAATTTTCTTTAATTACAAGATTTGTTCTTTGTTTCTCAAATTATGTGACTGTGCATGTTGAATTGCAATTTATTAATCTTTAATTCATCAACTTTTAACTTTATTTTGTGATAAATGTTTTGATTAAATTCTGTTGATTTGAGAAAACATCTGAGGAACAGGTTCCTATATCAGAACCTGTTATTGTAGAAGCTGCGAAGGTTTCTTCTCAGAAAGATACTGTAACTGGGAGTTCTAGGTCCCTCAAAAGGCTTAGGAAATTAAATTCTGCTGATAAAAATCCTACAGTGTCTCCACCTTTGAGGAAATTAAAGAAATAGAGAGCTCATAGGAACATAGTTGAGTCATATTAAGATGTAGTGGAAGCAGCTAAGGAAGGGGATCAGGAATCTCTGATCTCAACAGATACAGTTGTTATTGAATTACTTCCTTCTGCACAAACAGAAACTGCACAACCAGAAACTGCTCAAGCCAACATACCTACACCTCCTATATCACCTATAGTTGATCCAGTACATACTGAAGAACTAGGTACAAGTGCTGAAACTGATATTCATAACCTGATTGTGGTTGAGGTTTTTTACTTGGAAGCTCCACTAATTCAACTCACTCCACCAACAATATCAATGTTGGATGTTGATCAGAATCTGGCTGCAGATCAGAATTTAGAGGAAAATGTTGAAGCCTCTATAGCCTCACATACTGCTATTTTATCAGAGGATGCTGATACTGCAGGATCTACAAGTTCTGATGCGGCTAATGAAGAAACTACTGGTGAAGCTGCTAGTAATTTAGATGCTGATGTAGCTGGTCCATCAGGACATGCACCTCAACAAACTGTTCATAAAGCTGATTTAGTCAAGAAGTTTGTTACAGGGGAAGCACAAGTACCTTGGAGTGAAACTCCTAGAGGAAAGGAGTGGACTAAAGAATGGAACTCAGTTAGTTTTGTTCCTTTTGAAAAGATTCTTGCTGAGCATCTTGCAAAAGCTGATGAAATGCTGATAAATGATGATTTCAAGGCACAACTGAGAGTTACTGCATTAAGTACAAGGCACCTTCAAGGTCAACATTCAATAACTCATGACAAGGTGAATAAAATTCAAGAAAACTTGATCCATCAAGATATGAATCTGAAACTTGAA
Source organism: Apium graveolens (assembly GCF_009905375.1). NCBI lineage: Eukaryota > Viridiplantae > Streptophyta > Magnoliopsida > Apiales > Apiaceae > Apium > Apium graveolens. Next base: position 187,264,242 of record NC_133656.1, on the reverse strand, counting down.
AAGAACAGATTTTTCAAGCCAGCCTTTGACAGAATTGCCACCATTGAGAACACTCAGGAGAAGCAACAAGCTCAAATTGAAGAAATTCTAAAGAATCAAGCTTCTCACCAAAGTCAACTCAATGAGATCCAATCCTCAGTGGAATTTCTTGTCTCTCTTCTATTACCTGCTGATGCCAAAAAGGGGGAGAAAGTGATTAAGTCCAAATGAAATCTATTAAGACACTGAAAGGAAAGGATGATGAAAATGATGACCAGGGAAACTCTTATAAGGGTAAAGGTCAAGGAAAAGGTCTTTCGTCAAGTAAAGCTAGAATTAAAAGTCAAGGAACAAGTTATGATACTGGGAGAAGAATAAGTTCTGATACTGGTAAAAGGATAAGTTCTGGTGAATATCTAGAACTTGATGAAGAAATTTCAAAGCAGTTATTTCTTAAAGAAAATCCAGGAATGGACTTTGAGAGTCTAAAGGAAGAAGAAGCTAGACTCAAAGCAGAAGGTGTCAAGACAAAATCTGAAGCTTCTGTTGTTGAAAAGAAATATCCAAAACCTAAGGGTATTGTGATAAAGGAAAGAACAAGTTCTGAGGTAACCAAGGCCAAATCACAAATGAAAATTGATCCAAGGTCCAAGGGCAAAGACAAAGTTGATGAACCTGTAAAGGTTTTTATGCCAGTTATGGATGAAGAAATAATTGATGAAGAAGCAGATGATAATCTTACTCTGATGCATAAGAAGATTTTTCAAATAACCTCTGACATGGCTCATGTTGTTCAGAGGCAAGATATAGTAAGTTCTGATATGACAGTGAAGCAAGCAACCTCTGACATAGCTCAAGTTGACTTGATATCAGAAGTTAAGGAAAAGGAAACCTCTGACATTGCTCATGTTAAACCTTCAAAGATACTCCTACCAGGATTCACTAAAGCTAAATAGGCTCAACCGTTGAAGACTGCAACAAGTGATTTTAAATATAGAGTTGTTACAGGAAAGGAAGCAAGAGATAATCTGGGTTGGGTAGTTCTGATGAAAGAAGAGTACATAACACTACCAATGATCCCACTTCCTTAAATGAACCAGGTGTTGGAGCAACTCCTGAAAGATTGAATCGACTTGAATCTGTATAAATGGTTTATCATACCTTCTTGAAAGAACATATCTTGTTATATTTTATGATAGATGGAAGGGTATACCAGATTAAGAAAAATGTTATACCACTGAAGTATTTTGAGGAACTGGAACATGTTCTATACCTACTTCAAGTGAAAGACAGATTAACAGATAGTGTTGCAGGGTATTTAAAGTCTCAAATTCAAAGACAGAAGAAGCTTTATTCTGTAAAGTCTGACAGCACATATTGTCCCAAGTACAGAGATCACAAGGGTGATATTGTCGATATGAAGCCTAACTCTGCTAGAATTATAACTACTTTTCTGGGTTATAAAGCTGTGGAATTCAATCTAGAGTCTGACAAGGCATATCTGATAAGACTAGATCAGGAGATAAGAAAAGCTAAAATAAATGATCTCAGAGCAGCTATTTTTCAAACTGGAGAAGATACAACTGAATTGATAAATGCTAACAGGAGGATGGTCAATGAACTTGAATATGCTGAGAGATGTTTTTTGAAGAACTATCTCAGGACAACTCCTGATATCAAAGAGATGATATAAATTGAAAGTTGAAGCCAAGTCAAAGATCTACAATTACTTAAATTCTGAAGTTTATACAGACTGAAGCTGTTATCAAAAGTTAAAGATGGTAAAGCTGAAAGGACTGTAAGTTGTAGTTATCTAGTCAAATTATAGTTATCTAGTCAAATTCTCATGCATTTGTACTTAATATTTTTGACATCATCAAATATCTGTTGAACTTGTATAGTATGCTAATTTACAAGTTCGGGGAGATTGTTAGATATATTTGATAATGTCATGTGTAATATGATTTGTGTTTAATTTTCAGATCTTACCTTACAAGACAAATCAATACTTAACTGGAAATCAGCACTTATACTGAAGACAGAACTTAAGTTATCAGAACTTAAGGTTCAGAAGATATTTATCAGGAGATAATATCAGGACTTAAGATGACTTTCAGATAAGGCAGGCGGCTGATTGAAAGGAAAGAAGATCGAGACTAAGACAGAAAGAATTGTGCATGAAGAAGGAATTCTATGAAGAATAGAATACTTGGAAGAAAAGATAACTGGTTGATATATTTTAGGAAGCAGAATTATATTCTATATCAATTAGAAGATTATCTTGTAACTGTGTAGTATATAAATACAGGCATAGAGTTTACACTATAAATGTTACGATTATCGAAGTTATTATTCTTTGTAAATCTAACAGCTCTCGTGATAATTTGTTCATCATTGAGAGAGGACAGTTCCATATTGTAATAGAGTTTATTGTGTTGAATAAAATTTGTTTTCTGTTACTTGAGTTCTTATATTCGATTTGATTGTGCTAAACACTGTATTCAACCCTCTTCTACAGTGTGTGTGACCTAACAAACATCGTCTGACAATGCTGGCCAGTATTTTTCCCATAGCGCAAGCGGATCAGACACTGAACAATTTTCCAGTATGTTAACAAACATAGCCCGAATTTGTGTTGGCATAGCTGAGAATGCATTTTCTTCCAAAGCATCATGTCATTGCTTGTCATTATTCAACAGACCAAGAGCACCACATGCCTCCTTAAATGTATCATTTGTAGTTCCATCAATAGTGCGCAACTGAGAGAAAGATAAAGCACCTTTACATCTAAGTAACAGCATTCGAAGATACAATAATTTACCAGTTGTTGCATGAACCTCTGCTAACCTCCCAACCACATCACCTCTTTGTCTAAGCTTCCATTTAGCAGTTTTCTTTATCCATGTAAACTGGGTGGGAAAGTCAGAATACGTAAAATTTCGAGCTTGTGGAAATTCACTGTTAGCTATAAACCAAGCTTCTAGTTTACTTTTTTTGGAAGTCACGTTATTGCACACATTCTCCAAATCTGCAGAACTATGAAAATTCAAGTACTTCTGACCGGGAAAATGTATTGGTAAGCGTTCAACACTTGGGGAACGATGGTGAATGTCAAACCCAAAAATCCTCCACGATGCCTCAGATGCATAAACATATCTACCATCAAGAAAATTCGTTACCTCATCCAAATTCTTCACGGATCTTACAGTTTGTTCACTCCCTGATTTGTTACTTTTCTTCTTCAACAACATTGTAGCAGTGTCATGACCCTTTAAACAGTACTTGAAGAGATATTTCAACGATCTTGGACTGTTGCAAATTTCCAGATTTATATGACAGTGAAACCGCAACAAAAGATCTCAATTGTATGGAACTACATATTGATTGTCAAGGTTGATCCCTTTTTTTTGATGACTCTGCCAGTGTTACGCCTCCGATAAAATGGAAAACCACAATCGTCAAAATATGTATTACCATTAAACCTGCAAAATAAAATATTACATGCATCGAGATTAATAATAAAATAGACTTATTACAGAACATATGTATCATTCTATTTATTCACACCTCTTTAGGAAATGACGCATGCATTTTCCTTTCACCATACATGAATATGTGTATAAGTCTTTACCACAGGGTCCATGCACCATGTAGTTTTTAACAACTTCATATGCTATTGGATCAGAATTCTTATCTGGTATTTCAGCAGAAACCAACTGGTCAACCTTTTCAATAGAATTAGGTCTGCTTTCGGGGCTCAGCCAGATTAGCATATGCATTGGATCATGGTCTCCTTTACTGAGAGCATCACGCACAGAATTATACAAATCAGCACGGATGGTAGTTTGATGCGTTGAAACCCAGTCTAATCTATATTGTTCAATGGCAGCAAACTGATCCACAACGTATTGTTGCTACAAACGTCCAGCAAGGTGTAGCGTTAAACCTGAAATTAATGAGATGATGGTGAGGATATGCACATATTCATTACGTATTTTATATTCTAATCATATTGCTTACTTCTAATAAATACCTTCAGAAGTGCGTATCATAATCTTGTAACAATAATACTCTCTTAGTGAAACATGTCGCCTCTGTGTTGAGTCAGGATCAAGGTCTTCATCATCTAAATTCTCTATTTTAGAGTATTTATTGTTTATCAGAGGTATACATTTATGATAACCCTCGGTTCCCCAAGGAAACAGTAGTGGATATTGCAACTGCATGAAATGTGGATTTGTTTCATATATCCTCTTTAATCCTTCTTGTTTGAAATTCACAACCGTGTCTCTAAAACCACCGGTATCCGTATCATCACTAACAATGAAAGCAACAACTTCATCAGATGGAGTAATATGGTTTGGTCTGCCGCTAGAAGATTGAGATGATATGAGGACTAACTTAAACTCATCCAGATCTTCATTTTCAAACCGATTCTGAGCCATGCGAAAAGCTTTGACTAACTCATTGTTCTTATCTAACATACCTAAAAGTTCCTCGACAATATCTGGATCAACATTGTCAGAAGCACCTCTCATTGCATTGATTCTATTCTCAACCTCATTCAGCGTGTCGTACATGTAGAACTGGCAAAATTTGGGTGAAGATCCATCTAACGATACTAAACTCCCAACCAAATGATAGTTTTGACCTTGTAAGCGAAAACAATACAGAGAGCTACCTCTGTTTATTGAGTTATCAATCTTACCTCCGGTGGAAGTGAATTGGAACATGCAGTTGTACACTCTTATGTACTGTTTTAAATGCCTCAATTTCTCACCACCAAGTATCAAAGAAGCTAGTTATTAGCTATATTTCACCCATATTTTCAAAATCTGAAATCAAATTCCTCTTCTCAGGAGATGCTTGACATTTATTCTTTCCTTCACTGATTTTTAACTTTGGTTTATGGGGATTATGACAACTTCTACGTAAATGAGACGCACCAGGTTGTCTCATTTGCCCATGTTCGAAAATGGGATTAAAGTTTGAAGATGCGTCACCCTTATTCACAGAGGACATACCAAGTCCTTTACGTTTCACAGCTGCATAGTAAACAAATAAGTGACTATACATCTCCTTTGTTGAAGAAAGTGGAATTAATAAATTATATTTTGTAAAGTTTAAAACATTTTCCAAAACAGTATATTCTCAAAAAAATATACGCATGGCATTTGTAAACATCGTCTCAATATTAGGATCACGTACTCTACATTTCTTATCTGTAATAAAATAAAAAACTCCAAATTAATTGTTTTCATATAATTTGGAGAATTAAGTTAATAGGTCACGCACACATGGTACTGTTCATATCTGAAGGCGTGGAAGATGGTTTTCTGTTCTTCGCCGCTACACTGCTATTTTCTACACCTGTAATTGCCGAAAAAGAAGATTGTTGAACAAAAATAAAATACAATACAGAGTTAATAATATACATTGTTAGTAATGGAATAAACTGATTAGGGGCAATGATGATATAGGAAATCATAACAACTTATTCAAAACAGAATTATTATAAGACAACATACACATGGGGCTTGGAAAAATCTTCTCAATATTGCGACCACGTATTCTACGTTTCACGGCTACAACCAATAACACAATGTAATGTTAAACATATAGCAAAGGAAACAGAACATACAAACTTCTAACTTTCACTATCAAGTTCTAATATAAGGTTCACGACGCATTGGTAATATCTGACAATGCAGCAGCTCCTTCCATGTTCTTGGCAGTTGGAGTGTTATTTTCTTCAAGTGTAATACCTAAATTAGGTGAAATTGATACACTGCAAGGACTGTTATTTGATCCACCAACAGTTCTCAATCCCACACATCTGCTCATACGTTTCAAATCTAGCAATCAACAAATATGATAGACAATAACATTATACATAACATCATACATCTGCAAGGAACATTGGTACCAACGACTGAACATCAGCACGGAATATTTGTAGACAAACTACACAAACCTGTGAAGGAAGCTCTACTGCTTCTATTAGACGTAACATCAACAACAAAATTAGAAGGTTTCTGGGGGGGAACCACGCAAAACATTTGTCTGACTTGCTAATGGCTGTAAAGGCCACTACAAAATGCGTATGTTAAACATGGGTTCAGAATTTATTTATGTAACAAATAAGATATGCATGATATGGAAAACTTACCAGACGATACTACAGAACCTGGTGTCTGCTGATTTGAAATTGTAAAACTGGGACTAAGATTTTCTTGGCCAACACAAATATTTCTACACTTCACAACTAAGTTCATGAAACGAATATAAGGACATGACTTAGATTCAAAACTACATACGAACATAAAGACAACGAAAGATACATATACCCGTCGAGTCAGGAATATTGAAACTTGGTATAGGCTGCAACACAGAAGATTGATTGACGTCCTCATTTGATGAATCTCGGCTACGAATCAAACGTTTCAAACCTGTGGATAAAGACACAAACCAAACAAATCATATAACAGTTAACATACATAATGATTAACATGACTTTATAATGAAAACAAACCTAAAAGTGAAGTTCTTGCAGAGGTCGGATGAGAGCGTGGATCCATGATTAACAGCAAATCGCCGGAGCATGGAACAAATGAGAAGATTAGAGAGCAAATCACCCGAGTATGGAACTTTGAGTAGATTAGAGGAGGCTGAAGTTATGCAGTGGAGAGAAACAAATTAAAAAAAATTCAAACGTACCATTCAGTTGCTACAATCTGGGAGTGGGTTAGATGTATTTAGGTTAATTTCTAAAATGGGTTATAGAATTTAAATGTGAAAAATTTATGGATATGTGTATAATATAAAATTTTATGTGTAAAAAAATAAAATGGATTATAGGTCATGAGTCATGGGTAAATGGGTAAATTTTATGGGTAAATTTTACCTGGGCAATAGTAGCCTTTAAGAATTATAGAGATTACCAGTTTTTGGTTTTTATGTTCAGTTTTGACTTTGACGCTTGACCATGTTCAGTTTTGATCTCTTTTTTATTTTTGCTAAATTTCAGTTTTGATATTGTCTAGATTGCGTTGGAGAATTATTTTGTAGATTTTGATTTGCAATTCGATTTAGACGGTTGATGGAAGTGAAATATTACTTTTGTGCTTCTGTATTGTAAATAAGTTTTGAAATTTTTCAAAAAGAAATAGGATTTGGACTTAAAAAAATTTGTTTAGTTTACGATTAACGAGTAGCTCTGGTCAACTGTCCGACCAATAAATTCCACTTGCATTATTAATATACTAATATTAATTTAATTGGCTTATGTCATTAAAATATAGTCGTTGCTTTTTTTTGCTAAATGTTTTGTTGCTATTTACTCAAATATACATAAATTTAAGAGTTTTTTAAAAATTATCTAAAGTCAAAAATATTTTTGCAAAAATACTGTCATGTTTTAAAAATTATAATTTTTTATTTTAAAAAAATATTATTTTTTTTAAAAAAAATCTACAAAAAATACGATTTTCTGCAACTCTATTCAACTAATGCAATCTTGGACGAGTTTCTGCAAATTTATGCAATCTCGTACAAGGCTCAAATCGAACAAAAAAAATCGATTCAACTAATTGCATTTCTGTTTGATTTTGGTTAATTCTGTATTTTGTAAAAAAATTCAGAAGATACTAAAATCACAAAAAAAAACATAAAAAGTTAGCATTTTTTATTATTTCTATAAATTTAATTATTAAAAAAAATCAATTATTGGATATGAGATTTCGCAGTACAAAAATTACAAGTTTAATTACCTTTATCGTATAAGCAGTTAGCCAAACAAACAATTTAAATTTTTGTGAACTGTTAACTTTTATGTTTAAAATATGATTAACATCATTTGACAAATTTCAGTAGCATAATTATTTTGATCATGCACATGAATTTTTGGCATAGCCGGATTAATTCTATTTCATGTCAATGTTGTGAACCAAAGAGGAATTAATTAGGGGTTGTTTAATTTAGAAGATTATAAGAATTTGAAATAAGGAATTAAGTTGGATCGATATGGAATTAAAAAATAATTTCTCATATCATGTGTTGGGTTTGGTGGTGAAATTAATTTATTTAATTTTAAATAATTTTGATTCATTAATTGAATCAAATTTTTATATATTACATATGTCGAATTTAAGTTGTTATACAACTTATAAACAAAAAATAAATATAAGTGATTATAAAATGAATTTTTTTAAAATTTCAATATTAATTTATAATTTTTAAAACAAATAAATTAAAATATTACTAATTTGTATTTAATAAAAATAAGCACAACTTATTTAAAATTAAATAACATGATATTTAAAATATATGTTTTGAGATTGTATTTAACTTTATAAATAAATATGAAATAACTAAATTTAATTTGATAACTCATACCACTCTCTCAAACCCACCTCCACCTAAGGTATTAAATCAGATTCCAAACGTGTGTAATGAGGAAATAATACCCAAAATACACCATTTTTCACCTTCAACCGCCTAAAATACTAAGATGCGCAGACCACCCAAAATTTAACAACCCAACAAATAAAATTTAAATAAATCCGAACTCTATTAATAGAACTCCATTAAAATCTGATTAAACTTTCCAATTTCTCAAAAATCCAATAAACTTACAATTCTTGAAATAAAATACAACTAAATTACAATCATACCAACAAACTCTAAAGAAAATCTAAGAAAAATACAAAACTCATGCAAGTCTTGTAACTCGCACTCTTCCCCTTAAACAACTCACCTAAAAGAGAGAATACCTGCCGGAGGAAAACAAAGAGAACAAAGGACCGACAGTGAGCGAAATGCTCATATACGAATATAAAACAAAGCATAACTAAACAAATATTAAAAGATGATGAGGCTAAAGTACAACCGAATGTCTGAATGAAGATCAATAGAAATAATGAATGAGACAATTAGAAAATGGATACTCAACTCACAAATTCAAGCAATTGTCTTTAAACAAATTAATCTTACCACTTACGCATAATATAATCACAATAATAATATAATCAAAAGAATATTGATAAAATGGAATCATACCCTTACACGTACTCTTACACTTATTCTCACACTTACAAAATAATATACAAAATAGCTTACATACGAACATGGAGATAATCTTACACTTACAGGATGTCCTACATTTTCGATAATTCGGAAATATGTAGTCATCAAAACTTACGGGGGCTTGCACAGTACAAAGCAAATGCTACCCAATATCTTATAGGGGCTTGCACGGCAATAAGCACGTGCTACCCAAAAGGCCAAATCATACACATACTAGTCATGGCTATACGTGTCCCACAACTTCGGCGACACGTCCATACAATTTAAGTACACCGCATAGGAGGTGCCAATCACGAGATTATCCACTCGCGACGGATGTCTTACAAACTCTCAAGTCATACAAATAACTCAAAATAAATACTCAAAGATCACACACTCAAATATCTTACATCTCCAAAATCATATATAAATATATCAAAATAACTTCAAAATACTATAACCCAACATCACGAAACAAAATAACATAACAAACCACTAATTATTGATAAGCTCAAATCTGAACAGTTCCAAAGAATGCCAAATTACTAAATAAAGATGAATTCAGCTAAAAAAGTATGAAACACGAAAGTCGTAGAAAATTCCGAGACCTTTCCAGAATGGTAAGGCATGTCAAAAATGAAAAAGTAACGAATTCATAAAACAAATAAATGTGGACTGCAGAACAAAATCAGCCCCTAATCAGTTCAGTATTTTACAATTCAAGGCATCTGAATTATGGAATATGGCAGCGGAATGTAAATGAAATATGCAGATGTCGAAAAGAGCTTTCCAGAATGGTATCGCTCATAATTTTTGAACAAATAATCAATTTACAATGAATTTAAGAAGTTAAGACGTACAAGCAAAACTTAACCCACCATATTATAGAAAAGGCAGATTTCAAGATACTTACAAGCATAATTTCAGAAAATTCAAAGAATGAAAAACAAAGATAATCAAATTATCTTTCCAACGAGTTTAGAATCACAACAATCCAATAAACATAGAATTAATTATGAATTTTATAAGAATTCAGATAACTAGAACTGATTAAGTACAACAAGATTGATAGTATAACGAAATATCCATATAAACGAATTCGAATACGAAAATAAAGAGTACACAAAATATATCCGTACCTCGAAATCTTAGTTATCGAGAATACAAACAAAGATTTCAGAACCCCAAATCACAAGAACCCCAATTCCACAATGCCAAATTCATAACCCTCCAAAAAGTTCTTGATGTTCATCTCTATCTCCATCTATTTTCTCTTTCTCTCTTCTCTCTCCCTCTCTCCTCTCTTATCGGATCAAAGTAACGCAAACCCTTTTTTAGCAAACCCTAACTCTTCTCTTCCTTCTTTCTCCCTTTTTTTTATCAAAACCCTCACTCTTTTTTAATAAAAGTCTTACTATTTTTTTTAACTAATACTCTTAAACTAATATTCTGATTATAAATATAAAAATAAACTTACACAAACTAATTTAATTACAACGCATTGATATAAATAAATAAATCAATCAAATAATCTAACCAAAAATAATTATAAAATATCGGGATGTTACACAAAATACCCACAGAATACGCATTAAAGGGATGCATATTCAACCTTCTAAAATTTAACAAAGAATACACATGTTCAACATGCGTATAAAAAATAAAAAAAAAATAAAATGTGAATACGCATGTTGAACATGCGTATCCCTTGTTAAATTTTTAAAAACTGAATCTGCATCCTCAATATGCGTATTCCGTGGGTATTTTGGGCGGAACATCCCGCCAATAGGCATTTTGGACAAATCTCCTCAAATTGGGGGTATTTTGATTTTGCACCCTATAATGAATGGGTATCAAATTTTACAAAGAGTCGACCAAATACCGGATATAAGTTTGGAATGAACGAAACTTATGCCTGATACCGAATAAGTCGAATCAAACGACCCCTTAATTATTAAACAATTAATTTACTTTGTTTTATTTATTATAGCATAATGACACAATTACAACAATATTATTATCTAATTTAAAAATTATATAGATGTTATCGGTGGCATCAATGGAGCGTTCTCTTATATGGAGTTTCATAGAGATTTTTTATTTTAAAATATAAAACACACATATTTATTTAAATTTTTATCATATATAATTACAAATTTGAACACATTTATTGGGCTATATAATTACTTATTTGAACACATTTATTGTTATGTTTAATTAGCCCTTTTATTAATTACGAAATTAATAAATAATTAGGGGTTTGAGCCTTATTTATTGGGTTTTTTCGTTGGACCAAATCAGGTCTAATTAATGCGACATTAACCCCGCAATTAGGGATATTTTCATTCCTTATCAAATATAAAGTCCAGTTAGAAAAGAATAATATACATGTATCAAAATATTTTAACACTTCATAACCACGAATGAAGTACCTTGAGTATAAATTCTATCATTTTCCTTTAAAATTTACAATTTTGTACATTTAAATTTGAAACACATATATATTTTTCAAATATAATAAATAAGTTATTTCCAAAGCGGCCTTCTTATATTCACATTTATATTTTTCGAAAAGTATTTTATAAATTTAGTAAAAATATATTTCATTAAATAATAAAATTATAATTTTTATTAAATATTACTCGTTTAATTATTACTACTACTACATTATTTCGAGAAATGTGTATCCGAGATTGTCTTTGATTCATAAACTTATGGTGTCACGAGTTTATGAAACAAAAACCTTCTTGAATACACGTTTTTCGAAATAATCTAATAGTAATAAATATAAAATTAGTATTATTATATTTAAATTTTAATTTTAATATTCAATGATACATATTTTTATTAAATTTATAAAATACTTAATTTTATTATAGTTGAATTATTTAATATTGACAACATAATTTAAATATAATATAAAGATTTTATATTTGTTTTTAAATAATTAAATGAGGAAATACCTTCCTCAATGAATTATTGACCGAAGTTCACTTAACTTTTACGATAAATCATTATGAATCCCTTGTTGATTACAGAGCCGCACCAGCAAACCTGCTGAACTTTTGCCATAATTTTTATATAGACTGTTTCTTTAGTTGCGTTTTGTCCAAAGGAAGCCCATCTCTTAAACAAACTGTCAAGGTATCATTTCAGTGTGACATTTGAACGCGAATGACACCGAAAGGCTAGAATGTTTTCAGATAAAGCAAACCGATTCAAGCTATCTGCTTCTTTTATTATTAAGATTTATTACCAAATCATATAAAATTTTAAGGTATTCACTACAAGAAAAAAGTCCATAGACATCGCTTTTTGGCCGATGTCTATGCTGTTTCCCAACCGATGTTGATGTCTGTGATGTCTATTCTAGACATCGGTGAATACCCGATGTCTATACTGGATTAGACATCGATTTTAGTTAAAAAACAGATGTCTATGTGTTGATTATTAAAACAAAATGCTATAAGTAAATTATTTAATAACTAAATTACACCTAATTAAACATGTTAAACATATCATGAGCTATGTTTTTTGTCACAAAAACATCGATTTTTAGTGAAAAACACTGATGTCTATGTGATGATTTTTCACAAAAAATGCTATAACAAAATTATTTAATAACTAAATTACACCTATTAAAACATATTAAACATATATTGAGCTATGTTTTTTGTCACAAAAATATCGATAATTTTGACAGAGGTGATGTAAAATGGCATATTAAACATCTGTTTCTTTAATAAAAGGTGATGTCTAATTAAGCGTATAAACATCAGTTTTTTCTAGAATGAAGTGATGTCTATGTATCCTTTAGACTTGAACATATTAGTTTTTCACATCAGTTATTTCCCTTAAACTGATGTACATTGCGTTTTTTGACATCAGTTTTGTTTGGTTAAAAGTGATGTACATTATCTTTTTTGACATCAGCTTTTCTTAATTAAAAGTGATGTGTAAGAAATTTATAGACCAAATTGTGTAAAGTTTTACATCACTAATTTTCTAAAAAAGCGATGTACTCGTTACTAATAGACATTTGTTATAAATAAAACCGATGTCCTTTACTACATAACCAAAACTAAAACATTGGAATAACACGCATCCATACAAATCTAACCAGTCAATCATTCATACATTTAACCATTCAATCATCCGAAAACCACCAACACCAACCCCATCATCTGCATCAATCATCCAAAAATCACCAACACCAACCCCATCATCTGCATCAATCATTCAAAAACTACAGAATCTACATTACCAAATGTACAACCCCCAGCATTTGCAAACCTATACAGCAACCCCAGTATTTATACACTTACATTCTTACTATACAGAACCGTCTAAATTACCAAATGTACGACTACGCAAAAGAAAAGACCTTGAGTACAAGAATTGATCAGATATGCTCTTGGATGAACTGCAGAGCCTCAATGCGAACTTCATCTAGCTGTTCAATGCTGTAACACGATCGAGTCTTGGCCAACCACTACAAATTCGAAACAAACAAAATTCAGTACATGAATGAAAAGTAACCATATCGAAAAGTAACCATATCTCAGTATATAGCAAACTGGAAGCGTCAAGGTAATACCTTTTTAGCAAAATTCAACTTGTCATCATCGATAATTTCTTTCATGTATCGCATTATTACATACGCACATTCAATCCCACCGGGTTGTTTGGGAGATCCCTATTTTATTAATTAAAAGACAAATCAGGCATGTCAAATAAATCATATATATTAAGCACAAATATTAGGTACTCGATCTATTGTACTTACACTAAGAAACTTTGCCTTGGCCATCTTGTTGCCCCTGCCGGTTTCAGAGTTGTAACTTTTCAAAGCCCTGCATAAAAAACATAAAATCTCATATAATGTACAGAAATGAACATGCAATTATACCAAACTGTTACGTTAATAAAAATTTACCTTGATAACGCCTTTTCTAGTTCTGAAAATTGTGTCGGGTGAGGTAGTGGATTCAGAATATATATTTCCCCTTCCCAGATAACGACCAAAATCCAATGCATACTATTTTCATAAAAAAACAAAGACAGATAGGACACATCACATAGAAATTTGTACTGTACTATCCATGTTTTTAATTTTCAGTATTACAATAAGTACTTACTTCTGATTATGCGGAAGAAAGAATAGGCGATCTGGGTTACCCTCTCTCAACCGGTTTAAAATGTATGCTTCAAAATCAGCATTCACGTGATATGTGGATCCGGGGTCAATAAAAGCAAATGTCTCTGCCAGTTCTGGTATTTCACTAATCTCAGAATGCAAGTGCCTATCGAAAGAGTGCTGATGTTAAAATGCAAGTTCTGGAAAATTACAAACATTAAAAAAAATGATCATTAAAAAGAAAAAAAAGGTAACTTAAGCCATGTAACTTGCAACTACTGCTTGGCCCAACATTTCAAACTCCAATAAAGACACAACATTCTCATGCAACAAATAAATTGTTTTTTCATGTCCAAACACATTCGGCTCACATCGAACCTGGATACTGACCCCGGTAGTTTTCATCCAAGTTATTGCATGTTTATACAACAGCTTAAAGCCCTTTGGCACTTTCGCACCTGGCTTTGCTTGAAGAAATTGTGCCTTCAAATCCTGCAACCCGTCATTCTTTTTTATTTTTTCAGCACTTGTTCGAGGCCTTTCTTTTTTCTGCACCTGATGATAATATAAAACCAAAATAAAATGTACATACCACTTAATTTTTAATATCTTGAAATGAACAATTTAATTTCAAAATTCAGACAATATTATACATATATATATTATTCATTATACCGCAACATTTGTGTAGCTAATTAATTCCTCAGGCCATGCCAAAAAAGATCCTAGAGCATCGCGGACAGTCATCATGTCATCACCACGTGTCTCAGCTGGAAGCAAGGCATCTGGTTTTATGAGGCCATCAACGGAGACACATTGATGTCCAATTGGTATATCAACTCCATGTACCAAATCAGTTAAATTATCCTCGCGAGGATATACCATACCAAATGCAACCTTATTCTCAAGTCTCTCGACAGATAGCTCACAAGATCGTTGGGCCTATAATATTTAAATAAACAAAATTAAAAAATTAAGGTAACAATGATTTACCTTAGTAAGATAAATGACAAGGTTGCTCACAAAATTAAAATAACTTACGTGACTTCCAGGAGGTGAAGGCCTAGTTGGGCCATCTGTAAAAACACAGTCATCATCTTCATATACCAACACAACTCCTCTTGCAGGTGGTGGATTTGACTTCATTTTTTTATCCTTTTCCGGATCGAAACTTGCCTTTTCAGATGGCATTGGAGAGTGAAAAGTACCTCCACTTTCGATCACTGACTTCAAGCGATCAATCTCTGCCTCGAGAGCTTGCGTTTTTTTTTCAAGCAGTTCATCCCTTTGTCGATCACGGGCCATCAACTCTGCCTTTGTGATTCGAAGCTTTGGCTCTCTTGGCAAATTAAAGTATTGTTTTGGAGTGATGTACCCTCCAACAGCCCGAACCCTCCCAGAATGCTCACGACTCTCCAAAGCCGTTGTCAGAACATCTTCAGCACCAGAAAACTGAATCTCACCCTTCTTCTTTTTTTCCAACAATGCGTTCTGTTAACAAGAAAATAAATTAACCAAAATGGAGTTAACTAGTTTTCAATAAAAGATAAATAATAATTATTTCGCATAATTGTAATCAGTATAATTAAAGACCAATTAACTAAAACATTGACAGGGGTCCTATTTATACTGATTCGCCTACTTTACTGATTTATGTCGTCCTAATTTTACTGATTCGCCTACTTTAATGTAATTTAACCAAAATTAAAACTTACAATTTTATCGCATACAACAGCCAAATCTTCATCGACCTCTTCGACCTCTTGTCCGTTTTTCCGCTTACGAGCCTTTTGCCAAAAAATCGCTCTATCCGGTTCTTCTCCCGGATTCAACCTTCCTTTTTTTATCTGTTACAAATAAAATAAAATACAGTAATACAAATAACTCCAGGGCTAAAAAATGTAGGACTCTAATTTATTATGGACTGACCTATTATAAATTAAATACAGTTATACAATTAAATGAACTTTTCTTACCTCATCTTCTTTTAAACCGATGTACCCCTTTCTTGACAACCGGTGATGATATTTTCTCTTAGACACTCTTTCACTTTGTGTGTCATGAATTTCCTAAAAACATGTCACAAGATTACAAAAATTACAACAGACGATGCAAAAAAATCACCAAATCATATATTATAGAATTAAAACATACCTTCCACTTAGAATCAGTCCTCTGTCTCACAAACCTTTTCCAGGTTGCCTTACTAACATAGCCATAGCCTCTTGGCGGCTTACTCAGCTTCTTCTTTTCTCCAATAAATGGTAGCACATACTTTCTCGTCAAATCAGTCTTAAACTGTCGCCATTTAGAGCCTGCTGACTTTAGGACCATGTTTTCAATTTCTGGTTTAACTTTGAAGGTAGCCTGAAAAAACACAAGTTCAAAAAATCATAACAGGAAAAACTTATATTCAAGATCTATATTTGATAATAATTTTTTACAATTGATCTAGTACCTGGAGATCTAACCAAAGCTTTGATTTTAATTCAGGGTCTACATTTGGCCACGTAGGAATGTCGATTGGAATCATAGTCCTAGCCAACATACCAATGTAAGACTGCAAACGGGCTCTAGTTTCCCCATTAGGAATTCCCCATTCATTGGCAGTGACTTTAACTTTCTTCCCGCGAGCTTTCTTGACAATCACTTTGTACATTACGCATACGCCTCGCTTACCCCCAGACTTCCTTGTAGCAGTATTAGTTGTAGTATTTGTCTGTTCTGAGTTAGTCGGTTGAGATTCCGATGCATGCCCTTCATTGTTTTCATCATTGTTCGGAACATCCTCCAGCCGCTTGGGGCTTCCACCGCTAAGATTCTGTGATGTAGTCTTTTCTGATTGCTTTCGCATTTGCTTTTTTGGTGCCATTCTTTCCTCTTCCTCTAATCTAAAAAATTAACTAATATTTAACATATTAGAACAACTACACAGTTCATGGTATAATGTCTAACAGATATGCAGAAAATTAAACAAAATTCTCATTTAATTGTCAAGAAAAATTACAGATAGACTTCTATAACTACATTGAAAAATTACAAGAAAACAGAGATCACAAGCTACATTACAAATAACAAGAAAAATTACAAATAACAAGAAAAATTACAAATAAGGAGAATATATAGCTAGACTCCTATAACTTTTTGACCCATATACCCTCAACATTTTCTCTTCTATTACAAACACTTGCATCATCAATTTTAGCAGGGTCACATGTAGGGATATTAGAACAGAATGGGGGAGGGTTCCAGGAGGTGTCTTCAAGAAGGAGAATCAGAGGGGTGACGCATCTTTCCATCTTTGGATCGATTATTTGCATGCCAACTCATTAATTCAGCAATAGATGAAGATTTAAACATTCTTTTAAATCTGGGGATTATCGGAAAATACCACATAACCTTAGCTGGCACATTTACCCTAACTTGACCATCTTTCCCAACTTTCCAGCGAGAGAGATGGCATTTGGGACACTCGGAAGAAGACTCGAGAATTGGACCCCTGTATAATACGCAGTCATTTGGACAAGCGTGGAATTTAATATACTCGAGGCCTAAATCAGTCAATGTTTTCTTGGCTTCATACATATTAGACGGAAGCAGATTATCTTTAGGAAGAATTGATCCAATTGATTGAAGCAGATCAGTAAAAGCTTTATCGGAAACTCCAAACCTAGCCTTCCAATTATGTAATTTTAAGACCGACTCCAGTTTAGTACACTCACTTCCCTCAAACAGAGGTTGTTCTGCATCGGCAACAAACCTCTTAAAGTTATCTGACTCTTTATCGCAATCTTCCCTACTATAGGCTGCTTCACACACGTTAAATGTTTCTGAAATTGGTATGGGCTTCGAGGGAGGACAAGTACTACCAACAGATGACCTAGTACTATTATCATGGTTTTCTCCATGCCAAATCCAATCAGAATATCCTAAACTAAACCCTGATTCATAAAGATGACCTCTGATTATATTCACAGAAAACTTTTTGAAGTTAGAGCAGTGTGCACAAGGACAAGGAATTTTCTTGGGGTTTTTAGCATTTTCCTCGGCAAATATCAAGAAGTTTTCAACACCAATTTCATACTGTAGAGAATCCCTATCGGCTTTTATCCAAGACCTATCCATTTAAAACCACCTGGTATGTCACTAAAAAATTCAGTATAAGGCTTATATTTATTTTATAAGCCTAATATTTATTTTAGAAGTCTAACTTGATTTTAAGTATGACATCCACACATAGGGCAGACTATAAACGACATAAGAAAACTGAGAATTCATGTTATACATAATGCATATTATACATTTTAATGTTATATATTTTATTATAATATGATATGAATCGATTTGTAATGCATTACGTAATTCATATTATACATTAATTATAGTACTAGTACTATATATTAACTAGTCATTCGGTACTTAATGTATAATCACTATATAATTAACCATAGTATAATAGTCAGATCACGGATGCAGATTATCAAATTATAAATGTACTATTTTCAACTAAACACTTGCATACACAATCACTAAATTAACCACACACTTGCATCCAAAATTAAGAACACGACTACATTTAAATATAACATACTAATACCAAAATGAATTCTCCTGCACATAATTGCAAATAAAACAAAACTGAGATTTCATATAATACATAATGCATATTATACACAACACATAGATCAACATAAGAACCAACTGCATAGCACATAGACAAAAAACACACTATCAAAACTAACAAAACAAATCAAATGTATAAGCGTACAAAACAGAGTTGGAGAAGAAAACTCACCGAAGATCGAAAAATCAAACAACACTAATGTCCTGCAAAAACAAATCACAACATTACAAACAAATGAAAACCTAATTTACAAAAATAAAAAAAATAAACAAAAATATAAATGTACAACTAAAAAATCCAAATTACCTAAAGCTTTAAATCTTTTTCTCAGATTAGGTCCTGTATACAACAAGAAGAAAAGTATTAGCAACAAGATTTGACACTAAATTAATAAAAAAAATAAGGGTTTCGAATTAGAAAAAACCCCAATTTACAAAATTAGGGTTTTGAATTCAAAAATCCTCAACTTTTAAAACTGGTCTTCATGCAGAGAAGACCAGTTCGATTCAAGAAGATACAACACTTACCGAAGTAGAGAGGTTAAACGAAAGAGGCTTAACGGAGAGATTCAGAGCGGAGAGAGGTTCAGAGAGAGAGAGAGAGAGAGGTTCCAGAGACAGGTTCGAGAGAGAGAGAGAGAGGTTCGAGAGAGAGAGAGAGGTTCGAGAGATTATGATGGTGAGATGATGGCCGGAGTTCAGAGAGATTGTGAGGGGAGAGAGGTGAGAGAGAGAGAGGGGTTCGAGAGAGAGAGACAGGTTTGAGAGAGAGAACAGTTTTCTGTTTTTTAGTTTTTAGTTTTTTTGTTTTGATTTTGTGTCTGAAGATTGATTTTTGGGGGGAACCAAAATTTGGTTAAGGGGGGAGAATTTTGGGATTGGGGGAATGTAGAACTAAACTGAATGAAATTTCACTAACGGGGGAAGAAATGGTGGGCGCGAATTTTGTTTTTTTTTGGTGAATTTTAGACATCGGTTTAATTATAACCGATGTCTACAAAGAACAAAGACATCACAAAAACACGGGGTGATGTCAATACTCTTTTTAACATCAGTGGCAAAGTTAACCGATGTCTAATGTGTGATGTCTATTGACATTATTCTTGTAGTGATTGAAGATACTAATACGAGCGTATATTTAGTAGAATCCTTTACGATTTCTAATGACAGAAATATTACGTCAAATCTCAAAACTATATTCGCATCGGTCATTTGATCATTTAAATTTATTATATAATGGCACGAAACTAATAAAGTTGGATGTGATAAATCTGGTCCAGAAGAGACATGTTTTATGTTAACCCGCCACTGAACATTAAAACAGGGAAGGAATCTAAATTCTGAAGTTAAGATCCGAGTTATGTTACAGAAGAGGTTAAGCAATGAATCATTTGGATCAAAAGTGTTTTAAAATCTTTTAAAATTTGAAAAGAAATGAGCTTCAACGGCTAGCTGCGCTGGACCAAATAAAATAAGTCACCAACTAACTTGCCACCGACCCATTCATACTTTTACAGCCTAGCTTTCCCCACCAGGCGCCCCAGGGGCCAGGGCCACATTTCAAACTTCTGTTACACTTTTTAGTCCCCTATTAAAAGCCATCATCCTCATTCTCAACTTCTCTCAAATTGTGAAAGGCTGTTTTGCAAAATTCAACAGCCTTTCACAATAAAAATGACTAGAAAATATATGAAGCCCATTTTGCAAAAAGTCCCAAACATTGTGAAAATCGCGGTTTTTCTTACGAAAACCCTGAAAAAACCTGTTGTCCCGAGACTTGTTGCTTTCAAGAACTCGAGAAAACACAAGAAAGTGAGTCTGCTGCAGCATTATGGTTATGGATATGTTAAAGAGTACCAATTCTCTCCTTCACATTCACCCCTTGTAAGTTATAAAAGAAAGCAATACAAGAAAAGGAGTTACAGAGATTTATGTTCCATTTTGTACATGTGTAATTGTTTGGGGAGGTTTGAAGATGATTCTGGAGTTGAGGGACTGTACAACAACTCAATGGATTATCAATTCAAAGCTCTGCCTGAGAAAGAAGTGATGGAATGTGCAGATTCATGCGACGAAGAAGAGGAATCTGTTGATGCGAGGGCCGGCAGATTTATTGAGAAATTTTATGAAGAAATAAGAATGCAGAAGAAAGAACCAGTTTTGCAGCTCGGTGGGATTAATGCATATTAAGAATTAATTTTTTTGTGTTCAATTTGTTTGTGTGTGTTGTTCACTTCTTCACCATATAGTTATTTTTGAATGTGGGTAGCATGGTTTTTCTTTTTTCCTATTGGTGGAGCATGGTTTCTATTAGTAGTGTTTAATATGGTTATTTTTTGTGGTTGATTTTCTTTGAATTTTTCTTTCAATGCCGAGTTGATTTCAAAATAAGCAACATTTATTTCTTTTAGATATGTTCATAGTTAGGGGTGAGCAGAAAACCGTAAAAACCGTCCATACCGCACCAATTCGCACTTCAAAATGTGGTTTTTAAATTTCGTGGTGCGGTTGCGATTTGAATTTTTAATAAAACGCGCGGTGCGGTGTGGTTGCGGTTTTAAATTTTTGAAATGCGGTTCAAACCGCACCGCAATATTTAATATGTTATAAATAGGAGCTCAATTAATAGAACTTAAGAGTTATGGTAGACTTAAGGTATTTTTCTACCTTTGTTTACTTGCTCTAGGGAGATCGGTGGCTAGGTAAAGTGACTACTCTGCTACATTAGCTACCAAAAATATAAAACATATAGACTTGTAATTAACCACCGTTGTGCAATAGTTATTTTTTAACCAGTTGTAAAAATCATAACTTAGATTTTTTATTAGTATAATTTATAAGTTATTTTTATTTTGTAATTGAAATCCTAAAAAAGTTAAACTTTCCGGTGTGTAATTTCTAATTTGTATTATTGAATGATATTGACGACTTTGTATTATATTATTTGGAAATTTGATTAAATTTAAGTATTGCATTTTATTTAAATTTAAGTTTTATATTTTATTTAAATTTTTCGAACTTATAAAGTATAAATCGCAGTGAACCGCACCATACCGTACCGCATTTTCGTGGTGTGATTTATGCGGTTTTTGAGGGTACGCGGTGCGGGTGTGGTTTGGAAATTTGATCAAACAGCATGCGTGGTTTAGTTTACGATTTGAGAAAAAAATCGCACCGCCCGCACCACGCTCACCCCTATTCATAGCCAAGACCTCCTTAAAAATACATTACATAATGTTATTTTTAGAGTATGCCTGTGAGCGAGACAAACTCTCTTTATTTTTATTTTAAAGCGAGTTTCGAATCTAACAAAACATAAATTTTGTGATATTTTATATGAGGTGCTCTAACTCTAGTGATTTTTTCATATAAATATTAGCTTCCTCTTATATCTTATT
Source organism: Apium graveolens (assembly GCF_009905375.1). Taxonomy (NCBI): domain Eukaryota; kingdom Viridiplantae; phylum Streptophyta; class Magnoliopsida; order Apiales; family Apiaceae; genus Apium; species Apium graveolens. The sequence goes on along the minus strand of NC_133656.1, from coordinate 187,242,042 downwards.
AGTCAAGTATAAAAAAATAAAAAAAATTAGTTCTGATTAATCTAGAACTATATTGATGAAATTCATCACCAATGAAATATGATTTATGCACAAATGCATAATATACTGTATATGTTCTATGCAGAAATATATCTATTGGTCTCATTTAATATAGATGACTTTTGAAAAATAAACTCATGCCAAATGACATTGCACCTTTATATTTCCTATTAATCTTATTAATATTTGTAGGATATTATATCCTATATATAATTAGTGTAAGGCTAAAATGGTACGATTAAATGGTTTGGTCGTCAAAGTCAGGTTAATAAAGTTATTTAAAAACTAAAACTAGCTATCCACTTCACACTCCTAATAAACTCATATAATAAAAATATAATTTGTTCAATTAAACTCATTCTAATCATTTATAATATTTAATTATTTTAGATAAAAATCTTATACAAATTTCAAAAAGCTATAAAACCAAATAAATAAATAAAAAATAAATATATAAACAAAAAAACTTAAAAATATGAAAACAAATTACATTAATTATTTAACACATCAGATATTACAACAAATAAATATTCAATTAAAAATTAAAAATTAAAAAAAAAAGAAAAAAGAAAACAAATTTAAAAATCATAGTAGGTGTGAAAGTATTATAGGAAAGTTTTATATTATTTACATACATACGCGTGATTGAAATTAAAAGTAATAAAAAATAATTTATAAAACATATTGCATGATATGTTAAAATTTATTTTGCTATGAAATTAAGTTTTATTATAGAAAGTACAATAATGTTTATGAAAATCATAATAGGTGTGAAAATACTATAGCAAAGTTTTATATTATTTACATACATAAGCGTGATTGAAATTAAAAGTAATAAAAAATAATCTATAAAATATATTGCATAGCATGTTAAAATTTATTTTGCACTGTATTAATATGATATTAAGATTTATTATAGAAAATACAATAATCGGTTATGAAAATTATATCATATTGAAGGTTAGACATGAAATTTTTGTATTATAAATTTTAGAACACATATGTTGTTAATGAAGGGTTTTTAGCACATAAACGCAACAAAAACGTAAATTTAAATCTTAAATAAAAACCGAAACTCTCCGCAGGATCCATGCGAAAAATAATATTTAATTCGTAGTTCAGTATGTTTACTTTAAGAAACTTTACGTTAATGGAAAGATGGAGGTCTTTAATAGCGATCCAAGAACGGTAAACGGAAATCCCTAGCAGCTGCTCCTCAGGTGTGAAACACTCCACCGGTATTCACAAAGAGTACAATGTGATGAAGGAGGAAGAGGTTGAGAAAATTAGTTGTCTCCCTCTTGTTCTACTTTAGAATTAGGGTTAATTATTTGGGTTGAGGCAAATAGGGTTTATAATAGTATATTTATAGGCAAAATTTTCAGCTAAAAATTTTCCATAAAATATTATTATTATTAACCCTTTAATTGATTATTCTTATTAAACAATTATCTAATAATTAAAACACATTTTCATCATTAATCCCTTTTCTAAACACTTTAGAAAAATAATTCTCTCACTTGATTTAATTTTCAAAATTAAATTCTTAATTAATAATATTAAGAATTAATTAAATCTCATTTAATCAATTATTAAATCTGCTAATTAATTATTTATTTCACAATAAATAATTACCAGCCATTATTAATTAATTCCTCCACCATTAAATCATTTTCTTTTATGGTGCGACCCTGTAGGTTCAATATTAAGCCGGTAGTAGAAATAAATAATAATAAAACTATTTTATCATTATTTATATAAATTCTCTAATTCATTAAATATGATTAATCAATAAATTAATCATATTTATTCTACATCGTGAGGGATACTTCTCAGCATATCGCGACTATCCGGATAATACGAATTCACTGCTTAGAATACCAAGAACGTATTCAGTGAGTAGTTACCGTACAATCAATTTCTTCTACCCTGCAATGTCACGATTAAATACAAGGCATGGAACTTGTGTCAAACCTATCTTATTTAATCATTTGCTTTCCCATTCACTATGCTTAGTTCTATTTAATGTAAATTAGAAACTCCTTTCTAATTTCATTCACTCTGGCCAGAGATTCCTGAACTAGCATAAGTGGATCAGTATTGAACATTCTCTTCCTTCACTGTAAGGGGTAGATCCTTTATTGATCATACACTATCTTCGTGTACAAATTCCTATACCCAGTAGAGCCCTGATAATTGTCTCTGGAGACTAAAAACTAAACCAAAGCATAGTTCAGTGTACACAAGATGACTATGATGACCTCAAGTCTAAGGATACTTGTACAACTATCACTATGTGAACAACTGCTGACACGTGAGTGAACTCCATCAGTTGTTCAGCTGTGTGAGTCATGTTCAGTGAACTTATTCTATAATAAGCACCTAATACTAGCTATAGTGTCACCACACAAATGTCTATGAGAACAAACATCCTTCATAATGAAGCAAACATAGTATGTACCGATCTTTGCGGATTACTAATTACCAGTTAGTAATCCTACGCCCAGAAAATATTTAAGTTTAGAGTTATCATCTTTTAGGTCTCATTATTATGATCTCATCATAATCCATAAAAAGGTTTACTCTAAACTATGATATATCTTATTTAAACATTTAAATAGATAAAGCCCGCAATAAAACCAAAATAAGTCTTTTATTAATATCAATTAAATCAAAACAGATTACATAAAAGTTATTCCTAAATCATCATACATGATTGGACTTATGACACATCTTGTCTTTATGACGATCAAAGTGACTTTGAAAAAGTGGCTTTGTGAGTGGGTCTGCTACGTTGTTATGTGTGTTAACTCTCTTGACGTCTCCTCTTTCAATACAATACAAGAAATGTTACCGCGCTCCCACTAACCTTTTTGTAGACACATGGTTCATCTATGTTTTTGATAAAACCAAACTCTTTGATTGGTGATTCTACTATTTTCAGTGATAGCGGTGTCAACTGGATTGCTCGAGAAACTTTTGTAATCATTTTTATTGTCAAGAATATTTATATTCCATCTGTTAAGCAATCTGAAAATAAAACAACTATTTGTTTAGCTCGGTTTTTGTTTCACAATCAGGTTGTAGTTGTCAGTTTGGGGGTTTGTGTGTGTTCTTATGTTTTATGTTTAATAAAATCTTATTGTTCGTAAAAAAAACATAATTTTATAAACTAGCCCGTGCATTACACGGTTATAAAACTAGTAAATTACGTACTCTTTTTTTAATTTATCAAACCGGGCTTAAACTAAGATGTTAATGCCTGATTTTTGGTCCAAGGTGCTGTTTGGGAGTTGGCCCAATTGAAAGCCTATATTCAGTAGCTAAAGGCATTATGTCCAAATTACTTGATCAGGGCCTTCTAGAGCAGGTTTTATTATACTGTACTAAAACTTTGTTAGCTGGCATCATTTTCATTCAAGTCATTTTGTAACTTTTGTTTGTCAGGTTTACATAAAAAATAGTGTGCTTGTTTTAGTTGGGAAAATGGAACCACAGAGGCACGGAGGAACGAAAAAATGAAAAAAAAAATGTACATACGAGAATTTGCTTCTGCTTAGGTTCACTTGTCGAGTATACAAGAATTCATTCATGAGATCTCTGAGGATTGAGGGCTATTATTTCATGTTGATAGAGCAACAACTTTCATACTCTTTTTTTGGGCCAGAAACAATTATACATAACTCATTCCTACTTATATGCGGCATCAGAAACCATTCTATACCGACACAAAATTGGTTTTTTCTTTTTCCCTTAAATCAGAAGAAAGAATGAATGATATGGAAAATAAACAAGCACCCCAAGAAAAACAACTAAATTTCATACACATATTCATTGAAACTCAAACCTTCAACGATAGAGAGAGTGTGAAATTGATGGAGCATTGGGCAGACTGAAACTAGAACTTCTGATGACAAACTTTTAGGGATGACATCTCTATTGTTGAATCACTTTTGACTTCGAGTTTTCACCTAAAATGCAAGTACTCTATGATACACTTAAAGCTTTGTCATCATTCATGTCGGAAACTCATAACCAAGTGCACCTGAACTGATAATGACCGTGCTCAATCTGGGGACCTTGCATGTTTAATTTGGAATGTCTTCATCATCATATTGGAAGTTTTAGACGTAGCATGTCACATGGTTAGGTTTCAAATCCCTGAACTTGTAGTACTCCGTGTGGGACTTTTTGATTCCTTAAAATGGTAGTATAAAAAAAAAGAAAGACTTGTCATTGTTTTGGTTAACAGGGGGCTGGTTGATTACACTTGAACAGAAAATGCAACACATGTACCATCATCCCTTTCTTACAGATCAGGTAATCGATTTGACTGCTCGAAATCGCAAGTTGTGGTACTCAAACCAGTCTAACCAGTTTTTTAGTTGGGTTGGGGTGTGCCTGGTATTTTTCTTGGTATAGACGAGTCTAGAAGTTTATAATGGAGCGAAAAATAACTAATTCTTCGAAATTGTGTTTTACAAACACATTATACAGCAACACTAATACAAGTTGTAACTCTAATCCTGAAAAAATAAAGTTGTAACTCTAATCAACTAGTCACCAACTAATATTAATTTTATAGTTGGTTAATTATAACAACAATGAGCTGTAATGTAGGTTGACTGAGTTGTTTAACTCTCTCTAGCTATATGATAAGAGCCACAATTCACAAACACATATATTATCAAAGTCTTGTGCGACGAGTATGTGAAAGTTTTGTGTGATGACCTGATCATATTTGTCCGGAAATGTTTATTTATTAAAAGTAACCAACTAACATAACCAGTCAACCAATACCGGAGGAGGTAATAGTTAATTAAATTGAGACAAAGGAAGTCCGCAGAACATGCTAGTCGACTACTATTTCAACAAAGTTTAATACGCGAATTAAACTAGAGTATACTATTAATAAAATTTGAGTACTCTTTAGACAAGTTCGATCACCAAGCTGAGTAACCTGAGCTAAAATAAAACTCCTACATAGGGGGTTACCGCTTCGGTCTTGTTACCGTTAATTAACACCACTAGGTACCTCAATTTGTTCTGCTTACAACATTTTGGAATTTACCAATTTATAATCTATCTATACTCTTTGGTGCTAAAAGTATCAAAATACCATAATATCAAATTTTGATAATTAACTTCAATTCTCTATAAAATTTCTTTTTAACACAAATATACTTTTATTCTTTATAAATTTTATTTTATTTTTAGTTAGTATTCATCCAATCGTTTATTTACATTATAAAATAAAAATATTTTTTAAAAGATTTGTAAATTATATTAAAAAATTATTAAGTTACGTTAAATTAAGTAAAATAACTTATATTTATTTTTAATTTTAGAAAAACTACAAACTACTAATACGAATTGACATATACTCTCTGTAAACTTTATTTATTTATAAATTATATTAAAAATTTATTAAGTTACGTTAAATTAAGTAAAATAACATATATTTATTTTTATTTTGAAAAACCATTAACTACAAAGTATACTATTAACATGAATTGACTTCTATTCTCTATAAATTTTATTTTCTATAGTATTATTTTAAAAATAGTTAAATAATAGCAAATGACTTTAGTAACATTTATTAAGTTTTAAATTGAAAATTATTGATTTAACGATCGTATTTGTTACTGTCCATCACAATGTTTATTTACTTTAAATTAAAAAAACATATTTTTACAGTAAAAATTTTTGAGTTGTATTTAGATTATATAAAGTAATATTAAATTAAGTTTAATAACAACTATTTACTTTTAAATTATAAATAAATTTTTATTGATAATTAAGTAATATTAAATAAACTATATTGAAAAGGCTAACTATAAGAAAATTATTAAATAATATTAATTAATATTAAATTATCTAAAGAACAGATATTTGGTTCATAAGATAAAGATATAATTCGTTTCACAAAAATAAAACTAATATGTTAGATTTCTATATCAAGTAATACAATGCAAAACTAGAATTATAGTAGAAAATTCATAACCGATTCTATTCTTTTTAACCACATAACTATTTTTTGCAAGTACCAATTTAATATTTGATATTAATATATTAATTTTAATTCATGTTTCGCCCAAATTATAAATAATTCTCTATAAATATTAATTCAATATTTTTAGTATCTGACTCGTGTTTCGCACGGGTTATCAACTATCTATACTATTAAGGAAACCATGTTTAGGTTCCAAATTTTCGTACTCACTAGAAAATTATACAACTATTTTTTAAAATTTTATATGTAATAAAATTTTAACTGACAAAATTTAACTTCTTCTCTCCGTTTCAATTTTTATTTGTTGCCGAACATCCAAGTGTCGGTTTACTTTAAAATAATCATATTAGTAAGTTAACATGTCAGATTTATATAAGTAAATAATTAGGTGCATGTATAATTAGAACTATACGGTGAAACTTTAGAGTTACACTTAATTTCAAATTTTTAACTACATATTTTAACAATATTTTATATGTTATATTTAGATCTGTATTGGATTATGAGTTTCAGTTTTATGCAAATAATAACATGATATTATTATTTTTAATTTCGGACTGGTGCTTAGCAACTGTTACCAACTAGTACTTTTAAGTAGTTAAAGCATCTATTACCATTAAAATTGACTATGTTTTTTTCTTTTAATTTAATAATAATTTTGACACATTTCTTTTTACAATTTGTTGCAATGTATTTTATTACAATGCATCTCACATCTATATTAGAATGAATTATAGAAAGTTAAAAATCACTATCAACAGCTTCCAATGTATTTTTTTACAATGCATCTCACATCTCACATCTATGTATAATATGATAATCACTTATTTGGAGCTTTTTGTAAAAAAAAAATTGTTTTTTTCAAAAATGGTTAGTCCCTTAACAATATAGCAAAAATTACAGAAGGGGGGTTGAATGGAATTCTTGAACCTTTTTCTTGAAATAAAAATGTTCAACTCGATTATGGATATATTTGTTTTGATTAGCACAATGCGGAATGTAAACTTGAATGAATCAAAATATAAGTAATTAAAAACAAGAGTCTTTAAAAACTTTCTGGTGGATTTAAACAATTCCACCAGAGATATATTTAATATATCGAGAGGACTCTGTGTGCAGAAATGCTCACAGCTGCTTACACAAAATAGAACTGCTAAGAACACATGAAATGCTAAAGATAGTGCTTACAAAGATTTCTCTGTTGTTGTTTCTTAGCTATCTCAGTCATTTTTCTATTTGCTACTCTCTTGGTTTATATATTACCAAGATTACAAAGTCAAAAGAACTGAACAAATATAAAAACTAACAGTCTTGATCTTTGCTGCTTTTCATCCTCTATTACCCAGTTAATGGGCTTCCACAGTATTTTTGTATCCAATTCAACGGCTGTGTGTCAGCTTTCACCGTTCAACTGATGTTTGAATCTTGATGTGATCATCTGTCGACTTTCAGATCATCCGTCGATGACTTAATTGATCATCCGTCGACTGCTATGTTAAACATCCGTTGATAGTCATTTGATCATCCGTCGAAGCTTTGTTAATCATCCGTTGGTAGCTATTTTGGCACTTGACTTCATTTCACTTATACAGAATTACAAGACATTGCTTATGTACAGTTAATCAACCTATTCTGCATATCTAGTTAAAGTCAACATGACTTATATGCTACTACAGATTCTATACAAAGGTGCATACAACACTGTGCTACAAACTTATTATTACATAAGCTACTCACTCGATGGATAATAAGTTAATCATCCGTCAGGACCATAATGAGTTATCCGTCGGGACTATAATTCTTATCCGTCGAGTGCTACATTATTTCACTAAGTAAAATCTACTTAGATATTTTGTTTAGGTAATTATCAAGTACACAACATATTCGCAACAATCTCCCCCAATTTATGTCTACTGGAATTGTAGCCATAAATTAAGAGATACTTGATGATAACAAAACATCCTAAGCATATATCTTTAAAGATAAGTAGATAAAAATGAAAGTGCTTCAATTTAAATAAAAATGTACAAGGTTTGGCTCACAGTCAGTTCAAGATGCTCCTCTAGTCTGAGCAGATTTTTCTAGTTTCTTGAAGGTCTGGATCTTCTTCCAAGCTTTCTGTTGTTTTCTTCAATTTGATTTTGGAGCTGTCTGTGGAATTCTAATTCATCAGATTCTGAGAGATCTAACATTTCTTGTATTTCCAAGAGAGTCTCATTGCTAGAGATACTCAATTGGTCTTCTAATCTGAAGAATCTTCTCACACCCTTGTCATCCATGAATTCCATCAGCCAGTAGGACCTTAGACACACTCTTCTCCCTGTGTATGGGATGATAAGAGTTTTGGGTAGTGCATCTTTGGCTCTAACACTCCTTAGCTTTTCAATCTTCTTCAATACTAATTTTCTTGCAGTTACATTGAACCCAAAGTTTTTCTTGAAGGATGAATAGACTTTGATCAACACAGCTTGGCTTTCTTAAAGTATCCTGTGAAGAGGCCACTGAATCTCCCTTCCCCCTTTGTACTTGAACACCAACCTTTCAGGTAGGTTTCTGTATGCATCAATTGCCCTTACCTCATCCAGCTCCTCCAGATAAAGGTTTAGATCGGAGAATTCTTTGATGTCACACAAGTACAAGTAGTCTCCCCTGTTGACCTTTGGTTGAGCTTTGACTACTGACTTGGATTTGAGAGGTGACAACTTCACTTTCTTGACTGCCCTTGATTTTATCCTTCTTGGCTTAGTAAGAATTGGCAAGTTGAAGTCAGGAATTGGTAATTTATCCCACTCTATTGGCTCATCCTTTGGCACAATAGGCTCTCCATGTATGTTCCTGTAGGGGTCTACCACCCTTATGTCTTCAAATACCACAAAGGGCTTTGATGCTTGAGTTTCAGCTTGAGTGGATTCCTTTGGAAATTGATCTTCCAATTCCTTGTCAACAACATCCAACTTTCTTTTTGCTCTTTTAGCCAGTTCTTTCTTTCTTGGGGATTTCTTCTGTTTTTCAATCTTCTTCTCTGATTCAGTAGCTTGAGATGGTTGAGAGGGAATTTGTTGAGAAGAATTCACAGCATGTAGCTTGGCCAAGATAGCAAACTGTTCTTTCTTTTGTTTAGACTTCTTTGCATCTAGAGCAGCTTGCCTCTTTTCCTGCTTCAATCTGGCTTTTTCTTCTTCCTTTGCATGAGCAAATTGTGGATGTCCAGCTACCACACAAATTTCCTTCCCATTTCTGAATATCTTTGCAATTCTCTTTCTTGAGGCTGAATCAGCTGGATCTTTGTAGAGGAGAATAGATCTTGACAGAAGCTTCTTTTCATCAGGCTTGAGTGTCTCATACACAGAATCCATAGGATTCTTCAAAGATAACTTTGGATAGTTTGCCCTTGGTTTAAGAATTATCTCAGCCTTTGTAGTCTTGATGCAGGAAGATTGTCCTTTCTCCAGATAGTTCATGCTCATCTCATTCACATTGATTGGCTTGACATGAGAGTGATGGATGGCTGACTGATCTGGTTCCTTGACTAATTGAAACTTTTTCTGTATTTCCTCATCAATCTTTATCCAGTTGATCAGAGTCAACTCTTCTTTATCAGCATCTTTCAAATTTGCTGCTGCTGCATTTATAAGATCTATACCATCTGCAACTGGTGGCTTGGGGATAGTAATTGAAGGTACAATTACTTTGCTGATTTGAATTAGAAGTTTCTCCCCCTCAGTTGGTCCTTTCTCCCCCTTACTTGATTCTCTCTCCCCCTTTTTGTTATCATCAAGTGGAGGAGTTAGGCCTTGTGCTTTAGCCAATTGCATAAGAAGATTTGTCTGAGTCTGTTGATTTTGAAGAAGTAGAGCCACTGAATTCTCAATAACCTGAACTCTGTTCTCCAGCTTGGCTATCTTCTTGTCAGAATCTGATTCTCTCCTTAATCTTAGTAATAGATCATGCATGGTACCATATGTCTTTAAGTCAGCTATATCCTTTTTTAATTCATCCACACTGAGATTCTGTCTTGAGTGTTGGATCTTCATTAAATGTAAAGAGTCTAGGTGAGCTTGAAGAATAGCCTTGGTACCAGCATCTGAAGCTTCCTAAAGGGCCTGCTGAATAGCTATTATTTGTTTTACCAAAGACACCTCAAATTGCCCTGGTGAAAATTCCTTTGCCCATGCCCATTTAGGTAAACTTAAAGCAGAACTTGGGCCTTCAGCTCCCCCTAAGTTCATGCTTCCATCCAAAGAACCAGAGTTATCATCATCAGAATTTACTCCAAATTCTTCAGATGGCTCTCCAGCTTGAGAAGGCATTCTGTTCACAGCAGCTTTATCTCTTTGAAGAGATTCTGTGGTGGGCACTAAATTCAAAGTCTGCTCTGCCTCCATATTGCCCTGAGCAGCCAACAGTTGATAGGCTGAAACAGGGTGAGTAAAAGTGTCAGCATCCAAGGAAATGTTATCAATTACAGCTTTGTAATATTGCTGAAATTGTCTTTCCTTTTCAGCATCATCCACAATCATTGACTCACTAGCAATGGCTGGTTCCATCCTTATTTCTCCAGTACCTGGCTTTCTCTCATATTATCTCTTTTATTACATCAGGGTCTCACCCTGGCTCCCCACCCTCACCTTCACCTACTAAGGTGGGACTCCTCTCACTCACTTTTGCCAATCCTGAATGAATGGATTGCTGAGATTCACTCTTTTCCTCTCCTTTTTCCTGGGAGCAACCCGGCCTCTCACTCAATGCACTCTCCTCTCTCAGTCCTAAGAGTGATTGTATTACCACCAAATCTTCTGCACTTGAAATTATTGAAGTTTGAAGTTGTGCAGAGACACTCGACGGATAAGTGATATCCGTCGGGTGAGTGGTAAAGCTATCCGACGGATAACTGCTGTTAAGCTTATCCGTCGGGATACAATCACTACTCGACGGATGAGCAATATCCATCGAGAGAGTAGAAATGAATGAGGTGGGAAGAGAAACTATTGTTGACTCTGTGTTGATTGAAGTTATTTGAGGCACAGATGTCACAATAGAATCAGAAAGAATTGGCAAGTGAGCCAACAAATCATCTAAAAGATGATGCTCACTTGCACTAGATTTTGGCTTTCCCAACAGAGTTAAAGAAGGGGAATCAGGAATTGAAGTGTTTATCATGTCCACTTCCAGTGAGTTAGTTGGTGAGTATTGTGTTTCTGTGGCTTCTATTATGAGAGATTTTGGCTGTGACTCCACATTTATTGGAGCCACATCAATCTGAATTTGAGAAGGTGCAGGGACTGTGTCTTTAGCACCAGTTTGCACTAAGTGTGTGCCCTGTGCATCCCCAGTTGTTTTGGATTTCTTCTTTCTAGTGTAAGTTTGGTGTGAGCTTGTGTCCCTAACCCTCTTGGCCTGTGCTCTTGGATGAGAGTTTGTTCAATAGCCACATCCTTTTGGGAGGATGCAGCTAGAAGTGAGCTTTTGTCCATTTTAAGCACTACAGTTTGTTGGGAAACTGCAGTGTGGCTAGGCTGGGATTCACTCAACTCTCCAACCTTATCCTTGGGGTTTCTTTGATGTTCACCCCTTCCCTCACCTATCTTACCCTCCTTCACACTCCCCGCTTTGGCTTTAGTAGATTTTTCAACTGGTACCTTTTGAGAGATACCAGAGGGGTTTTTTTTAATTTGGATTTAGAAATTGCAGTTGTTTTGGCAGCTTTGGTAGGCAACTGTTTGGTCATTGTCACAGTTGCCATAGCTAAGCCTGAAGTCAAAGAAATAGAAGAGATTGGAATAGTTGAGGGTCTGGATGAACTTACCTCACTTACCTGAGGTGTCAGCATTACAGGAAAATAAAACATTGGCACATCCTTGTGATGGTTGGCTCTGTTCAAGTCTGCAATGATTCTTCTCTCTTGAACCCAACAAGCTAATTTGTTGTTTGGGTTCTCAAGTTCAATCTCTTGACAAAGATGGTTAGCCAAAAGCATAAAAAATCTAGCATAGTAAATATTCTTTCCTCTTTTGGCTAAGTCACCTAGTTTAAAACCTAACTCATACACAACAAGGTCACTGAAATTGTAATATTTGTCTGTAACTAGCATGTATAGCATGTTAAGCATGAAAATGTTCACAGAATCAAAATTACTGATTTTTCCAAAAAAGACTTTAGTTACTACATCACACAAGTAACTCCATTCCTTCCTAAGACCTAGTCTTCTAATTTCACTTAGTTTTACAGTAGGAAGTGCATAATGAATGGAATTGAGCATATTGACAATATCAGTGTCAGTGTGTGGTGCAGTTACATTATCATCAGGAATCTTGAAACATGCTTTTATTACATCACTATTGATACAGAAATCATTACCTTTGATGGTTAGAGTGATGGTTTTGTCAGTAGAGTTGTAGATTGCTGTTGTCCACATCTCCTCAACAACTTCACAATAAATTGTGGGTGATTTCAGCATGGCAAAACTTAACTTGCAGTTGTTCACGAAGTCCATCATCTTATGATAGTCTTCAGATTGCTGAATCCCTTTATTGACCAAGGCAGTGAAGTTGTTCTTCTCATAGATGAACCCAGTCTGTGACATGATCTTAACTACAGGTGCTATTGTTAGAGAAGAAAAGCTTGAAGAGAAAGAGGATTTTTGCTTGAGAGAGAATGAAGTAACACAGTTGAATTTGAGAATGATAAAAGAAAATGATTAGAATGAAATAAGCTATTATACTTTACTCAAAATCAACTGATAAAAATAATAAAGAGAAGTAAATTACCCAATAGAAATTGTCTAAAATAGCCGTTTTAAAATAAACTGTAAAAATTCTACCCATTATCCGTCGTATAATGCTTACAAACTGTAAGTATGCTCGATGGATAATGTTCAGGGAATTAACGGTTAAGATTTAGACACTTCGACGGATGAGGATAAGTTGATATCCGTCGAGCTTTAAAGTACTCCAGAAAAGTAATTGATTTTTATTTACAATTTGTATATTGACGGATGACTCAACTCGATGGATAATGGTCATCCGTCGAGATGCAAATTTTAACTTAGCCAAAATTTTCATCCAAGACTAAAAATCAGTTAAATTTCTGGCTACTTTTCAACTTGCAAAATAATTCAGATAAATTCAAGAGTAATTAAGCATACCTAACTCACTTACCAACCTAGAAAAGGTGGATTCATCCAGTGGCTTGGTAAAAATATTTGCAAATTGCTTCTCACTTGGAACAAAATGTAACTCTACAGTACCATTCATTATATGTTCCCTTATGAAATGATACTTGATGTCTATATGCTTTGTCCTTGAATGTTGCACAGGATTTTCGGTGATGGCAATTGCACTTGTGTTGTCACAGAAAATAGGAATCCTTTCAACTTGCAAACCATAGTCTAGCAATTGATTTTTCATCCATAAAATCTGTGCACAGCAACTGCCAGCAGCAATATATTCAGCTTCAGCTGTAGAAGTAGAAACTGAATTTTGCTTTTTACTGAACCAGGACACAAGCTTGTCTCCTAAAAATTGACAGGTTCCTGTTGTGCTTTTTCTATCAATTTTGCAACCTGCATAATCTGCATCTGAATAACCAGTTAGATCAAAACCAGAATCTCTAGGATACCAAATGCCAAGGTTTGGTGTTCCTTTGAGATATCTGAAAATTCTTTTAATAGCTATCAGATGAGACTCTCTAGGATCAGCCTGAAATCTAGCACACAAACATGTAGCAAACATTATATCTGGCCTACTAGCTGTTAAGTACAGAAGTGAGCCAACCATGCCTCTATAACTTGAAATATCCACAGACTTTTCAGTAGTGTTTAGTTCAAGCTTAGTTGCAGTGGCCATGGGAGTTTTTGCAGATGTGCAATCCATTAGATCAAACTTCTTTAAAAGATCATAAATATATTTAGTTTGACTAATGAATATTCCATCACTAACTTGCTTAACTTGTAAACCAAGAAAGTAAGTTAGTTCTCCCATCATACTCATTTCATACTTGCTTTGCATCAGTTTGGCAAACTTTTTACAAAGTTTCTCATCTGTAGAGCCAAAAATAATATCATCTACATAAATTTGAACAAGTATGCTAGAGCCATTCATATTTCTGAAAAATAAAGTTTTATCTACAGTACCTCTTGTGAAGTGATTTTCCAAAAGGAACTTTGATAAAGTGTCATACCAGGCTCTAGGTGCTTGCTTCAGTCCATAAAGTGCTTTCAGTAGATAATAGACATACTCTGGGAAATTTGGATCTTCAAAGCCAGGAGGTTGACTTACATACACTTCTTCCTCCAAATCTCCATTCAGAAAGGCACTTTTGACATCCATTTGATAGACCTTGAAATTGGCATGGGCTGCATAGGCTAAGAAGATTCTGATGGCTTCAAGTCTTGCAACAGGAGCAAATGTTTCATCAAAATCTATTCCTTCTTGCTGACAATAGCCTTTAGCAACCAATCTTGCTTTGTTCCTTACTACTATGCCATTTTCATCCATCTTGTTTCTGAATACCCATTTGGTGTCTATTGGATTCTTTCCCGTAGGCTTGGGTACCAGCTTCCATACTTTATTCCTTTCAAATTGGTTTAGCTCCTCCTGCATAGCTAAAATCCAATCAGGATCTAACAAGGCTTCTTCTACCTTCTTTGGTTCTTCCTTAGATAGGAAGCTTGTATAGACATTCTTCTTGAGTTGCTCTCCTGGTTTGAACTCTGGAAGAAACATCACCAATAATCAGTTCAAAGGGGTGATCTTTTGTCCATTTTCTTGGTTGAGGTAGATTAGCCCTAGATGAAGAGACCTCAATGTTGTCTTGATGTGTGATTGAGTTTTGATTGCTAGAAATCCCCCTGAGTTTGTGGATCTTTGATTTGAGATTGGGGTGCTTTCTATGGGTGATCTGCCTTGACTTCCTGGTCCTTTTGATAACCCGACAGATGGTGAATTTTGAGTACCGACGGATGAGGCAGGTTGTCTTCCGACGGATAATACAGATTGCCTTCCGACAGATGAAGCATTATGTAACTCGACGGATGTTGAGTTTTGTGCTTCATTTGTAGTAGATTTGTCTGTATTATCCTTAGACACTGTTTCTTGATCACTCTCATCATCACTTTCATCACTGATCATCTCAACATTGTCGAATTTGAGGCTCTCATGGTAATCTCCATCTTTTAGTCCTTCAATCTTTTTATCATCAAACACAACATGTATAGATTCAACAACAATGTTGGTTCTTAGATTGTAGACTCTATATACTTTACCAACAACATATCCAACAAAAATTCCTTCATCTGCTTTAGCATCAAACTTCCCATTTTGATCAGTTTGATTTCTCAGAATATAGCATTTACAGCCAAAGACATGAAGAAAGTTCAGAGTTGGCTTCTTGTTCTTGAACAATTGATAAGGTGTCATGCATCTTGCTTGATTAATCAGAGAGATGTTCTGAGTGTAGCATGCAGTGTTTACAGCTTCAGCCCAGAAGTATGTTGGTAGTTTTGATTCTTCAAGCATTGTCCTTCCAGCTTCAATAAGAGATCTATTCTTTCTTTCCACTACTCCATTCTGTTGTGGAGTCCTTGCTGCTGAAAACTCATGCAAGATTCCATTTTCCTCACAAAATGCTCTAATGACATAGTTCTTGAACTCAGTTCCATTATCACTCCTGATTCTTCTAACTTTGAAATCAGGATGATTGTTAACTTGCCTTATGTGATTGATGATGATTTCACTAGCCTCATCTTTGGACTTTAGGAAATAGATCCAAGAGAACTTTGAGAAATCATCTACAATTACTAGGAAAAATCTTTTCTTTGAGATTGACAATATATTGACTGGTCCAAACAAATCCATGTGAAGCAGTTGTAGAGTCTCTTCAATTGTTGAATCAAGTTTCTTCCTGAATGATGCTTTAATCTGCTTCCCTTTTTGGCAGGCATCACACAATCCATCCTTTGTAAACTCCACCATATGAATGCCTCTAACTAGCTCTTTCTTTACCAGCTCATTCATGGTCTTGAAGTTCAAATGAGATAGCTTCTTGTGCCATAGCCAACTTTCATCTTGACTTGCTTTACTGAGAAGACAAGTTACAGATTCTGCTTTAGTTGAGTTGAAGTCAGCTAGATACACATTTCCTCTTCTCACACCAGTGATAACCACTTTGTTGTTTTGATTATTAATCACAACACAGGTTTCTTTGTTGAAGGTTACTGAGTTGCCTTTATCACAAAGCTGGTTGATACTCAACAGATTGTGTTTGAGACCATCCACTAAGGCAACATCTTCAATGATGACATTGTCCTTTGAAATCAAGCCATATCCCACAGTATAATCTTTGCTGTCATCTCCAAAAGTGATACTTGGGCCAGCTCTCTCTTCAAACTCTGTGATCAGGGTGGAATCACCAGTCATGTGTCTTGAACAACCACTATCCAAGTACCAAAGATTCCTTCTGTTTCCCTGCACACATCAAAATCAAATCAAGTTGATTTTGGTACCCAAGTTTCCTTGAGTCCTTCCTTGTTAGCTTTCTTCTTCTGTTTCTTAGGTCTTAACTCATTTGACTTAGGAATTTCAGATTCTTCCTTAGTCATTTGGGTTGGGCCTTTGAAACCACTAGATGCAACAGAATTATCATGCATGTTATGGCTAACAGGAAATGGCATGCTTGGTGCAAACATGTTATTCCAGTAAGGCATGCTAAATGGCATTTGAGGCATATTGTATGCAGCATAATATGGATTAGGTGCAAATGTCATATTAGCAAACTGTGCATTCATGTTCTGTGTAGGCATAGCATTAACAGGCATGGGAGGCATGGCATTCATGTTAGAGAATTGAGGCTGAACAGACATGGGAGTAGGTATGGCAGATTTGCAATTAACAGACAAATGATTTACACTACCACATTTAACACAGATTTTTCTAGGAGCATATTTGTCAGATGTGTAGTTATTATGTTTGTAAATCCCTACTTTACCATTCCTATTGTTTTTCCTTTTAGTCTTTGTTTTTACCTCTATCTTCTCAAGTCTGTCACTTAACTGTTTGACAGTCATGTGACCAACATTAGCCTTCTTCCCTTTCTTGGCTTGACTTGACTCTCCTGAAACAAAGTTCTTGGAAACAGACCCATACTTTTCATTTAGCTTGGTTAATTTGGCTTTGCTAATGGGTTTGCTCACAGCCGACGGATGAGGATTTTTATCATTCGACGAATAACACTTTTTGTTATCCGACGGATAGTTCTCATCATCCGTTGAGTCTACATCTGTCAGCAATCCATCTACCAAAATAGGTTCTAGTTTCTCCTTATTCTTTTTCCAGGCTTCATCACAAAAGGACTCAATTCCTTGAACCTTGGTGATTTGAGCATGAACATCTCTGGATGTTTTCCATGCTTTAATCACCTCCTGTTCACGATCGAGCTGCTTCTTTAAAATTTCTTTCTTTTTCAAGGACTCAGTTAATTCCTCCTTGGCAATTCTACACTCAATTTTTAGTTTCTCAAACTCAACAAACTGAGACTCAAGCACATTATTCCTCTCACTCAAAATATTTTAGCATTTTCTTTAGTGAGGGACTTAAGTGTAACACGCAAATGATACAATTCTGTAGACATGTCATTTATTGCATCATTACACTCAGCTTTAGATAAATGTGCAAGTTTGTAGTGATTACCTGATTGCTTGAGGAACTTGTCTCTGTTTCATCAGACTTGGCCATAAGGGCTAGATTGACATAGCTGACATCCTCATCTTCATCCAAACCATCAGCTGCCCAGTCATTCTCTTGTGTAATAAAAGCCCTTTCCTTCTGTTTGAGTAGATCAAAGTATTTTGGCTTATAATTCACAGACTCAAATATTTTCTTACTGGAATCTGACTTTCTATACTCATTTGCAAAATGCCCTGCCAAGCCACATTTGAAACACTTGAATTTTGATTTATCCACCATGTTTCTATTTGGCTTGGCAGCTCCAAAGTTCTTCTTGAACTTGAGCTTGGAAAATCTTTTTGAAAGGAATGCTAGGTAGGTGCTCATCAATGTCCTCTATGTCATCTTGACTCAATGAATCTTCACTTTCTGCAGCTAGCCCTTTACCCTTGCTTTCACAGGCCTTTGAAGTTGATTCCACAGCTTCCATCTTCACTTCCTTCTCCTTTTCCAGTTCAGCCACTAGTGCAATGGATCCTCCTTTCTTCTTTCCTCTCTCCATTCTTTCATCCTGCTCTATCTCAAGCTCATAGGTCTTCAGAATGTCATACAGTCTCTCCAAAGTAAACTCCTTATAATCTTGTGAGTTTCTCAATGAGACTGTCATTGGTTTCCATTCCTTTGGAAGAGATCTGAGAAATTTCAGATTGGAGTCTTTAGTCTGATAGACTCTTCCATGTAATTTAAGAGCATTTAGTAGCTTTTGGAATCTACTAAAAATGTCAGTGAGTGATTCACTTTCTTCATTGTGAAAATGCTCATATTGCTGAATCAGGAGCTGCATTTTATTTTCTCTTACTTGCTCAGTACCATCACAGATTATCTGTATTGTGTCCCAAACTTCCTTGGCAGTCTTGCAGTTGATGATGTTATCAAACATGTCTGCATTAACACCATTGAACAGAATGTTCATGGCCTTTTTATCTTTCCTGACTTGTTCAATATCAGGATGAGACCATTCATGCCTTGGCTTTGGAACAGATGGTTCATTTCCTGTTGCAGCTCTCATTGGAACATGAGGGCCTCTTTCTATGTAGTCCACATAGGCCTTATCTTGAGAAAGCATATGAAGATGCATCTTTACCTTCCAATGATGGTAATTATCTTTATCAAGAAAAGGAATCTTGACTCCAACATCTTTCTTGTTCATCTTGCTGAATTGTTTTGATCTTTAAACTCTTTGTAGATTAAGAGCTTGCTCTGATACCAATTGTTAGTCCCTTAACAATATAGCAAGAATTACAGAAGGGGGGTTGAATGAAATTCTTGAACCTTTTCTTGAAATAAAAATGTTCAACTCGATTATGGATATATTTGTTTTGATTAGCACAATGCGGAATGTAAACTTGAATGAATCAAAACATAAGTAATTAAAAACAATAGTCTTTAAAAACTTTCTGGTGGATTTAAACAATTCTACCAGAGATATATTTAATATATCGAGAGGACTCTATGTGCAGAAATGCTCACAGCTGCTTACACAAAATAGAACTGCTAAGAACACAGGAAATGCTAAAGATAGTGCTTACAAAGATTTCTCTGTTGTTGATTCTTAGCTATCTCAGTCATTTTTCTATTTGCTACTCTCTTGGTTTATATATTACCAAGATTACAAAGTCAAAAGAACTGAACAAATATAAAATTTAACAGTCTTGATCTTTGCTGCTTTTCGTCCTCTATTACCCAGTTAATGGGCTTCCACAGTGTTTTAGTATCCAATTCAACGGCTGTGTGTCAGCTTTCACTGTTCAACTGATGTTTGAATCTTGATGTGATCATCTGTCGACTTTCAGATCATCCGTCGATGACTTAATTGATCATCCGTCGACTGCTATGTTAAACATCCGTTGATAGTCATTTGATCATCCGTCGAAGCTTTGTTAATCATCCGTTGGTAGCTATTTTGGCACTTGACTTCATTTCACTTATACAGAATTACAAGACATTGCTTATGTACAGTTAATCAACCTATTCTGCATATCTAGTTAAAGTCAACATGACTTATATGCTACTACAGATTCTATACAAAGGTGCATACAACACTGTGCTACAAACTTATTATTACATAAGCTACTCACTCGATGGATAATAAGTTAATCATCCGTCAGGACCATAATGAGTTATCCGTCGGGACTATAATTCTTATCCGTCGAGTGCTACATTATTTCACTAAGTAAAATCTACTTAGATGTTTTGTTTAGGTAATCATCAAGTACACAACATATTCACAACAAAAATATAGTTCTATTTTTGTTTAACATATCTGATATATTTTTTAAACTGTTATGCCCGAAAATTGGTACAAACATTATTCAGATTAAGATTGGATAAAATAGCTAAAATTGAGGAACATATGCCTAAAATTAAGGGGCAGATTAGATTACCTTCCTTTGTGGAAGGAAAGTCGGCGCGCCCTGTGTATAAGGGAGGATGCGCCTAGTATTATGGATTGATAGAAACATGCCCCTGTAGGTATGGAAGGCGCGCCCTCAGCTTCTGAGGAAAGCGCACCTTGCTGGTTGGAAGGAAAATACTTGGGAATTCTTACAGGCCCCTTCTACTTTTTGAAGAATTTAGGGCCCGCCCTAAAGTCAAGAATGGCAGGAGTTTAATATGGTTGCATGGACAGGCTCTTTGGAGGATTCGAAGAAGATGCGTCCAACATTTGGGGTGAACCACGGCTATACCTGCGTCCACGGACTAAAGAAACAGCTGGTAGCGGAGGGTTATCCTAGGTCAGGGAGATGTCTTATCCATGAAGTCTCGAAGTCGCGGACGAGCCTTGAGCCTTTGTTGTTGGGCCTCATCGGCGGACATTCCTTAAGCTAGTAGAAGACGGTTTCCAGTGGGTTTCCCATTGGGCCTCGGGACAAGAGATCTAAGCCCATTAGGTTTCTTGTTCCCCAAGAACTACGTTTGCTTGATTTCCTATAAATAGGGATACGTAGGCAAATTGTAAGGGGTCAGAAGCGAGAGCGTAAAGGAGCCACCACTAACCCTAAGCGATCTCAGCCACCAATAATCACCACCACCAAACACTGTTCATCTTTTCCGACGAACACTGTTCATCAAATCCACCGATCACTGTTCACTTTTCCGACGAAGAACCACCGTCACAGACTTGTTTCTAGCTACGAACCTCAGACTTTGTTGCTCCCAAATTCATTCGTCAATAAATTGGCGCTAGAAGGAGGGGCTAATCAAGATCTGTATCTAGGAGGAAAGATGTCTCAATACCGTGATGGAAGTTTTTATGATGGAAGCTCTGAAGAAGAATCTGATCATGGCTATGATCGCCATGAACCCTACATTCCACCCATGACTGATCACCCCACTCCAGATGTTGGGGGTCAACCGCCTGTGCTGATCAGTAACGCTGACTTGTTGGAGCAACTTTATCATATGTGAGATGCTCTGAACGGTTTTGACTCAAGGTTGAACACCGTGGAGCGACGCAAGACCAGAAGGGGCCTTCGCCAGAACCGTGCTGCTCACGCACCTGGGAAGGTTCCCGTGACCGATAGGGATGCCCTTAGCCGGTCACGGCCGAACTGAAGGTGGACGTGTACCAAAAACCCCGCGACGTCTGAACTATTCCAACGATGTAACCCCCATCGTTAAACTTGTGGACGAGGATGTTGATAGTCGAAAAATACTGCGGGCAGATAACCGGAGAGTTGCTCACCCGTACCGGTCCGGGCGTAGTCTTGAGGAACGTCGGCAAGCGGAGTCCATGCCGGAGAATGAACAACGAGGCTTCATAGCTTTAAAGGATCGCTTGGGGATCCGCTTGGGCGACGATGATCTAAGGATGCTGCTGCTGGAATGGCAAAAAGAGGCTGATCGTGGAGATGTGATGCCCCATGGTACAAGGTGTGTGCCCCTGAATTCTTATGAGAATCGGAAGCGGCACCGCGATCATGAGAGAGCTCCTCCTCGCGGATCATTGGATAGGTATGGTCGAGGATATGGGAATGAACGGTGGAGAAGACCTCAATGGAGGGGAAGAGGCGGAGGTCGAGGTAGATACTTAGATGGATATCGCCGCGACAACTATCATGGTCACAGGGATACCCCCTGGTATAATCGAGCAGAAAGCGATAATTATGCCGAATATGATGATCATAGGGATGTGGCAAATTATGATCACTAGATGGCTCGGGGCCGCGACCGAGGTCAAGGAGAAAATCCGTGGGGAGATCAAGGTCGAAACCCAGAAGTGATTGTGATACCCGAGGATGCCCAGAACACCAACCAACAACAAGCTCCTTCAGGTGGAGATCAGGCAGTAGTACCTCCACCTCAGCCCCAAGGTTCACAACCTCACATGCAAACTATCCCAGGTGTGGGTGTGGGAACGTTCAAGATGGATGATCTGAAAAGGCTGTTCAACCACTTGGAAGGCAGAGTAATAACCGCGGCCGAAATTCCTTTCCCATTCTCTGTGGTAGTAAGAGAAGCGCAGTTTCCTGCCGGATATCATAACACTACTAGCGATCTCCGTTTTCATGGAAGTTCAGACCCTGTGGAATACCTGGGCCGATTCAACATAGAGATGAACGTGTATCAAGTCTCAGACATGGCTCAATGTCGGCTCTTGGAGGAAACTTTTAGGGAGAACGCCCAGCAGTGGTTTCAAAAACTCGGATCGGGAGTGATCACTTCTGTAACGCCCTAAAATCCGGGGTCAAGAGATTTGGTCGTCACTATGAAATCTCAATCCAAATTAACCTGTTTAATCAATAAACAAATGCCAGCGGAAGATATTTAGCATAAATGACCCCAAACTAATCCAAAATCATTTAAGGTTACAGTTCTAGAAACAAGATATCCAAATTTCACAAATAAATTTTTCACTTTCTTTTAAAACTCTTTGCAACAATTCTCAATCTCAAAACTTAACCCGCTAGTATAACTTCGAAAAGAAGTATACTAGGCCCAACTATAAAATACATAACTATAATATAATATAATATAAATAACTTTATACAATAAAACTTACACTAATTCGCAAACACTGGACCAACCACCTTCCAAAAGCTTCTTCTTTGCTTCCTCGAATTACGCAGCTAAACAGCGCAAGCTAATCCTCACTGGAGGTTAAATTTGAAAAAAGGCAAGTATGAGCGAAAGAAATGCTCAGCAAGATCATTATGACATATGTAGGGTCTTTTGATATAAAACCGACATCTGCATTAGAGCAGAATATTTAAAATCATATTTGCTGAATCATAAAATTTTAGTTGAGGAACCCCAGAATTGGTTCCTTAATTGTATTCAAAACCATTTTGATATTTTTGAGCGAAATGCTTCAGCAATACTTTGAATCTTAACGA
Source organism: Apium graveolens (assembly GCF_009905375.1). NCBI lineage: Eukaryota > Viridiplantae > Streptophyta > Magnoliopsida > Apiales > Apiaceae > Apium > Apium graveolens. The sequence goes on along the minus strand of NC_133656.1, from coordinate 187,218,934 downwards.
GAATAAAACTAATAAAATAGTGTTTACGGAAATATCGTAAACAATAATAACATGAAACAATGATTATGGATTGAATCACAAACTTTATTCAAAATTGAACTCTTGAAATTAATACTTATTTTGCTGTCATATCAAATTAGATATTAATACGAACTTTGATGCTCACAACCTAACCGCGCTAAAATAGGGAAGTTAACATCAATCATCTGCATTAATACCACCTTTGATATTTAACAACAACTTAAATATCAACATCAATCAGTAACCGATTTAAAACTATATTCCACCTTTATTCAAAACAAATGGGGCACCCAAGGCACATATCGGCCTAATGGTATTATATCCTGTATAATACCTAAATCTCCGCTGGACCGCCGCCACGACCTCTTACGCAACCATCCAATCTTAAAACATTTTATTGAAAGGGGTCATAATACTCGACACCCTTATAAACTTTTATTCGCCCATTCACTTGGGCAGGAATATTCGCAACCAAATCAATTTTCTCAAAATCCAAAATATTTATAAATCCGCTAATTGAATAAGTAAAAACACTTGCCTATTCTGAACATAGAATATCAGATGAGTATTTGCATAAACAGGAGTATTTAATTCAGCGATATGTAAAACATTTATCTAATTTGAGCTGAGAATAGGGAAAACAATACTTGCATAATCATAAGCAGATGGATATGAAAAATATGGAACTATTCTGGAATTAGAATAGCGTAGAAAACTTGCATAATAGGATTCAAGATAAATATCACTTGAACAATAAGTGATTTAGCAGTTAGTCACATTCGTAAAGACGCATCTATTCTGACATTCTGTCTCAAAACATCACCGTCTTTTATACCAACAATTCACTGATGTGCTGCTCCTGCGATCGCTAGAAACCCGATATACAATACCGTTCCGTCTTACTCTTTATCCAACGCCTTGTGCTGATCAACTCGAACGGTCCTCATCTATAATTGAAAGATACAGCTTTAATCGTCTAAACGATAATTACTCGACGAGCTACGCGTCAAAATCCTATCGTCTACCCATACGATAGCCCGCACATAATTATAATAGTCAAACATAAGAATTATGACTCACCTACGTACGTAATTCACATAGCATGTAGACACATAATTCACGTATCACATAATTCATATCACATATGACTCAGTTCGTAAAAACATTCAACTCAGTGTGATTAGAACTGAAATCGGGTCAATAACAGTATTTATCGATCAGATACCGACTCAGAATAACTTGAAAATCAAATGACCTTTTAATACAATATAAATTAGGTCTCAAAAGTATTTTTATTGAAATCGGAATATTTTTCTGAGTCTATACGCGTTCGTTTCGTATTAAACGGACGAACGGTTTATTTATTACGAATAAAATAAGAAATAAATGGGAATAAATCAATTAATAATAATATTAATAGATTTTTAAGTACCAAAATATAATTTTTAAAAGCCTAAAAATAATTTTAGGAATTACTTGAATTAATTATAAATAATTTACATTTTATTTAACTATTTATAAATAAAATCAATTGTTTAAATGATTTAATCAATTAATTAAATTCATAAATAATTAACTAAAACAAATCATAAATAACTAAATCAAATTAGATTTTAAAAATAATAAAAGAAAATGATTTTCGGGAATTAAAACAATTAAGTAAATAATTTTTTAGAATTTAAAACTACTAACTAAATGATTTTTGAAATTAAAAGAATGATTTTTAGAATAAAAGAAAATGATTTTTAAAATTAAAAATTGATTTTGGAATTACTTTTAAAAGAAAATTCGCAGAAATGGATTTGGGAATTGGGTGAGGGCTGTGATGGATCAAAGGGAGGTGGTAGAGGGAGGAGTCTTGCCGGAATGGGGAAGAAGATGACCGGCGCGGTAAGAACGTCGCCGGAATCTGGGAAACTCCAGAAACCGGCCGACCTCCGGCAACTCCATACAGGGCTTGTTCTTCGCCTTTTACTTCTATTTTTCCGCGTAACACCACCAAAATCAAACCAAAAACACCACCATCACAACGAAATCCATCAACCATTATCAGAACCGAAATTTCGATCAATAGCACGAAGAACACCGGTCAAAATCGATGGTTCAAATCGGAGAAACGGTTTCGGAGAAATCTTTAACCAAATCAAACGTTCTATGAATCAAATTAAAGCCCTACATATCTACAATCATATCCCGTAATTAAAATTAATCAAACTAACACTAATAATCCAGAAATCGAAGAAATAAAATAACAAAACTAAGAACTCGGCTAACATGATTTCGCAATAAAACAGTACAAATTTATACATTAATCGACTCCTTAAATCACGTTAAAACTATCTATAACATCAGAATCAATCAAAAACCCCTACAAATCAAAATCGAATTTCAAGATTAAAAACACTAAAAATCGATTTTACACAATACTTCACCTCAGATCACGATGTTGGTACCAAAAGAAAGAGCTTAAAACAAGGATCGTTTTGATTACTAGATAGTCCAATATGGTTTCCTAAATCAAACAAAATAAATGACTATAGTTTATGCACCAAATCTCACCCCCAATTCATGTTCTTGAGTTCTTCTATTTTCTGAATTTTTAATGAATAAAATAAATAAATAAATAAATAAAAATTTTGTAACTATTTATACTTACAGAAAATTATATCCCCAAAAATTAATTAAGGGTGTTTTTATCCCCTAATTAAAATAATTAAGCCCCAAAATTATAATTACGGGTAATAATTTTTAAAAGCGATAAAATATAAAATTTGTATCGAAATTCCCCAAAAATTGTGAATAATTCAAAAATGCAAAAATAATGGGTTTTCGAAATATGAATGATTTTATAAAAATAAAGACATGAATTTTGTGGGGTTTGACGTCCCGGTGGGGTCCCGGTCCGTTTATTTTCGAAAAACAGATACGACTCCTAAATTAATAAAAAGCACCGAAAACATATAAAATACATTTAAATGCACATAAAATGAGATAAAACGAATACCTCGATGAAGACGCACATAAATACGAGTCTAGATTGCAGATCGATTCATATAAATGCAGTTTAAACACGTAACGGGTATTCTATTGGGTCATATCGGATCCGAAAATACATTACTTAGCCGCTAAGTAGCTATAAAAATGATACGATTTTAATACCAGATTTGGATAATTATCAAAACAGAGCTTCTTATAAAACACCCTATACGAATATAATATAATAATATCCCGCCTTTCTAGAATACGGGTTTTGTTGATTTATCGAAACGATTATCGTATCGAAAATTTTGCGTCGGGACGCGTACGGGTCAAACCGTAATCCGAATTGAAAAAGTTAAAACACGAAAAATGTCCGGAATTAACAGATTAGGTTAGGAAGGAGTTTTCGGAAGAGTTTCGGGTTGTAAAAACGCAAAAACGGATGAAGTTGGACGATTCCGGACTTTATAAAATAATTTTATAAATACTCAGAAAATAATTTATAAATCTATAAATCCTTATAAAATCATATAACAATCCAAAAAAATTACCAGAAAAATGTCATAATTATCTATACTTTATTCTGGACATATAAAAATTCAAATACTCAAATAATATCACATATAAACACCCAAACATCAATTCCAATTATCATATAATTCACTAAAATTCACATAAAATCACATAAACAATTCCAAATAATTATAAAAATAATATCTGAAAATATGGGATATTACAACTTCCTAGGACCAAATGAAAACTCTGTTCTTGACCAAGTTCCAAGCCCCCGTGAGATATGCTCCTTCTGTCACAACTCTTGCCAACGTCAAGCAAAGGGAAAATGAAAGCTTGACGTCCTACTTTAAAAGGTTCAACGCTGAGTACACCAGTGTAAGAGTTGCTTCTGACGAAGCTTTGAAGAGTTTTTTAATAGCAAGGCTGAGGGTTGGCTCAGATTTATGGAAGCATTTGCATGGAAAAGACCCGGCTACTCTGGCAGATGTCTTTGCCTTGGCGGAATCATTTAAGGTCATAGAACAATCTCTGGCAGAGGTACAACGGACTTCGTAAATAAGTAAGAGAGGCAGAGCAAGGAAGAGAGACAAATCACCAAGCCCAAAATACTGAAGCAGTAGTCGAAGCCCGAATCGAGTAAATACTACGACTACAAGGAGGGAATGGAGCCCTCCCTCGAGCTATGACAACAGAATGGCCAGATACACGCCCTTGGCCGCGTCTATTGAACACATCTTTGAGGTAAACAAAAATAGAGGGCTGTTTAGAAAACCTGAGGTTCTGTCATCTTGGCAAAGCAAAGATAAGAAGAAATATTGTGAATACCATGAGTCATTCAGACACAACAAACATGAGGGTCGACAACTAAAGAATGAAATCGAAGCCCGTATCAAGGATATCTTGACGAATGGGTGGTGAAGGAAGTAAGGAGGCATAAGGATGGCGCCGACAAAATAAAGGAAGAAGGACGTCGAGCCCCTCGGGGGCCAAACAACGAAATTCTGGAAGAAAATAAGTTTATCAGGGATGGCAGCATCCGAACAATCTACGGAGGAGATCTTGGGATGAAATACAGTAACAGAGCCTTGGAAAGGTATGCAAGGGAAGCCCGGTTCAGACCTCTAACCGACATTCATAGGGTGGAAACTCGGCCACCCAAAGTATTTAAGGGCGAGTCCATGGATATCACCTTCAGAGAAGTAGATGCCCGGTGGATACATCACCCCCACAATGACGCACTGGTCATTTCCATCCAGATCGGGACCAAGAATATCCATAGAGCCTTCGTAGACAATGGAAGCTCAACAAACATCCTCTACTACAGCACCTTTAAGAAGATGGGGATACCTGATCGGGATATGTCGGGAGAAGACTCTTGGGTCTATGGTTTCTCTGGCGCAGGAGTTAGAGTTATGGGATCAATTTGGTTGCCGTGTACCTTGGGGGAAAGTCCGTTGTCCGTCACAAAGATGCTCGAGTTCAAGGTTCTAAATCAGGAGTCATCCCATAACGTGTTGCTAGGACGACCTTTTCTTAGAGAAATGAGGGTCATTACTTCGATCCACCACCTTACCATCAAGTTTCCAACCCCAAATGGTGTGGGCGGCATAAAGGACTCTCAATAATACTCTTGGGAATGTTACAAGCAAGCCATGAGGGGCTTTAGGAGAAAGGATGCCCACATCGAAGATGCGTCAGATGATGAGTGAGAGAAAAGAATCGAACAGCCGATCGAGGAAATCCGAGTCCATTACTATGTCGAGCAAGAAAATAAGCGCCACTCTGAATTTCCTCCAGCGATGTTGTTCTTAGAAGACACAATCAGGATTGAAATGTTGGAGGAAGAAGAGCCCCTAAATGACATAGTCCAAGAAAATTTCAACGGGGAATGGCTCAAAGGAAGATTTGATGTCTTACAGAGTCTTGGACAATATGTGCATAAGGTAGATGCCCCTCTCCCTGAGGGCGCACCCTTATCCACAGGAAATTCAAAGGAAGTTGATGCTCCTATGACACAGGGCGCGCCTTCTAAAGAAGTTGGTACTCCTCTCCAAGAGGATGCGCCTTACATGCAAAATGATGAGGATCGTAATTAACTCGACTTAGATTCGCGGATACCCATGCCAACAGAAAAGATGGGGCCAGCGGAAGACACCATTGAAATTCCTGTTGATGAAAAAGATCCAAGTAAAGTTCTGAGAATTAGATCTCAGTTGGCTCCAAGATTGAAAGAAGGGCTTTTAATATTTCTCATGACAAACCTTGGTGTATTTGCATGGAACCATTCGGATATGGTGGGAATTGACCCGAAAGTTATTTGCCATCGTTTGAACATTGATCCCAAGCATAAGGGGATCTGGCAAAAGCGGAGGGTCGTAAGTGGTGAAAGGGCTGTAGCCTTGGCAGAAGAGGTAGATAGACTCTTGGATGTCGGACTAATCAAAGAATTTTTTACCCAGATTGGTTGGCAAATCCGGTGTAAGTGAAAAAATCTAACGGTAAGTGGAGAACATGTGTGGATTTCACCGATCTAAACAAAGCATGTCCAAATGATAGCTTCTCTTTGCGAAGAATTGACCAGTTGGTCTATGCTACGGCAGGATATGCCCTGTTGAGTTTCATAGACGCATACTCTGGGTATAATAAAATCCCCATGTACGAGCCTGACCAAGTGCACACCTCTTTTATTACCGATAAAGGGCTCTATTGCTACATTGGGATGTCGTTTAGTCTGATCAATGTTGGGCCACTTATCAAAGATTAGTGAACAAAATGTTTAAGAGGCAGATCGGGAAGACGATGGAGGTGTACGTAGATAATATGCTTTTAAAATCTAAGAGGGCGGAAGATCACATGGCAGACTTGGCTGAGATGTTCCATATTTTAAGAAAATATAGGATGAAGCCGAATCCTCAGAAATGTGTATTAGGCGTGGAATCAGGAAAATTCTTGGGATTCATGGTTAACCACCGAGGGATTAAGGCGAACCCTGTAAAAATCAAAACTCTGTTGGACGTGAAATTTGCACCAGTGTTAAGCAAGTGCAAAGCCTGAAGGTAAGGATTGCGGCTTTGAATCGATTTGTTTAAAAGTCTTCGGATAGATGCAAGGAATTCTTTAAGGCAATTAAAGGAATGGGGAAGGATTTCGTGTGGACCCCGGATCGTGAAGAGGCTTTTTTGAAAATCAAGGAGCAGTTGGGAAATCCTCCTATGTTGGCTAAGCCAGAAGAGGGGGAAACGTTGATTCTTTACTTGGCAGTCTCAGAATACTCCGTCAACGCGGTATTGGTAAAAGATGAGGGAGTCACCAATCGCCCGTGTACTATATGAGAAAAAGGTTTCTAGATGCAGAGACTAGATATACCAGCATGGAGAAATTGGTATACGCCCTTATCCTTGCGGTACAAAAATTAAGGCCATACTTCCAAACTCATCGAATAGATGTCCGCACTGCTTATCCTCTCCGACATATTCTACATAAACCAGAATCATTGGGAAGAATGCTAAAATGGGCAATAGAGTTGGGATAATTTGATTTGCAATATTTCCTTCGAACAGCAATAAAGGGACAAGCGTTGGCTGATTTCATACTTGAGTTTGACTCTGAAGTAGATGATAAGGCTATAGTCTTGATAGAACCTTCCTTACAGGGGAATCCTCGTGTTGACATGAGAGAAGAGTTCCCACACCCTTGGTGGATCTTGCACATCGACGGGGCCGTGAATAATAATGGAGCAGGAGCCGGGCCTGTTTTGGTCACCCCGGAAGAACATCATTTGATGAGTGCCATTCATTTTAAGTTTTATGTCACTAACAATGATGCTGAGTATAAAGCATTAATCAATAGATTGAAAATAGCTTGAAAGTGAGGGTTGTGAAATTGATCGCTCGGAGTGACTCAGAGTTAGTGGTAAACCAAGTAAATGGAGGTTTCCAAGCCCAAGGACCTCGGATAGAGTTATATATGAGATGTGTGCAGCGTCTACTGGAAAAGTTTGGAAGTGCCAGGCTAGAAGGTGTACCGAGGGAAGAAAATAGCAATGCAGATGCCTTGGCAAAGCTGGGGTCGCAAATGGACAGTGTCCAACGTGGACAAATTCCTTTGGGGATCCAAGAAATCCCAAGTATTCCAGAAGTAGGGGTGTTCCAGACACAGGAGATTTCACAAGAAAATTGGATGACCCCCATTCATAACTATATTCGAATGGGAGGTTTTCCTGGAGACAAGTTATAGGCTCCACGCCTTCGCTACCAGGCTATGAAGTACGTTGAATTTGATGAATTATTGTATACGAGAGGGTTTAACCAACCACTATTACGCTGCGTGGATCTGGAAGAAGGGAATTATATTCTAGGGAAGTGCACGAAGGAATTTGTGGCAATCACTCGGGGGGTGTTTCGTTAGCATTGAAAGTCCTCAGACAAGGATATTACTGGCCAACTATGAAAGAAGATGCCTTCAAGTTTGTTCGGGCTTGTGATCGCTGCCAACGATTCGCTAATGCCCCGACAACATCTATCACTTCGATGGCAAGTCCTTGGACTTTTTCCATGTGGGGGACTGATATTATGGAAGAATTGCCCAAGGCCAAGGGGGTGTGAAGTATGCCGTGGTGGCTGTTGATTATTTTAAATGGGCGGAAGCTATGCCACTGGCCAAGATCACGGCAAAGAAAATTAAAGACTTTGTTTTCAACTTCATAGTCTGTACGTTCGGTATTCCATATAAACTCATCTTAGAAAATGGAAAGCAGTTTGACAGTAAAGAGCTAAGGAAGCTTTGTGAAGACTTGAACATCAAGAAAGATTTTGCTGCGGTCTACCACCCGCAAAGAAATGGTCAAACAGAAGCCATAAACAAGATTATAAAGCATACTTTAAAGGCTAAGCTGGAAGAAAAGAAGGGAGATTGGCCGGAGGAGATGCCCATGGTCCTTTGGTCTTACAACACGACTCCTAGATCGACCACGTGAGAGTCCCCTTTTTTGCTGACATACGAGTATGAGGCTATGGTCCCCGTAGAAGTAGGAGACGGATCTCTGCGAAGGGATTTATTTGTTGAGAAAGATGCAGAACTTAACCAAAGGCTCCACTTGAATTTACTGGACGAAGCCAGAATGAACTCTCAGTTGAAGCTTGCTGTATATCAGCAGAGAATTGCAAGGTATTTTAATAAGAAGGTGAAGTCTATGCCCTACAAGGTGGAGATCTTGTGTTGCGAAATGTCATGCCAAATACCAAAATAGCTCAGCATGGGGTGCTTGGAGCTAACTGGGAGGGACCATACAAGGTCAAGGCTATATTTTGGAAGGGAACCTATCGCTTGGAAGATTTGGATGGAAAGCTTATTCCCCGGGCTTGGAATGCAGAGCATTTACGGAAGTATTATCAGTAGGGTGTGGCTTTGGCCCCTTCATTTCTATGATTAATTCATATACAATAGACTAGTAGCAAATAAATTCCTCTTAGTCTAGGGGGTAGTATACATGATTACGAACCTTCGAACTAGCTGAAGGATAAATTTTTTAAATAATTTCCCCACAGAGCATAGTAGACATGGGACTGGTGTAATTTTTACACTAGAGCGCATTATGAATAAAAAAGAAAAAGTTGCTTAAAATTACTTTGTTTTCTTAGCATACATATTATAAAAGAAAGTTAGGGCGCGCCTTAATAATAAAGTCCCATAATCACAAAGGAAAATTTATTTGTGGCACACCAACAAAAGATATCCATGATATGATGTGATAGAAGAATTCCATTTATGTACTAAGGACTATGTCCTATAAATCAGAAATTGTAAAAAATCTCCTATCTAAGAAAATTTGCCAAAAGCCAGAGGCGCGCCCTACAGTAAGGCGCGCCATGTACAATTGACGGTAAATATTGTGTTCTAAACTTGTGAGCAAGATACAAAGGGCGCGCCTTTATGAAAGAATACGCCTCAAGCTTTTGTACACTTAATAAATATCATCGAAACAAAAAATAGAAGTGTATGGTTGTCTAGAAAAGACTAAGGCAAAATCCAATATAAAACAAGGCGCACCCTAATGGTAGAAGCGCCTTGACAAATTTTATATGCATACTGAAAGAAATGAAGTTAAATGAAACCTCACAATAGTCATAATACAAATTAAAGAGTAGCAAAACATATAGTCATACAACCTTGCACAACATCAAAAGAGGGCTGGCTCCTCAAAGTATTAAAGAACTTGGTTCAGATGCAGTTTAGACATAATAAAAAATCAGGGCGCACCCTGAGATTCACCAGTTGGAGGAATGGATTGAAGATGAATTGAGGGATCAACCTCAGACGCGTCTTTAGCTAGTTCTTCAGTGGGCGCGCCTTCAGCCTCCTCTAACCCAAGCTCAATCCTCTTTTCTCGAATCTCCTTCGAAAATTCCCTCTTAAATTCTGTCATTTCAGCTACGGTTTCTTCACCAAACTTCTTGAAGGAGTACTCAGGATTGTTCGCCACGAACCCAATCCTGTAAAAATGAAAACCGTTGGTGAAAGCATCATCTGTTATGATCCTCCTCTCCTCCAGCCAGCCATTCCTCTCTTGATCCTCGAGGTATTCAATCCTTGCCTTTGCATCAGCTAACTCGGTATGGAGAGATTCAGCATTCTTGTTGGCTATTTCAAGCTGGGAAGTTGAGTTTGCTACCTCATCTTTCAGGAAGGAGATTTCAGAATCCTTGGCCTTGATATCTTTAGCATGAAGAAAGTCTTTATCCTTCAAAGTGTTCTTCAAAATGTTATTATCACCTTATAGCCTCTCAAGGCACGCCCTCTCTTCCAAAAGCTTATCCATCACTTGGTTAAAATGGATGACTAGCTGGCAAGAAGCCTTAATAGAGGCCTTGGTGGCATCCTCCAAGCTCATGGCTTGACATTACTCCACCTCCTCATCAGTTACATGAAGGGAACCTAAAGGGACAAGGCAGTTGAGAGCAGCAGAGGAGCCTAAGGGCGCGCCATCTGTCTTTGGTTTTTGGACGCGCCCTATTTTTTGGTCAGATTGATGATTGGCCTCTTCTGAACATGAGTAGATTGAGGAACAGAGGTTGGAGTAGGTGTGGATATTTGGGATGTAGAGGCATCTTTCCTTTATTTTGGCTTGGGTTTGTCACTGGGACGCGCCCCAAACGACTTAGGAATCCTGGGAGGAGCCATTTCTGCATAAGACATGGTGAATGTTAGTAAACATTGCAACAAGGCGCGCCTAGAATTTGGAGCGAGCCGAAAGTATTAAATTTGTCAATAAATGCTTAAAAACATATAATATGTAGAGATGCAGCAAGCGAAGATAAAGGCAGGAACTAATTATAAAGTATAAATATGGAATCTATGATTAAGGAAAATAAGGCAACAATAAAAGGAATAAGGCACCCTAATAAAGGGCGCACCCTGAGCAAGAAACTTTAAATCGATGGCAATTGAGTATGATATGCAATGATTAAAAACTAGCAAGGAATTTTACAATAAAATTTACTTAAGTAAAGAGGATGCGCCCACATTGGAAGGCGCGTTATTAAGGCCTTAAACGATCAAACCTGTAGGGAGCTCACCTTGAAGGGAGATATCTTCTAGTTCTTCCTCTTATTCTTCAATTTCTTCATTGCTATTTATGTAAATGACACGAGAGATAGGGTTACCTTTTCTAAACTTTATGAATTTACGTTTTGTTCCCACTTGGTTGGAAGGATTCCAACTCGCATCAGATTGGTCTTGGTAACCAAGGTTTTTAAATTTCATCTCTCATCAGCCACTCCGAGAAGGGCTTCTGCTCGCCTTTTGGGCGTGCCCTCAAGTGCTTTTACCACTGGTTTTTCTAAGTAAACAACAATATTGTAAGAAGCAGAAAATAAGTAAGGGAAAGTTAGGAAAGAAAGATGAAAGAGGCGCGCCCTTACTTGGAGATGTGTTGAATCGAATCCTTATCCTGGGAACATCATAAAGGTAGAATTTTTTTTCTTTCCAGCCCTTCTCGTGGCTGAGTTTTCCAGAAGAAAAATCTTTTTTATTGTGCTATTTATCCACGACCAGATAGTAATATCCATGGTCATATTTCCTTAGACTGAATAAATGACTTACTTCAGCCATTGTGGGCTGTGGGAAACCTAAATCTGTGTAAAGGATGAACAACGCAAGGACAAACTTGTAGCTGTGGGGAGAGAGTTGGAGTGGAGCCACATCATAGAGTTCAATCACCTCTCTAAGGAAAGGGTGTAAAGGCGCCCACGCCTAGTGAAACCAACTTAGGGCTGGTTACCATTCTAGGGATCCTGAAGTTCCTGCCATAAATGAAAATATGAGGCCACATCATACTCAAAGGGCGCGCCCATATACCTTCCATGTCGTAATATTCCATAAGCCATTCTAGTTTCTCATCAGAACAAGCTGAGGGAAGGCCCACACAAAATAGTTTTCCATGCTCTTTCCTGAAATGTTTCTTCACGGCCTCGTTGCATGGCTCAAACTCATCCCAATTGAAGTCTAGCTCACTATCAGAATCTTCCCAATGTTGGAAAGGGATTGGAGAAGGTTCAGGGGAAATGGAAAATTGAAGAGTGTCTTCATCAAAGAAATTCATTTCATCATGAAGAGGTGATGATTTCTCTTCAGGCGCGCCCTCAGGGATGGGGAATTTAGGCGCGCCTTGTGATTGATGTGGGGAGGGGCTTGGGGAAATATCCCTATAGGAAACTTTTGACGGGCCTGCACCAATGTTGACCCCTGCCTCAATATTTCTGTATCTATCTGCATTTATCCCTTCTAGCCAATCATCATCATCAAACTCTGTACTCATAGGAGCTGGAGATCTCTCTTTGTGAACCAGTTTTTGTTTACCGTGTCTACGAGATAGAGGGATGTTGTCCATAGATGAGCTGTTTGAGGAATCGGCCATTAAATTTCCTTCTTTGAATTCCTGAACAAGGCCTGCCTCCTGTTCTAAGAAGTGAGGAGTCCTATGAGCGTCTGGAAAGTCTGGCTCAAAATAAATAGGTGGAGGAGAGTAGATTTCTAGCCTAGTAAGAAAATTTTTGAATGGATGAAAAGGTGAGGACGCGCCATCGTCTTCCATCTATCAAGAAAAGCAACAAAAACATTGAGGGCACATACAGTTAAGAAGGAAAAAGAATAAAGATGAGAAGAAAATATGAAAAGCAAATGGTAAAAAACATGCATTGGGAAGATAGCATACACTATTCAGGAGTTATACTGGATTAGATTAATAAAACATCTATCTTATTAATCTTTCGAGGCGCGCCCTGTGATAAAATGGCGCACTCAATAAAAGACCAAAATGGTAAAGGGAGATTGGGGTGCGCCTTGAAAAGTCATGCCTAAAAACCTAAAAATCTAATTATGTTATTGATGGATAAACGAGATGGCGCGCCTTAAGTTATTGGCGCGTCCTAGACAAATGTTTGTGATATACACACTAAAAAAAACCAAACTGGGCATAGAATACTAACGGTTGAACTTCTCAAAAACATAAATTTGAAGTTTAAAACCTTATGGTTTCGGATCTAAACCATAAAATTCATGTATATGCAGATATACACAAAAATACACACAATGAACTATGAACAGAAAATCGAATAGATAATATGACATGTACGATGATTTATTTGATAAAATTAAAAAATATAAAAGTTACATGTACCTTTCTGATCAGAGAAGAAGATTGACCGGAATAAATTGAAGAAATGGTGGAGAATAAGGCCGGTTTTTAACAAATATGCCTCCCGCCAGTGTGTTCTTTTTTTAGAGAAGAGTAAAGTAAGAGAGAGGGTAGAGTAAAAAGTAGAAAGATTGATTGTAACTTGTATTTATAGCTGAAAAGGACAACTGTCAATCACATCAATCACACCAGTCACGTCGGTCACGATTCCCGAAAAATAAGGGGAACCGTTTTTTGGACCGTTTAAAATTCCAGGGCGCGCCCTCCTGAAGGCGCGCCTTATCTAACTGTCACAGTAATTTGAAATTCTGAGTAGAGAAAGATTGGAACTTTAAAAGGCCCGCCCTGTTGACGGCACACCCAGTAAAAATGCTGATAAATAAGTTTATACAAATTTTGATGAAGATAAGTAGAAATTTCAATCCCATTTTCAATGACATATGGAATTTGGGGGGTAGTTATTATGCCCAAAAATTGGTAAAAACATTATTCAGATTAAGATTGGATCTAAAATTGAGGAACAAATGCCTAAAATTAAGGGGCAAATAAGATTACCTTCCTTTGTGGAAGGAAAGTAGGCGCACCATGTGTATAAGGGAGGACGCACCCAGTATTATGGATTGATAGAAAATATGCCCCTGTAGGTATGGAAGGCGCACCTTGCTGGTTGGAAGGAAAAACTTGAGAATTCATTACAGAGTTGGCCCCTTCTACTTTTTGAAGAATTTAGGGCGCGCCCTAAAGTCAAGAATGGAGAGAGTTCAATATGGTTGCATGGACAGGCTCTTTGGAGGATTCGAAAAAGATGGAGATTATTATTACTAACTTATTTGATGCAGGTACTCTATTAAAGAACTCCTTCCTGTAGTGCATCTACAGGAAGGCAGTGTCCGTGGTCAGAGACCTCCAGGGGTATGCCGGACGGAAGGCCTCCTCCTGCAGTCAATGAGTGTCCTCATTGGGGATGTGGGGTGAATTTTGGTATATGATTTGGGAGCTCTGTCTCTGTAGTCAACGGGTGTCCTTGTTGGGAGACTTCGGAGTATCCTGCACTTTGCACCCAAAAGCTTGGGATCACTTGTCATGTAATCTGGTAGGGGCTCCTTATCGGGGGGCAAGGATGCGTCCAACATTTGGGGTGAACCACGACTATACCTGCGTCCACGGACTAGAGAAACAGCTGGTAGCGGAGGATTATCCTTGACCAGGGAGATGCCTTATCTGTGAAGTCTCGAAGCCGCGGATGAGCCTTGGGCCTTTGTGGTTGGGCCTCATCGGCGGACATTCGTAAAGCTAGTAGAAGACGGTTTCCAGTGGGTTTCCCATTGGGCCTCAGGACAAGAGATCTAAGCCCATTAGGTTTCTTGTTCCCCAAGAACTACGTTGGCTTGATTCCTTATAAATAGGGATACGTATGCAAATTGTAAGGGGTCAGAAGTGAGAGCGCAAAGGAGCCACCACTAACCCTAAGCGATCTCAGCCACCACCAAACATTGTTCATCTTTTCCGACGAACACTGTTCATGAAATCCACCGATCACTGTTCACTTTTCCGACGAAGAACCACCGTCACAGATCTTGTTTCCGGCTACGAACCTTAGACTTTATTGCTCCCAAATTCCTCTGTCAACATAAATATATAAAAATTTCAGTTTAGTTAAATGTTGCGATATAGAGTCTATACACCAAGATTTCATATTAGGGTTTATCAATAATTTTTTTTTTATGTTTTTGGCACATATATATTTTCTGTTTTGATTTCTACCATACCACATTGTCATCTTTTTAATCAACATGAAAAATACATTATGGGCTTTCTGCCTAGTTATACACTTATTCAGCCAACACATATAAATCTATAATAAACTAGTGATATTAGTTTTCTCCTAAATCTTACCGATCAACTATAAGAAGTTACAAAAAAATATTATAAATCTTCAATGATAACTAAATTCCATATTGAATGCAATTTTAGTTTTGATAATCAAACTATATATAAATGATATTCATTACCAATGAAATCATTTATGCACAAATGCATTTGATATTTTACTTTGTGATTTTACGCCTAACTACATGTATATATAACTTCATTTAACACACATGATTTTGAAAAACAAACTCATAAAAAGGCAACGTGATACTTTTTATTAGTCTTGTTATTATTTACATTATTATTTTATTTAATAAAAGAATTTATTTTAATATATTTAATAAGAATAGTATATTTTATGTTCTAGAATAATTAAATTCTTACCATTTTTATTTAATTAAAATTTTTAGGAATATTATAATTTTATAATGCATATATCTATTTATAAATCCATGCATTATAGTTTCATTGTATTAAGGTTTCCCACTTATCTTTGACATTTGTAGCTCAAACTTGAAATTTGAACAATTATTTATATTAAAAAATGTCATATTACACTACCACATAAATGGCCTACAGCAACATAAAAAAAATTTGAAAAATGCTAAAAAATGTTGCCACAAAGCTTAAGGCAACACTTTGATCAATTTTAAGGGTGTTGAAAATTTGCATGTGGCCTTTAATGTTTTGCCAACACATTTTACAGAACAATGCCAACACCAAAAATGTGTTGTTATAGACCTCTATGGCAACATTATAATGTCAATAGCAACATCTGAACCGGTGTTGGCTTTAAATTTATGGCAACACTAGGTTTTTAAAGGCAACACATATTTGATGTTGCCTTAATTCTTATGGCAACACAGTCTCAGTCTATAGCAACACCAATTTTATTAACATTTCTTATCTTTGCCAACACTTACCTGGCTATAGCAACATCTTTTGATTTATTTTTGCCAACATTATTTTAGGCTAAGGCAACATGTTTAGTAAAAAAATTTGACAGGTTCTTGCCTAAATTATAACATCCCAGTATAGTTCAAATCCAACCACAACAACACAAAAACCAAATCCCCAGATGCAAGCCAAGTCAAAAACTACATAGAAAACCTGAATACATACTTTCAGTCATACAAGCACTAAATAATGCCAATATCAATTCCAACATTCCGACTTGATTCTACTTAAATAAAATGAAGTATTTCATTTACAGTCTACGACCACAAGAACATTTTTAAAAAGTACCATATATGGTCTAATATCGCAAAAGGCATCATTTTAACTACGATATGCATTTTAACTACGATATGCAGGATCAAGGACTGGAATTGCTTGCTCCGGTTGCATCACTTGGTGGTTGCTTGCTTGTTTCAGTTGTATCACTTGGTGGCTGCAGCTTGCTTAGCTCTTCAATATCAATCTGCAGCTCCGGATTCTTTTCCGCCAACTTGGACATCATCACCTTGATATTGTCTCAAAGCTCTCGAACATTCTGATCCATTTGTCCTAAATGATTCCACCTCCTGTGTACTGAAAGTATCAATTCTACATGAAGTACTAGGTGACAATTCCATGAACTACAGAACACGGATAAATGGCCTAAGCACATATGAAGCTGTCTGACATAAAAGATACTGACTAACATAAACAATTAAAATAGTGAATGGTAAATTGACAGATATTAACGCCATAAATTAGAAATGCAGAGGCAAGAGACCAGAGACAAATACCTGTCTTTGCCTTTGATGGTACAAGAGACTGATCACCCAGGCAATAATGCAACAGGGTAAAATGAAGAAAATAGTTCGCAGCAGAATAACTTGTAAATATATACATTGGCATGATCATTTGAATCATGTAAGTGAATCGTGTAGTGAAAATTGCAGATCCATTATCCTCTTCAGGAAATACAGAAAGATCCCCTAATAACATTCAATTACAAATCAATAGTCACTTTAATATGTATACTCTTACCAGGCTTTTCATAAAGAACATGATAGGTTATACCGTTACACAATACCTAAATAAACAAACATTTTTTTAATTTAAGTTACTCAGCATCACAAAGGCTTGTATGAGAGTGTACACAAAATTTAAAGGAAGATAGATGATGAAATGTCAAGGAGAAAATGAAACAATGTAAATCATTGATCATACCGGTAACAATATATTACAGTATCCCATAACTCGAGATCCTCATAAACCTTAATTGCTTCACCTATCAAGCCACAACTCACCAGATGGCTCTCCTTTCTTGCACAGCTTAAGACTGCAATATAAGAAATATAAAAAGATACTAATTCTTAGGAACAAGGTGTGCGGGTGTTGGTAATAAGTTTCGTATAAAATGGATAATTAAAAAAAGGGAAAACAATGACGTCATATCGGAGGTAGGAACATCTTTGGCGCCTTTCCAGAACCACTAGGACCTAATGCAGCTAACATCCCACTCTTCCCTTTCATAATATCCTCTACTATCGGGTTCACCATTTTGTCAAACACATCATCCTACAAAACATCCGAGTATAAAACCTCACAAATTACTCGAAAACAAAACATTATACAGTATTCCAAACTAAAATTTACGAAAATTAAAACCATGGAACTTCAATTTTACATTACAAACTCATCAAAAACATATAACAGAAAATAAACCTTAACAAACAATTTAAAAATCAAAACCCTAGAATCTCAATTCGATCAAATTAAGCAACAACCTGAGACGAATCAGCAGAAAATACATACGAAAAGCCTTTAATGAAAGGGGGGGGGGTACATGAAGAGTCGATGAACGAGAAGAGGAAGCACCATCACAAACAAGAGCAGAAAGAAGGCGGCGGCTGTGTTTGGGCCTTGTTGGTATCCGATGATGGCGTGAACCTAGGCGGCTACTACTCGAACCCATATTTCACTAAGGTCTGAGAATCACTACGCCTTCTTCAACTATATCTTGAAAATGCATCCCAAAATAGCCTTCTACTGCTGTGTCTTGCTTCATGATTACTGTTGTCAGCAGCACTATTAGACAGAGTGTTCGGGGAGAGACTCAAAACATCAACATGAAGCAAACTTTCATCTCTTAGAACTTGTTCCCCATATGACACAGCAAATCCAAGACTCGTTGTTGTTGCATCTTGAGTATCATTACTTAGCATGTCAAAGTCTATTGGAAAATCGGATACAACTGATACAGAGCCCGAATCAAAATCATGTATGGTTGTCAGTTCACTTGTATGGTTTTCAATCGACAAGCCATCTGAACATGAATCACTAATGCAAGCTTATGTAGTAATTGAACAACTTTGAGGGCAATTATGATCAATTTAGTTATCAACACCACTGGCAACATCCAAATCGTTCCTTCCATTTGCAGGGATCGGGCCTAAAGGTAGTCGATCCTCATATGAAGTACTAGTTATATCTCTACCCCTATAATCAATACCAAGCTGATGAGGAGTTATTACATCCTTACTTAGGCACAAGGCTTTGCGATGGTTATTTGTCTCAACACATCCTGAATTATCATCTAGAGACGAATTCTCTGTTGCTCTAAAGTCAGCTTCAGATGATGATGCTTGCTCAATTTGGGGGATGCTAAATCCATGTATGGCCTCAGATGCTGCAACAGGTTCCTTTTTAAACCTTTGAAACTTTCCCGAAACCGAATTTCGGCATTGAGCAGAAGTCATTAGTACTTCAGCGGGATCATCATTCATCTACAACAATAGACAGGCATTTTAAAGAATAGGTTTAAGAATTAACTCACATATTTAGTAGCAAGAAAGGACAAACTAATTTAACAAATAGTCTCCACCAGAAAAAAAACAAAACAAAATTAGCTGTTTAAAAATTTAAATACAAGGAGCACGTTTTTTGAGTTTACCAATTCAATACTTGATAAATGACATCCATCGGCATATATTGTACCCATCCAATAATATAACTGTCTCTTTAGGTGAAAATCTACCGATAAAAACCCTAATTTCATAATGTAAATGAATATTATAATAAAGTATAAAAATACTTCCCTTGCTGCTCTACAAACAAGTTCTACTCTGGATGCCATAGTCATATTCATAATCAAGAAACCGTATTAACTTGACGATCAGGGAAATGTTTCTGAAATTGTCAAATCACCATCTTTACAGATACCATGTTTGTTAAAGTTACTAATCTCAACCACCATATGACCTTCTTTTGTAATTATTTCATATTCTAAATCGATAATTTATCTTGTCCTTATCAATGAGTAACCATAAATTCAGCTCATTCATAGAAGCCCATCAAATATATCCATACAAACACATCCGATCAAACATCCAAAAAGACCAAATCTCCAAAAAATATTAAAATCTTTGAACTAATAACACAATTAAGCTACCAAATATTTCCTTCTTATCCCCAAATTTGTCTCAAACCCTTGACAAGTACACCATGATAAACCCAAAAATGATCAAATATTTGAGTTGGGTCGAACAAATGAATTAAAAAATGTAAAATAAACCTAAAATCTTGGTCAAATTGAACAAAAAAAGGGAACAAACAAATATGAGATAAAGTTGAAAGCTTTAATGAGGGGGGTACCTGAAGAGTGGATGAATGAGAAGAGGAAGCACCGCCACAAACAAGAGCAGAAAGAAGGCGGCGGCTGTGTTTGGGCCTTGTTGGTGTCTGATGATGGCGTGAACCTAGGCGGCTACTACTCGAACCCATATTTCACTTCTCAATTTAATCCTATACCCACAACATCATATATGTTTTTATGTGTATAGGAGAGAGAGAGAGAGATGATTGAAAAATGAAGAAGAAGACATACACGGGCACAACTGATTCTCACCCCGATTCAATCGAGTCCTAATTAGAAATATAAATTGAAAGGGTTGGCCAGAGAGAGTGATGGAAAAGAAAGAGGGATTAGGCGGAGAGAAGATACGCGAGTGAAATGGGTGGTTGGGTATATTCTGAAAATCTAAAAAATTTAAACAAGTTCTGAAAATTTGGGCGGCGATTTTACCCGCTTAGCCCAAATATGGGCCGATATGAGTCCAGCTAGATACACAGATAAGTTTATGCTTTATATTTAAATAATATAATTCAAATAATCATTTAAAAAAAAATAAGTAATTATGTGTATTTTATCACTTCTATAATTCGTATATTTAATATTTTTTTATTTTTAAAATGCATATATTAATGCACATATTAAAATGAGGGGAATATATAATATTTTAACTTTTTATTACTTTTGAAATTTATATACTAATTTCTTAAAATTTTAAGACCTTAGAAAATTTCTATTTAAAACTTTTTAAAGTTTACTATGTATAATTTTATAAATCATCAAGTACGTTATTTATTCAATTCGTAAATCATATTAAATTATTATAATTTTAATATTTGATTTCCCGCTTTTTCCAATATTTTAAGTCCCGGACAACCAAAATTAGAGAGCGGGATGTTTCCCCCACTTATTTTGAGTAATTTTTTCATCTGTGTAAGGCAACACCAAGAAAAGTGTTGGCGTAGAAAATTTAAGGCAACACTTTTACCAACACTTGATTATGATGTTGCTGTATATCATCATTTTCTGTTTTTGGCAACCTAAGCCTACATTTTTCTTGGCAACACCAGTTTTGGATGTTGCTGTAGTCCATTTATGTGGTAGTGTTAAAAACTGATTGATAGATGATTTGGGATAATTGCAATGACTATGATATTAAAAAAATTAAATACATAAATGTAAAATAGTTTAAACAATACAAAATATGACTTATTTAAAATAAAGCAAAAGGAGCAAACAAGAGTGCCCGTTTGGAAAATTTTAAAATGAGTAATTTATAACTTAAAATGAATAAGTAACTTATAACTTAAAATGAATAAGTAACTTATAAGTAATAAGTAAATTAAAAATTATAAGTTATATAAGTGTTTGAATAACTTTACTTAAAAATCAGAATTATTTTTATTTAAATGAACTAAAACAAATATTTTTTTATATATAATTATATTAATTCATGAGTTTTGAATTAATATAATATTTATAAACATAAATTTTAAAATTAAAGTTAGTAAAAAAAGAAAAATTAAAATAAGTTAAGAAAAAGTACGTCGTTGCTAACATTCAACTTATCAGCATATAAATTATAAATTCAACTTATGAATAGACACACATTATAAACTTATAAGCTATAAGTTACAGCTTATAAGTTGTGACAAGCCCTCCATTTCCAATCATATTTTCTAACGCATCCGAGACTATTATACCCATATTATTGTATTATTGGCTCTAACTTGAGTCAGGAGAGTAGGGTGAATTAAACTTTTTAATGCCTTTTAGTAGTTTAGGTATCAATTAAAAAGTTTTTATTATCAAATATATATATCAGCTGTAACTCTAATATTACTTAGCAAAAGATTAGTAACTGGTAAACTCTTAACATTATTCTTTTTTTTTGGTATGAATAGTAAATTCTACATAGCTTAAAATTTTGCCAATATTTAGGAAAGATTAAACTTTTCTAGTATTCACCTTACAAGTGATTGCCATAATATTTTATAACAATCAAAATCAGCCCTAGTTGTAATGTAAGCTGGCTAGATTTTAGCCTACTTAGTTTCAGTCACCACTTAAACCGTAGTTAATGAATAAAAAATATGAATTATTGAAAATGATTTGAGGATTATTAAAGTTTTGTAGACTCTTATAGGTGATAGTAAAGTAAAAAATGAAATTACATGAAGCATTAGTATCTAAATGAAAATATGTTACTTTGTCAAAAAAAATGAAAATTTCTTATGGCTACATTTAATTTAAATATGTTAAATAAGAATCATTATAAGCTATGCACCAGCTGAAACTCAACTTGGTCCCTATTTACGGCGCGGCTGGCGCCAAGCTGAGATGCAAATCCAAGCCCAAAGCATCATCAAAGCTTGGACCACCTTCTACTCTCGAAAATCTACTCAGCGAAGGCCCATTGTTATGTGCTTGTCCAAGTTGAGGCCTAACACTCACCAATGTTGACTCCACTACACTGCCACTATACGGTAAGCTCCCTGCTCCTCTCCTGCCAAATGTTGACGTGGACGCCGAAGAAAGAACACAACCATGCAAAACCTGAATAGGAGGGACGGCGCGTGGCATGTACGCCAAAGCAGGAGATTCCAAAGGAGGTGGTAGTAAGTTAGGGGGAGGTGAGAAAGCCGACACAATAGTGTTTCGCATGTACGAAATGGGGGCTTTACGTGTAGCTTGCATTTGAGCTCGTTTTAGTTGTTGCCTCTCTTTTTTGTGAGCGTTTTGGTGGCCACCTAATGCTTGTGAGTTGGCAAATTCACGATAACAATATTGACACTCGTATTTATGGCCGTCGGTGGTCGGAAAATTGCCAGAGTTCGACGAAGCCGCATGTGTTTTGGTGGAGTTTTGTTCTTGATGATCTTTTATGACCGTAAAGCCAAAGAGTTTCAAGCCTCCATTAGAAGAAGCAATCGTCTTGTTATTGCTTAATTGTGTTTGAAACTGTAGTTCCTCCATAATGTGTGCGTGTGTGAGAAAATGAATTATTTTTTATGAGTGAAGGATTTATAAATTTATATGAAGGGAGAGAATGAAATTAAAGGAGAGAAATGAGAATATATAATGTTAAGGTGAGCGAGTTCCGACACGAAAAGAGTTGAATAAAGGGGGGTATTTATAAGAGTAGGAAAAGGATTTTAAGTTTGTGAGCACACTTGTTATTTTAAGCAAATGTTTTGTTTAAGTATGTGTGAGGATGTATAGATTATAGATAGTTAGGAGTATTGGTCGTAAAGAGAGATGCATTGTTTCGGATATTCCAATGAGAAGAGGAACATGACCCAAGAACACATGTATAGTCGCCCTAATGGATTGCACATTTGCACGCACTTTACATTCTTAAGTATCTATCGGTATAGTATAGGTAATATTCCGACAAGCTAGGGCTTGTAATCATCGGTTGGTCAAAATCTTTAGCAAACTAGAAATTCATATAAATATCATTTCACTCTATCCTCGTTTAAATTTTAATTTTATTATTCTCCCAATTCAGTAAACACTACAAGAAAAATGGTTAAATACAACCGGTTCAAAACCGATAGTCCCGGTGGTACATATGAGACTGATATTTAGTAGTCGGTTGTATTTAGTCTAAATATGACCGGTTAAATATGACCGTCAAATTTGACCGGTTAAATTCAACTGATGCCCATCAAATTTAAATTTTGACCGGTCTTTTAAAATTCCCACAAAAAAAATTGAATTTTCTGAAATTTTTGTAGTAATTTTTTTTTTTGAATTGATAATTCGTTAACAATCGTTTAATGTGAAACAATACCCTAACTATATATGTGGAAGATGAGGTTGATTAAAGATATTTATTTTCAATAAACACCAAGTAAATTTCCAGAAATAAAACACATATTTCAATTTTTTTAACAACACATTTCATAATTTTACAAAATATTTATACAATTAAGTTCATTGTCAATTTTTTTTAGCAAAAGAACGTGAAGTTTTCTAGATCCGTTACGGTGCGGAGACGTTCTTATATTTCAATGGTCTTCCTTGAACCATAGTAGAGATAGGACAATAATTCATAGAACTGGAAAAGAGAGATCCTTTTAGAGTACTCGAATAGTTGAATCTGAGTAAGGAAGTGTCATCTCATTTGCTTGACTTTGATTTTTAATGCGATGTGTCACTTTACTAGGGGCTTTGTTCGAAGTACATATAAAGAGTGCGATGCATGTGAATTTCTCATGTAGAGTTGTACCAGGTTTTGCATCATTGTGTTCTTAAATTCACTACTCACTACCTAATTTGTCCCAATAAACTATGTTCATTTGCATTTTCAACCTTACTTTCATATGTGATTATAAATGATCAATGTGGCAATTGTATGCATGGCAAATGTATGCTGGGTGGTGTCTTAGTTAAAATGGTTTAAATATATACCAAGTATTGTATCCGATAAATTCATTACAAATTTATTCAAAATTGATTATCAATTAATTTAATTTGATCATTCTTTTATAACCGAAAGTTCAAGTTATCCAAAATTTGAATTATTGAAATTGTATCCAATTGCAAGTATACTTGAATTTGAATTTTTCGGATGCAGTCAGTCATATACTTGACATTAAACTCTAATTAAACTTCGTGAGATTAAGAAATTACATTTGCATATATATATATATACACTCCTGGATTTTAAAAATTCCCAATTAATTTTTACATAATATTTGATATATTTATTTTTTTAAATCCGATTATTATTTATAAATTATTTTTGAATTATATATTTTATAATAAATAGAGTAAATATTATCTAAATATATAAAATCCAATTTATGTTCAAATTAATCTCTCTAAGTAATTTCTAATTTATCGATTAATCCCTAATTATTATCTAAATTAATTAGTACCCATTATCAATTTTTATAATCATGGCACATACGCATATACATATACATACATATGGCCCTTGGGAATATTTGCAGCTGTTGAGAAATTCAAATGTATGCTTATATTGTCCAATTGAAAATCGACAAGAGAGATTATATGGTACTGCATGCTATGTACTATATACTATAGTCTATATATTATCTCCACTTTCAAGTACAGGCTTTCTGATGAATCATGGAAGTAGTTTCAAGGGCAATTGTTGTGAATTGTGAATTATATATGAAAAAAGTAATAACAGTTTTTTTGAGACAATGGCATATGCCGAACGAGTTCAACAGTTACTAATGACTATACTTGTAAATTTTGATGAGCTAGGTGGTCTGGTAAATATTTCATTACCAAATGATATCGAGGGTTTACTCTATATCTTGTCTTGAGATTATGTATAGTTTAAGTGAAAATTCGAGCAAGAATCAGTATACTATGGAAGTGCTTCTCAGCATTCTGCTGGCCTATATTTTGTAATGTATATATTGCTTTCTCTTGGGAATATCTGAAACAGCCGGACTGAAAGTTCTTTGGAATTATATAATCAAACAACACTAGTACAAAAGAAAGATCCTTCTGCGTTTCACTTTTTGCGTCGGCTGAATATAGAACCGACGCTTAAACACACTGTAAGCGTCGGTTGTAACTTTAACCAACGTCTTAAGGCATTTGTGCATGATCTGTTGCGTCGGTCTTTAATACAACCGACGCTTTTGACCATCCGTAGTGTCGGGCTTTAAAACGCCGACACCTAAAATCCTATATAGTGTTGGTCTTAATAATGTCGATGTTATAGCTTCCATGTACAGCATCGGCATATGCCGATGCCGTAGGTTTGGTCTAAAGCATCGGCTTTTAAATGCCGACGCTACAAATTTGGTTTAAACCGTCGGCGTTTAATTGCCGACGCTGTAGATTTGGTTTAAAGCGTCGTCTTTTGGATGTCGACGCTATAGGTTGTGGTTTTTTTAAATAATTTTAAGAAAAATTTTAAATAATAAAAATTTTAAGTATAGTTTATAAAATACGAAATAAAATTAATAAAATTGTGGATATGAAATTATTAAAAAAATAGTAGAAAAATAAATACTATGATATACTAAACTCTAAATTCTTTTAAAATATAAAAGAAATAAAAAAAATAATTTTATAATTACAAAAGAATTGATATTTCACCAAATATTCTAACAATAAATTAACTAATTAATTTAAATGTTAATGATTAGTAGATTTGAAATGTTATTTTTCAATTTTTGAAAATTAATTGAAATTTTAATTTTATATAAATAAACACACAGGTGTTAACAATCAGTGTTTAATGCACTAATACAAATACTCCGCCGGCCGGGTCCATAATACATGTCTTTTTTGAAAAAATCTTCCATAATAAGTTTTTTAAACATAAATCATAATTTTCATCTTTACCTACATTAATTATATTATATATTATAATGAAAATTGATCATATAATTGTGTAGAGAATAGATATGTACAAGTATTGTGTGATAATTAATCTCCAAGGGAGTATATTTTAAAAAAATATTTTGAAAAACAAAAATTGAAAATAACTAACTTATTGCAAAGAAACTAATAAATATATTTATAAAAGCATTGTCATATATATATATATATATATATATTACGGGTATATTTATTTATCTATAGTTAATGTCAGGTTTTAAAATATAAATTATGATATTTTTAGAAATATAATTCGTAGTTATGTAATTTAGTAATTTTAAATGTTAGTAGTTATTTGATATTTTTAATAAATAAATAAAAAATCTAATTAATTTTTTGAAGAATATTGGTATATAATTAGTACAAACAAGTATTATTTTAAAGTAAGTCTACAAGTATTTTAAATATTTAAAAATTATTTGTTTTTTATTAACAAAGCAGAAGGGACTACTCTTTTCTTCTTCCCCGTTAATCTATATCTCTCGGACTTAATTGAGAGAGAGAGATAGAGCGAGACAGAGATCTTTTGTGAGAAATTACTGGTTCGAATTCTACTCTGTTGTTTTAATCTCCGTGTTTCTGTAAACATATTACTGTAATACACACACATACTTGTGTTTATATGTAAATGTATGTATAATCTAGGGTTTTGAACTTTTGATGCTCAATTAGTTTATTAACTTGATTACGAAATTCTTCTCGTAGATAGAGAATCTGATTCTACTTAAGTCTCCAAAATCGGGCATCAGTTCTTTTCTGGGTCTGTTAATTGGGTTGTACTCGGTACACATCTATTGCAGGTATGTATATGGAGTGCAATTAAGCTTTGGTTTTTTAATTGAGTTGTTTGTGTATATTTAAGGGGTTTATATGTATCTATATATGGTCGACATTAACTAGTTTGTATTCTTAATATGCTAGCATCCAATTAAAAGTCTTAGGTTTTGTATTCTTGGTAATCTTATTTTTATTCTGTTTGAGTTCATTATTTTGTTTGAGTTAATTGCTTAAAAGTATGATTTTATACCTTATTACCCATTGCAAATATTAGGCATCTGGTGGGAAATATGTCTTCTACTATGCTTGTATGTATTATTTGGTGAATCTTGTATATTTATAATGTAAATTTTTCTTGTTTGTATAGTGTATCTAATTGTCTGTCTTAGTGTATGTGTTATGCCATCATCGTATGCCAACCAGCTACCTATTCTTATAATATACATACAAGCATAAAGTCTAAATTTAGTCTAACAAAAATGATATATTAATAAATTTTGCCTTGTCTTTTGTATATTTTTTAGAAATCTAAAATGGATCGTCATACATGGATGTACAAAATACCACGTATATCACAAGAGTATGTCGATGGAGTTGACAAGTTCATTGAATGTGCGGAGCTAAATGTAAAGAAAAAAATGGAATTAGGAAAAGAAGACATGATCACCTGTCCATGTCGTGATTGTTTTAATTTAAAAAAGTATACTAGTGCTATGATAGTGCGTGATCATCTATTTCTTCGTGGTTTCATTAATGATTATACTAAGTAGATTTGGCATGGCGAGGGAATATATTCTGAAAATACAAATAAACCTGATGATGATTAAGGAAGTAATAGAGATAGTATTCCTATCAATAAAGAAGATAATGAGGAAAATGATATGGTTGATGAGATGATCCACGATGTTGAAGATCTTTTAATGCACCAACCGAAAGTTCTTGAGACCTTGGTTGATGATTCCAAAAAAAACTTCTCTATCCAGGGTGCACTGATCGGTTTACCAGGTTATCAACAACCTTGAAGTTGTGTAAGCTCAAAGTAAAGAACGGGTTGAGTGATAAGAGTTTCATGAAAATGCTAAAACTTCTATCAGAAATGCTTTCTCCAAATAGCGAGTTTCCCACTTCCACCTATGAGGCAAAGAAGATACCGTGTCCGATGGGTATGAATGTAAAAATGATACATGCATGTCCTAATGATTGTGTGCTATTTGGAAATGAGCATGAACATCTGCACACTTTTCCAAAATGCGGAGCCTCTAAGTACAAGTAGGAGGCAGGTAATTCTTCTACTAGTCACAAGAAGAGGCCTTCTGTGAAGGTTTTACGGTATTTTCCCATTGTGGAATGATTTAAACGCATATTTGTAAATATGAACGATACAAAGCTTATGAGGTGGCACATGGAAGGAAGAAAATCAGATGGGATGCTCTGACACCCTGCTGACTCTCCACTGTGGAGAACCATTAATGGAAAGTTCCCGGAATTTGGTCAAGAAGCTAGAAATCTTCGACATGGACTTTATGCAGATGGCATGAACCCATATCGCACTCTAAGCTCTCAACATAGCACTTGGCCAGTTCTTCTAATGATTTATAACTTGCCTCCTTGGTTATGCATGAAACGCAAGTATATCATGTTGACATTGCTAATCCCCGGTCCTAAAGAAGCCGGAAATAACATAGATGTATATCTGCAGCCACTTGTTAAAGATCTGAAGTTATTGTGGGATCAAGGCGAGAGGGTGTATGATGCATACAACCAAGCAGATTTTACCATGCGTGCCATGATTTTTTGCACCATAAATGATTTTCCTAGCTATGGAAACCTTTTAGGGTACAGTATTAAAGGAGCTGATGCATGTCCGATTTGTGAAGATGCTACGATTGACATTCGTCTAAAAAATTGCAAAAAAATGTATACATGGGTCATCGTACATTTCTTCCCCTTGCTCACGCTTATCATAAGAGGAAAAGGTCTTTTGATGGGAATATCGAGACTCGAGTGGCTCGATTGCCTTTAACCTGGAAGGAGGTGTTTGAACGAGTAAAAAATATTGATGTTGTACTTGGGAAGCTGTATAAAAAGCTAACCACCAGTTGCATTTGGAAGAAAAGATCTATATTTTGGGATCTTCCATATTGGGAGCACTTGCAAGTTAGGCGTTGTCTTGATTTTATGCATATCGAAAAAAATATTTGTGAAATCATTATCAGAACACTTTTAAATATACCTGGTAAGACAAAGGATGGGGTGAAAGCCATATTAGACCTACAGGAGATGGGTGTATGAACAGAGTTAACACTACAACAATCTGGTAAACGTGCATATCTACCTCCAGCGTGTTATATTTTGTCAAGGAAAAAAATATTTAGCTTTTGTGAGTTTTTATCTGGAGTGAAAGTTCCATCTGGATATTCCTCAAACCCTAAATATTTTATCTCAATAAAAGATTTGAAGCTGGTCGGTATGAAGTTACATGATTGTCATGTGTTAATGCAACATCTACTACCGATTGCAATTCGAGGCATATTACCAAAACATGTGAGAGTGGTTATCATGAAACTGTGTTACTTTTTTAATGCTACAAACAGTAAGGTCATTGATCCAATGACATTGGATAAGTTGCAAGCTGATATTATTGTCAGACTTTGTGAATTTGAAATGTATTTCATACACTCATTCTTTGACATTATGGTCTATTTAGTTATGCATCTTGTGAGAGAGATTAAAGTTTTTGTTCCTTTATATTTACGTCAAATGTATCCTTTTGAGAGATTTTTGTATATCTTAAAAGCATATGTGAGAAATCGATATCTAACCTGAAGCCAGTATAGTTGAAGGATATTCGGTTGAAGAGACCATTGAATTTTGCACAAACAATTTAGCATCTACCGATTCAGTTGGAATTCCAAGATCTCGTCACAAAGGAATACTTCAAGGACAGGGGACATTGGGCCACAAAATGATCTCTCCCAGTGCCGAAATGTTTGATAGAGCCCATCTCTTTGTATTGCAACACATGACAGAAGTTAATCCTTACTTACAAGAGCACATAGTCGAGATTCGACAAATGCATCCTTCTAAGAGTGGCAAATGGGTTACAAGTGAACACAACTGATCGTTTGGTAAATGGTTTAAAAATTGAGTGATGTCTCAATATTCAGAAAATCATTCCAGCATTTCCAATACGCTGAACTGGTTAGCATATGGCCCTGACATACTCGTGAGATCTTACCAAGTATTTGATGTTAATGGGTATACTTTCTACATAAAGTGTCAAGATGACAAGAGCACTGTACAGAATAGCAGGGTATCTGTAGAAGCTTCATCAATAGAATTTGAAAGAGGCAATTCTATCACATCGCGAGATTTAAAGAAATCATACTACGGGGTGATTGAAGAAATTTGGGAGCTTGACTACAAAGATTTCAAAGTTGCTCTATTTAGGTGTAAATGGTTTGATATTCATCGTGATGTTCAGTTGGATGAGTCGGGTTCACTTTGGTAGACTTTAATCGATTTGGTCATGAAGATGATCCGTTCATATTTGCTACACAAGTTAAGCAGGTTTTCTATGTAAGAGATCCTATTGATCATAGGTGGTCGATTGTTCTTCAAATTAAGCGGCGTATTGTTGGTATTGATAATGTTGAAGACGAGGAAGAATATAATCAGTTTGATGAAGATCCCCTTTTCTCAATTGGAATACCAACCACACTTAGGGAAGACAATGCAAGTACAAATTATTCACGTACCGATCATGATGAAGGTCAATGAATTGATGGTCAATTATGAGTTGAAATAACTTTGTGTGAAGAAGATGATTTTTACGGAATGTTGATCTCTGATTAAAAATGAAAAGAATATCTTTTATGAAATTTTTAGAGTCTGGATTAACAAACTGTTAGATTATAAATTAGTGCTGGTTTTTTGGTATTCTTGCTTGAATTTTAAATATTTTTCATTTTTTAATGGATGTTCTGCATCAAATCCTAATGCCTGGAATTAGCAAAAACTCAGATATGAAACTGCCCAATGCCTGACATTAGCCACTGGCCCAATTATTATGCATACCTGCTCTGGTGTTAACTCTGGCTTTTCGTAAAGATTGTGTAGTTTTTACAGTAGCCGATTCTATTTCCTGCTTAGAGACATAGTCGTTGTTGCCAACACCTATTTTTTTCTTCAGCTTCTTTTTTCCCTTTCTGCATATTAATTACTAAAACTTGAATGCACAAAGTTTTACATATTATTTACTAATCCCGTTGTAACAAAATTTGGTCATGATATTGTGCCAGTTATGGTTTATGGATAAGTTTTTCTATTTAAGTTTTGGATAGAGTTTCTAGGTGACCGTTGACATCTAGATTTAATGGAAACATGAAACCAATATAGTTCGAAATGGTATTTTTCTAGTTCAAGTTGGAACCGTCTGATTACAATTGGTAACTTATACAAATTGCTTGCCTTTAAAAAATTTTACTTGGTCAATAGCGTATTAGATGCTTGGAATAGATGATTAAAATTATAGATGGTTAAAATTATAGATGAAAAAATAAAGGTATGATCTAGAGAAGTTGACCAGTAAGTAGAAATGGGTGTCAACATAGCCATCTGCTGGCATGTTACTGCTGCTACACTTGCATGCTCATAATTGGCTTCTTTCTGTCCAAGATGACTGCTACTTAAATTCTGTAATACTCTAGAGATAAACGTTGTTATGTGACTTGTGTTTTATTGCAGGAAAAACATTTCTGATCAGGAATCAAGACAAACAGTTTTAATTTTGTGTGGTTTTAATTGTCAAGTAAGCAGTTTCTCAACCACTGTTTCTTAAAAATGGCAAGTTAGCTTTATTTTCCAGCAGTAACTGTTGAAGTGGTTGTTCGTTACTAGTTTAGTGCATTCTGCAAAATCCCTCTCCATACAACCGGTGGTCATTCATTTAACAAATCCAACTTTACCTTTTACCTTTACCACTACCTCTGTTGGTGCTTTCTTTTGCTTTAGGTAGTAGTACTGTCATGGATTTTGCTGCGGGGAACATGTAAGAATAATATGTTCTAAAACCAAACTGCATATTTTTTAGAAATCATCTATGCTACCAGATGATTTAATTTATTTATTCTTTTTTATCACCAAAACATCTACTAATTTTGTCCAGATTAGAAGAACAAGACATGATAAAAGGAAAAAAGTATGAAAAGAAAATAAAATCTATAAAAGAAAATTTATTATAATATTATTTAATTATTAAGTAACAAGCTCCTCTCTAAAGTATACTTTTACCCCTCTCTGAAGTAACAAGCTCCTCTCTAAAATAAATTATAAATAATAAATTATAAAAATATTGTGAACAGTACCTGATCTTATCCTTAGACTCTCATCACTCAAAATTCATTTTTAGTAACTTTTCTAAACCATCTCTAAGTGAAAGGAAATTTTTTGAATGTATTTTTAAGAAATGTATAATTTGATTATTAATCTGTGATGCTCAATTACAACTAACATTAGGATATGCCTAAAATTATAAATTGAAGTGAAAGGAAATTGAACAAAAAAAATAAAAAAAGAACAGAGACTTTATCTCATATAAAAATGCAAGTAATCTCATCTCAAATACAGATATCTCTCAAACAACATTTGAGTGCCCTTCTGGGAATGTGGAAGCCTTGGAAGGCAGTGGTAAGTCTACAGTGTTAGAAGGGATGGGCGTTCTGGTGGCTGACACAAATTCTTACTCGTGGTGGTGCAGGCATCCTTTCTTTCGAGATTGATAACTATGTTCATCATAATTATCATTATCATATTTTACCTTCCTTTTAGAAGATGCGTGTACAAGTTTTGGATCACAGATTCTGCATTCTGGTGATTTAATAAACATAAATTTTGATTTTACAGACGGAACATCTTCTCTGCCTATCATATCTCTGCAGATCCCGCTTTTTCTTTTTATTGGTTTTCGGAGCTTCAGTTTCTTCTCTGCTCATGATTTGGGGTCCACCACAACCATTAGAGCCCGTTTCAAATTTGAATTGCATGTTATTCCAGAAATTAAGGACTGTGATAAGTGGTTCCCCTCGGCATCAGATAATTATCAGCTGCAAATTCCTGATGAGGTCTTAACTGCATGTCTGCATATTTCTGCCTTTTCTTTCCTACTTTACTAGAATCTGGTTTATGTTGCTGCATTCTTTCTCTTCAGTAACTTGAGCATAAATTTGTGACACGGGTTCCTTCCCACACCCTTGTGCAACTTCTGAAACTTCTATACCTTTTCCAACAATCACTTGACCCAAGGTTTTCTTTATAACATTGTCAACTTCTACTGGATCTATCATATCCTCAATCTTTGTATTCTCTTCACTTTTAGATGCAAGTACAACCCCTTTCGAAGCTGCATTTTATGTAGACGATGGACCCTTAAGTTGCAGACACTGAGCAGGCTCCGTAATCACTTCTCTGATATATTTATGTGTAAAATGAACCCTTTTTGCTAATACTTCTTTGATTTTATTCTTGAATTTAATTTATATGTCATACTCCAACCTTCAATCATCACCATATATTTTTAATATTAAATCTGCCATCAATCTGGTTGTAGTCTATTTGAGGTAGAAGCTTGATATATAAGAAAATAATAAATAGAAAACCACTGAAATAACATTTCATGCGGTTGCTGCCAGCTATTGAACAACAAATTACTTTTTCAATCAGTTACAACTTGACTTATCAGTTGAAAACATTATTTATCTGTTTTACAGATTCTTGTCTCCTTTATTATATTTTAGGTTTTTTACATGGATCAAGATAAAGATAACGAGGAGCAGAATTATGAAGGAGTATCCAAGAAAAGGACCAGAGGTCCGACGTTGTGCACAAAACTTAATAGAAGGATGGTAAATCAGAACTTGGAGTGTAGCATTTCTTTCGACGAATATGGTGACCCAATCGGGGACATGCTTAAAGATTTCAGGAGTTATATAGGATCAGTGGCCAGAGTACAAGTCGATATTAATATCGAGAGTTGGGATCAAGTTGATCAAGGACTGAAAGATGCCATATGGGATGATATTAAGGTACAAACTACTCTAAATAGCATGTGTGATTTCTTATCCAAATTAATAGGCTTAATTTTGTCATATTGTTGTCAAAAAATAAATTTATTAAAGTAGTGATTATAAGTGTTTATAATTTCAAAAAATATTTTAAAACCATAAAAATTAGTATGTCCAACTCGAACAGTGTCAATGTAAATACATACACGTGTGTGTGTGTTTTTGTGATGAAAGCAAGCAAACCTGTGTACCAAGAACTTTCAGTAATTCTGCATGTTCTATTTCTATTTGGCCACGAGCTTTCCTATAATTCAATGCAGCTCTGTCAACTTCCTATCTGTATAAAAATTGCCATCCTATAAACAAAAAAATAATGTAGAATGCAAAAAAAACTGATGAAAACCAATGTACCTATTTCCAGTTGCTTAGATCATGTAACAATATAACCTTCCACACCTCGAATGATGTCTCTTTGCAAATGCTGATAGTAAGGAATTAAGGAATGTGCAACTCAATGTAATGAACAGCATTAACAGGAGACATACAAATAAACAAGAGAAAATTGGGAGACCTTTCCCGCACGGGTAGATATGTACAACTTTTCAAGATTTTGATGTTGTTGTAATTTTACTTCACTGGGTACAATACTATCAGAATCTCCCATTCCAGAAGCGAACTTCTTGCGAACAACCTGACATAGTGATAATACTAGGAATTAGTACTAGACTACTAGTCCTATGTGTCAGCAATCAATTATTTTATATGTGCACATTTTGTGATACTCTCATTGCCATTCCCATGTACTTTCTCAGCTTATATATTCAAGCATGCTGAAAAGTCATGTATTGTATTACTAAAAGCTGATTTGTGCTTATGACTAGCATAATTCCAAGAGCAATTAAAAGTTATTTTGTGCTTAGGATTTTTTTGTACAATACAACAAAACTGTAACCTCTAATATTGATTAAGAGAACATAAAGAAGTTTCAGACAACTCTTCTAGCTAAATAATTTATTTATCAAACTCAAGTAAAATGCTTAAGATTAATTTACTTACACTTAATATCAGTAAGTAATCTCAACCAATATTGGCAATTTTGCTTTTAACCACACCTGGATTGAGTATATCTGCAAAATCTAGATTGAGTATCACAACTTTGCTTTTAAATAAAGTTTGTATTTTTTTATCTAATCATATATTATTCTAATATATATATAAATATACAATAATTATAAATTTATAATAAAAATAATAAAAAATTATGAAGAAGCTGTGATCATAGTTTAGCAGATTATAGGCTCTATTTAATATTTATATACTTTGTAGGTAATACTTTATGCATAGTTACCATTTGCTGTCACTGGATTTCTTTTTCTTTGTAAGGTATGTACTTGTTCACACGCACATTGCATGTCTACGTATTAAATATGTAATTTTATCTTTATGTTCAGAGTCCTTGGAAATTGGACGATTCGCGTAAAAAGAACGTGTTAGAAAGAGCAGGGAAGCAGTGGAGGAATTTCAAGAGTAAGTTGGCCAAAAATTACTTTCGTAAAGGGAATGATCCATGTCAAAATACAATTTCATCAAATTTGGAGATGTGGGAAATATTTAAAAAAAAGACGCGAAACAGAGGAGTTTAAGGTAAAATGATGCCCCTAAAATTCTCAGGTATCTTTTTTACTTGTGGAAGTTTATGGTTCTCCCCTGTCCTATTTTCTGCCTTTACTCACACCTCTTTTTTTTGTTAAACAGGAAATAAGTGAAAAAACAAAATTAAGTCAACAACATAATGAACATGTACATTATCTTGGACCTAGTGGATATGCGGCAAGGAGGACAAAGTGGCGTGTTGATGACCCCATAGCTTATTTGAGTGGTTATGAATCCATTAATTCATAAACTTTATCGAGTGAGCTTACCGGACGTAGCTATGATTGGATTAGAGCACATACAAAACCTCAGGAGGGCGGAGGTTATTACTTTACAAATGACAAGACGAAGGAAGTGTTTGAAAAAATGGTAAATTACTAAACTATTCGTGTGTTAAATTACATATAGTACTGATGGCTAATGTTGCTTCACTTTCTAATGAATATTATGAACAGGGAGAATTGCAGAGGCAGGTTTCAGATGGTTCATGGACTCTAGAAGGCCACGATGATATTTTGTCACGTGCACTTGGTTAGAAGGAGCATGGAGGACGTGTTAGAGGGGTTGGTGGAGGAGCCAAAATTAAAGATGTATTTGGATCAGGGAAACTAAATATAGTGGCCTCGTCTCGGTGGATGAGTTGGCCACAATTACACAAGAAATTACTAAGAAAGTTCATAAGGAGTTTGAGGAAAAGGTGAATGAAATGATGAATTCAAATCTTGAAGGTATATTTAATCAATTGAAGCAGATGGGTGTGTCAATTTCAGGTGATCAGTTTGTGAATAATTTTGGTACATCAAAAAATGAAATTGTTCGAAGCAGTTGTCAGTCGGTACATGATTCGGTACATAAAGAAGATCATTTCACAAATCTCAAGGTAATAAATAAACCTTTTTATTTGGAATATCTAAACTCTAAGGTTAAATTTTAATTCTTAATTTACAAAGAGGATTCTAGCGGTTTGATATTTTTATTTGGTATTTGTGCTAATTTATGCATTCCAGGCTGCAACACTTTGCTTTCTTTGGGTGATACATCTGGAGAAAGGGAGAGTTATTGCAACAAGGGGACTGTTTTTCCATTAAATAGTGGGGGGGGTTAATATGATTCATAATAGCCCGATTATGCCTCACAATGTCAAAGTATCAGTTGATGATGTTGTAGCTGAATATTAATTAACCCCACTTCATGTGCCATGTGTAACACCCCCAGATCCGGGGTCGGGGATCCGGGTTGTCACGAGTTCCATTTCCCCTAATAATACCCAATCTTAATAATAAATCAACTATTCTGTACTGTGACCCCACAATAAACACACACACCACACGTTATAGTCTCAGAGATGAACATCCAAAAATAATCACAAGTCATTTTATTCCACAATTATCTGCCAATACACCTTAAAAGGTTTTCTGAATAAATTTACATTTTCTTTGCCATTATTACAATTCATAAATATACATAAGTCGGGTACATCTTAAGTTGAAAACCTAGCCTATTGGTAGTTCCTACCTCAGCTACAGCGACATCCACGCCTACAGGAAACTGCGGAATGTTTCCTATCCGCCTGCGAATTGGGAGCTTAGTCCTGTTCATCTTTTCCATCTGTTGTTGTGTGATGAAAGAAGAAAGCAAGGGTGAGCAGCAAGCCCACCAAATTAATATGTATAATGATTAATAGTATATGAGCCTTCTCATAGTACTCATGAAAGTCTTGGTCAAAAGAAATGAACCAAGTTGATATCTTAATGCGATGAAGTCGCAAAATATTTAGTATATATACATATATACTTTTCAAAATCTTGGAAGTCCTCTTCCATGCATAATATACACAAAGTCCCAGTGTATAACTGTATAAAAAATATCGTTGCAAGGTGATCTCATATATCTAACCTTGTCTCAACGTTTTTCTGAAAATCTTTGTCATTCATAA
This sequence comes from Apium graveolens, assembly GCF_009905375.1. NCBI lineage: Eukaryota > Viridiplantae > Streptophyta > Magnoliopsida > Apiales > Apiaceae > Apium > Apium graveolens. Next base: position 187,181,489 of record NC_133656.1, on the reverse strand, counting down.
GACAATTATTAACTAGATATAAGTTTAAAAGATGAAGTTACCAAATACTTCACTACACTTATGTCATTTATAAAGCTACTTGAACTACCACTGTTCAAAGTATAATGAGCTTTCAACAGTTCATCACATAGATGAGACTACAAGACAAGATTTGAATAGATTAAATCTTTGAAATATTATTAAAGGAAATGAAGTTATGACATACTTCATTAAGTTCTGATATATATATATATATATCCACATATACATCTTCTTTATACATTTCCTGAAAACCTCTGTCATGTAAAGTATGAACAGAGTTGCAATATCCAATAAATTTGGAAAGGAAAAGAATTTTGGCATAAACCATGTATCTTGCTGATCAGGCAAAGATACCCATAAGTAACCTTTTCTAATAGTAGATGGACGAATTCCCCACTGGTCATCACCCTGGTCATAATAGGACCTTATGCTGGACTGCCACTCAGCCACTTATGCATTTGATGGACTCCCACTGAGCCACTTACACTATCATGGACGCCCACTGAGCCCATGTTGCTTATGCCGACTCAATAGATGGACTTACTTCCCGAACGTTGGGTAAGTAATCAATTCATTTACTGAGTTTTGGGATCCGCTCTAACTTTTAAAAATCATTTTGAAGACTCGAAAACACTTTAAAGAGTGTTTGGAGTAAAGCTGATTTAATGAAGTAAATCAGTCCCCAGAATATTTAGAAAATGTCTGAATATTATTATTTAAATAATATTCCCATAAAGAATAATCTTTATAAAATAATTGAAGTAGAAGTATTAAAACTTATACTTGAAATGAGTATTAAATAACCAAAGATATACTTATATGAAAGTACTATCTTTATTTGAATAATCGAAAATAAGTTTGATTATTGACACCTTATTCTTTAATAAAATAAAGAATATATCTCAGCAAATAATCGGAGTCATAGATCCTCAAATGAATATTTAAATAATATTCATTAAATAATATAAACTGATTCATAAGCCCTCGAATGAATATTCAAAATAATATTCATTTAATAATATAAAAGAGTCATAAGCCCTCGAATGAATATTCAAATAATATTCAATAAATAATATAAAAGAGTCATAAGCCCTCGAATGAATATTCAAAATAATATCCATTTAATATAAAAGAGTCATAAGCCCTCGAATGAATATTCAAAATAATATTCAATAATAAAATAAAGTTAAAGTTATCGAATAAACCTTATTCGATTAATAGTTTTGAAAACTGTGACCATATATATATATATAAGTATATATATATATATATATTTATATCCATATATATAAAATCTACTCGGGATCCTCGACTCCCGGTTTTAGAAAATATTTTCACCTTTGGGTCCCTATACTAAGGGTATATGCAAATTACCGCTATCCTCTAGCATAGGTATTATCAACAATTATATATGGAAAGAATACGAAACAAGCATGCATATATATACCATATCGGCATGCTTCAATATATCACAAAATTTGCTAATTAACCATCATGCATTTATCACAAGATAATGCATATACATATATACATCACCACAACAGTATAACGGGTAGAAAACTTGCCTGAGCGACTGGGGGTTACGAATGGCTTGGGACGAGTCTGGTAACCTATAACAACAAGTAAGTTGGAATTAAACCAAAGTCACTTGTAAATCTATTCTTTAACTAACTTAGACTCTAACGCTTGTTTTGCGCTTACTGATTTTCTTAAGTCACTCGAGTACCCTCGGCTCCACCATTTTTAATAATTTAACCTTTACGAGTTTTAAGGCGATTCCTTCGCGAGTGTCTTAACAACTGCCTAACACACTTACCATAAATGTTTCTTACCTTAATTAACCCTTTTTGGTCTTTAACCTATGTTTCAAAGTAAGGCAAGGGGAAAAGTTTCGTTCGCGAAACGCCGTTACTTGAAACGGTCGTTTCTCCTAAACCGTGCATCGGAATCGAACGAACTACATATCAAAACGAAGCTCGTAACACGAACTATCTAAACATGGCAATGGTCATAATCTAGCAGGGGGTTCTCGGGTCCTAATGTTATGCACAAAAACAGTCTAAAGAAAATCGGACGTTACGACGGCTATGTTTACGCGATTTCCCAATTTAAAACCATTCAAAACCAACCCAATTCAACCTCAATCCAACATACAACCAACATCCATCCTTATCAAATCATAACAACCCCAACCAATTCAATTTTAACATTCATACTTATGCCTAAGCTTGAATTTAACTATACTACATTCTTTTAATCAAAACAACAACATTTACCATTCCAATTCAATACCATTTCAAATCCCAAACTCTAAATCACAACATCAAGCTACAATATCACCCTACTAATCAAAATCATCTTATAATACATAGGAATCTAGGGTTTAGAGATGATATACCTTCCTTGAAGAATGGAGAATCAAGAGAATGGCTTGGAATCACCCTTAAAGTCCTTATCCAAGCTTAATCTAAACAAAACTTCAAGAACACAAATTTTATTTCTTGAAAAACACTATTCACCATCTTCTTCCATGATTTATAGAAAAAGATTGGCTTGGAATTAGAAGCTTAAACTTATAGGAAGTATGTAACTATCCATGGGGAAGCTTAGATAATTACCTTGCTAAATAGTAAGTGGTGGAGCTTGGATCTTCAATTTCTAAGAAAAGAAGCCGAGAGCATGAAGAAGAAGAAGAAGAAGAGAGAGAGATTTTTTGTGTTTTGCCTTGTTTTGCTTTTGGTTGGTTGATTTTTGTTGTTTGATTTAGTCAATTACCTTGTTGCCCTTGAATTTGTGTGGTTCTCATTCAACCACACCTCTTTCCTTCCCATGTCATGCCTATGTCATGTAGTGATGTCATCCTTCCCTCCTTGCCCTCTTCTCATTGGTTGGGTGACATCACTCTCTCTAATCCCTTTGATTAACTTCCTAATTGTTTGCCTAATGACCGTTGATCTGTTATACGGTTCGCTTAACTTTCGTTCTCGTTTATCGTTTGAAGGATCATACCCGGGATCTTATTACTTAGGTTCCCTTAACCTTTCTCAATACATTATATTCCTTTTTATGATCCTCTATTATAATCCTTTAATTTAAATCCTTTTATCAGGTTACCTTATACTCAATTCTTTCCGTATCTATTGGATTTCCGGGAAAAATCAAAGTGTTCGGATTTGGATTCTGACGATCTTTACATACACTTATATCCCATATAAAGTACTAATAAAATCTCAGAATATCCATATCAGAACCCCTACATAGTGTGGCATAAAAAGTTTTCTCATTCAGCAAAAACACTATTCATAAGGGTTTCAAAATTTCCCAAAAATTGGGGTTATTACACCATGTGATGAACATGAGACGGTAGGAAATACAACGGGTAGCTTTGTTCAATGGCCGAAGGATCTTGTGACATTAGGGCAGGTATATGTCTTGTGAGGTGAAAGTTTATTATAGAATTTTGTTCTCTCATTTATTTGCAGTTTTTCATGTTTGTAATTATTTTTTACTATAGGAGCCGATATTATTGGAGAAGAAGAAGAGTGAGACTATGTTAGGAATATATGTGCATTAGTTTGATGATATGTTTAACAAAACACTTAAGTAGAAATCTAGTGTTTGTAGCCTCAACGGATAAGACCACTTTGGCTATCCGTTGATGGTGTAGCTTTACTTAGAAATAAGTCTAGTGTTGTAGCACATTTCAGTCTCTGAATTTGAGATATAATTCTTAAATGTTGAGGGAAATTATAAGTCATGTTGACTACTAAAGGATATGTAGATAGGAAGGCCAATTGTAAATATTTCATGCCTTGTAATTTTGTATAAATGAAATGGTGTCAACGGATAACTTAAAGACCTTCAACGGATGAGAAACAAAGCTTCAACGGATGTCTCTAAAGCTTCAACGGATAACATCCTTCAACGGATGAGTGCATCAACGGATAGAGCTTCAACTGCTAACACATCAACGGATAAAGCCATCAACGGATGAAGGCTTCAACGGATGTTCTGTTAAATAGTAGTTGACAAGTGGTAGTTGTACCTACAAACAGAGGCACATGGGTTGACAGAGACAACTGAGATGTGGTAGCCTATTTCAGGAACATCAGAAAAAGCAGCCATTCTACTCTAGTATAAAAAGACAATAGTCAACAATGCACTGGAGTAAAAATGGAGAAGAAACAAGTGGAGAACTTATTTTATTATTGTACTTTTTATCTTTGTCTTCACTTGTAAACTTGGTGTTATATAAACCAAGTAGCAGCTAGTAATTAGATAAGAATTTTTCCAGAGCTGTTTAGAAAAATCTTGAGAAAAATTATCTAGTTTGTACTAGGATGCAGCTGTGATCAACTTCTTGAATCACAGATTTTCTGAAATACCATCTCTGGTGGAAAAACAAATCCACCAGAAAAGTTTTTTAAGGTCTGTTGTGTTCTGTACTTTTGTGCTTGAATATATATCTGTCTGTATTAGCTTAAAGCAATTCACACACTTGTCTATCTTAAACACACAGCCTTTGAAACTGCTCAAAACTTGAAAAAGTTTTGAGATTTACATTCAACCCCCCTTCTGTAAATCTCATTGTTAGTTCACTAGGAATAACAATTGGTATCAGAGCAGGCTCTTGACACACAAAGAGTTTAAAGTTCTTGGAAACTAACAAAGATGAGTAAGAAGGATATTGGTGTAAAAATCCCAGTTCTTGACAAAGACAGTTATCACCATTGGAAGGTGAAAATGCACCTTCATCTACTCTCCCAAGATGAAGGTTATGTAAACTGCATTGAGAATGGTCCTCACATTCCCCACAAAGTAGCCACAGTTGCTACAACCACAATTGTTGTTGGTCAATCCATTCCAAAACCTAGAGCAGAATGGACAATGAAAGACACAGAAGAAGTCCACAAGGATAAGAAGGCTATGAACATTTTGTTTAATGGTCTTGACAAGGATATGTTTGATAATGTGATAAATTGCACAACTGCCAAAGAGGTTTGGGACACAGTTCAGCTACTGTGTGAAGGTACAGAACAAGTAAAAGAAAACAAAATGCAGCTTCTCATTCAACAGTATGAGTATTTTCATTTTGAAGAAAATGAATCTTTAAATGACACATTCAATAGATTCCAAAAGCTGTTGAATGGACTGAAGCTGTATGGTAGAGTGTACCAGGTGAAGGATTCAAATCTTAAATTTTTAAGATCCTTGCCAAAGGAATGGAAACCCATGACTGTCTCCTTGAGAAACTCTCAAGATTATAAGGACTTCACTCTTGAAAGATTATATGGAATCTTGAAGACTTATGAACTAGAGCTGGAACAGGATGAGGTATTGGAGAAGGGAAGAAAGAAAGGAGGTTCAGTTGCCTTGGTAGCTGAAAATGAGAAAGAATGCAGACAAGAAACTGTGAGATCAACATTAAACTCCAAAGATGGCACAAGCAAATCAGAATCAAGCAAGGGGAAGGAGCAAGTTGCTGAGAATGAAGACAACTCCAGCCAAGATGACTCTGATGGTATTGATGAGCATCTTGCATTTCTGTCCAGAAGATTTGCAAAGATGAAATTTAAGAAAAACACTAGAGCCACTAAACCTCATAAGAACATGGTGGACAAATCCAAGTTCAAGTGTTTCAATTGTGGTATAAGTGGACACTTTACAAGTGAGTGCAGAAAGCCAACTACTAAAAAGAAGAAATCTGACCAAGTAGATTACAAAAAGAAATATTTTGATCTGCTCAAGGAAAAGGAGAAGGCTTTCATTACTCAAGAAAAAGACTGGGCAGCTGATGGAGAAGAAGAGGATGAAGATGTGGAATATGTCAACTTGGCTCTCATGGCTGATTCTGAGGAAAATGAAGTTAGTTCATCAAGCAACCAGGTAATCACTACTGATTTAACACAGCTTACTAAAGAAGAGTGCAATGATGCTTTTAATGACATGTCTACTGAATTGTATCACTTGTGTGTGTCTCTTAAATCTCTTCCTAAAGAAAATAGTAGGATTAAAGAGAACAATCTGTTTTTAAGTAATAGAAATGCTGTGTTAGAAGATAAGTTGATTGACCTAGAGAAAACTAAGCTACATTGTATATCTGTTGAAAATGAACTAGCTGAATCTGTTAAGAAAGTAGAAATACTTTCTAATCAATTAGGGAGAGAGCAAGAGGTGATTAAAGCCTGGAAGACATCTAGGGATGTTAGTGCTCAAATTGTCAAGGTCCAAGGAATTGAATCATTTTGTGAGACTGCCTGGGATAAAAACAAAAAGAAAATGGAATTAATTGATGGGCTGTCAACGGATGTGGAATCAACGGATGATGAAAATTATCCGTTGAAGGAAGAAAAGGAGCATCCGTTGAAGGTTCCTCAATTAAAATAGACAGATGTTTCTAACAGTGAAAAACTAAAGAAACTCAACAAAAAGTTTGGTTCAACTTCCAAGAACTTTGTCAAAGAAGAAGCAAGCATATCCAAAGATTTCAGTAAGGTGAATATAGGACACATGACCTTAGAACAGTTAAAGAATAGGCTCAAAGTGGTTGAGGATAAAAAGGAAACTAAAAGGAAATCTAATAGAAATGGGAAGGTAGGGGTTAACAAACATAACAATTACACACCTGATAAGTATGCTCCTAGAAAAAGCTGTGTGCATTATAATAGTGTTAATCATCTATCTGCTAATTGCAAATCTATTAAGAAAACTCCCATACCTGTACCCTCTTCCATGCCTAATATGTGGAACACCCCCAAATCCGGGGGTCGGGGATCCGGGTTGTCACGAGTTCCATTCCCTTAACAACACCCAATCTTAATAAATAATCAACTACTCTGTACTGTGACCCCACAATAAACACACACACCACAAGTTATAGTCTCAGAGATGAATATCCAAAAATAATCACAAGTCGTTTATTCCACAATTATATGCCAATACACCTTAAACAGGTTTCTGAATAAATTTACATTTCTTTGCCATTATTACAATTCATAAATATACATAAGCTGATACATCAAAAGTTGAAAGCCTAGCCTATTGGTAGTTCCTACCTCAGCTATGGCGGCATCAGTGCTTCTAGAAAAACTGCGGAACGTCTCCTAACCTCTTGCGAATCGGGAGCTTGGTCCGGTTCATCTTGTCTATCTGATGTTGTGTGATGAAAGAAGAAAGAAAGGGTGAGCAGCAAGCCCCCAAAATAATATGTATAATGATTACAATATATGAGCCTTCTCATAGTACTCATGAAAGTCTTGGTCAAAAGAAATGAACCAAGTTGATATCTTAATGCGATGAAGTCGCAAAATAGTCAGTATATATATACATATATTACTTTTCAAAATATTGGAAGTCCTCTTCCATGCACAATATACACAAAGTCCCAGTGTATAACTGTATAAAAAAATATCGTTGCAAGGGGATCTCATATATCTAACCTTGTCTCAACGTTTTTTTCTGAAAATCTTTGTCATTCAGAAGACAATTATTAATTAGATATAAGTTTAAAAGATGAGGTTAACCAAATACCCCAATATACTTATATCTTCCCAATACTACTTGAACTACCACCGTTCAAGTTATAATCAGTTTCAAAAGTTCATCACATAGATGAGACTACAAGACAAGATTTGAATAGATTCAATCTTTGAAATATTATTGAATAAAAAAGTTATGAGATACTTTATTTAGTCCCGATATATATATATATATCCACATATATATATCCCTTTAAACATTTCCTGGAATCTCTGTTATGCAAAGTATGAACAGAGTTTGAAACATCCAATGAATTTTGGAAAGGAAAAGAATTTTGGCATAAAACCCGATATCTCGCTGATCAGGCAAAGATACAATAAGTAACCTTTTCTACTGTAGATGGATGAATTCCTCACCGGTCATCACCCTGGCCGCATTAGGACCTCGCGCTAGACCGTACCCCGGCCCCTCACGCGTTGATGGACTGCCACCCCATGCCACTTACACAATAATAGACCGTACCCCGGCCTGTCGCTTATGTCGACTCAATGAGATGGGCTTACTTCCCGAACGTTGGGCAAGTAATGAATTCATTTACCAAATCTGCAACCTCGTTGCGAATATAAAACACACCACAGAGCCGGATTCCCCAGGTTTTGAGCGAGTATTAAATCCCCTTAAAAAAAGGAAGATCTTAATATAAAAATGAGTTTGGGATCCGCTCTGACTTTAAAAATCATTTTGAAGACTCGAAAACACTTTAAAGAGTGTTTGGAGTAAAGCTGATTTAATGAAGTAAATCAGTCCCCAGAATATTAGAAAATATCTGAATATTATTAATTAAATAATATTCCCATAAAGAATAATCTTTATAAAAATAATTGAAGTAGAAGTATTAAAACTTATACTTGAAATAAACATTAAATAACCAAAGATATACTTATATGAAGTATTATCTTTATTTGAATAATCGAAAATAAGTTTGATTATTAACACCTTATTCTTTAATAAAATAAAGAATATATTTCAGCAAATAATCGGAGTCATAGATCCTCAAAGGAATATTCAAATAATATTCAATAAATAATAAAGTTTAAAGTTATCGAATAAACCTTATTCGATTAATAGTTTGGAAAACTATAACCATATATATATAATATATATATATATATCCATATCCATATATATACAAAATCTACTCGGGATCCTCGACTCCCGGTTTTAGAAAATATTTTCACCTTTGGGTCCCTATACTAAGGGTATATGCAAGATACCGCTATCCTCTAGCATAGGTATTATGCAACTATAAGCATTGAAATCAACAGATAGATAATCAGATTACGAAACAGACATGCATATATACCATATTAGCATACTCCAATATATTGCAGATTTGCTAATACAATCATGCAATATCACAAGATAATGCATATACATTATTTACATCACAACAACAGTATAACGGGTAGAAAACTTGCCTGAGCGACTGGGGGTTACGAATGGCTCGGGACGAGTCTGGTAACCTATAAACACAAGTAAGTTGGAATTAAACCAAAGTCACTTGTAAATCTATACTTTAACTAACTTAGACTCTAACGCTTGTTTTGCGCTCACTGATTCGCTTAAGTCACTCCGGGTACCCTCGGCTCCACCATTTTTAATAATTTAACCTTACGAGTTTTAAAGCAATTCCTTCTCGAGTGACTTACCAATTGCCTAAAACACTTACCATAAATGTTCATGCATTAATTAACCCTTTTTGGTCTTTAACCTACATTTCAAAGTAAGGCGAGGGGAAAAGTTTCGTTCGCGAAACGCCGTTACTTGAAACGGTCGTTTCTCCTAAACCGTAAATCGGAATCGAACGAACTACATATCAAAACGAAGCTCGTAACATGAGCTATCTAAACATGGCAGTGGTCACAATCTAGCAGGGGGTTCTCGGGTCCTAATGCTATACACAAAAACAGTCCAAAGAAAATCGGACGTTACGACGGCTATGTTTACCGCGATTTCCAAATTTTAACCCATTCACAAACAACCCAAATCAACCTCAAATCCAACATACAACCAACCTCCATCCTTATCACATCATAACCACCCCAACCAATTCAATTTAATCTTTCATACTTATGCTTAAACTTAACTTTAATCATTCTTAAGTTCTTTTAAATCAAAACCACAATAATTACCATTCCATTCACTACCATACCAAATCTCAAACTCTAAATCATAACAACAAGATACAATATCAACCCACTACTCAAAATCATCCTATAATATATAGGAATCTAGGGTTAGGAGATGGGTATAACCTTCCTTGAAGTGGTGGGTGGGAGCTAGGAAGCCTTAAGAAGCTTGGAGAAGTTTTAAGAAGCTTGGATCTTCAAGAAACAAGACAAACTTCAAGTTAAAAAATCTTGAAAACACTATTCATTGTCTTCTCATTGATTAAATGAAGAAGTTTGAGAAAGAATTAATGGCTTAAACTCATGATATAGCCATAACTAAGCATGAAGATGATTAGGGAATTTTCTTACCAATTTAGGAAGCTTTGATCTTTGATTTTGAAAAATCTATGCCTTGAAAATGCTAAAAAGCCGAGAGCAAGATGAACTCATGCCTTGGTTGTTTTTGATTTTTTGATGAAATGATTTTGCTAGCTTGGTTGGCTTGGTTTTTGTATTTGATTTAGCAAATTACTACCTTGCCCTTGAATTTGTGTGGTTCTTATTCAACCACACCTCCTTCCTTCCATGTCATGCTTACCTCATCCTCATGATGTCATCCTTCCTTCCTTGTCTTCTTTCTATTGGTTGGATGACATCATTCCCATTAATCCCTTTGATTAACTTCCTAATCGTTTGCCTAATGACCGCTGATCTGTTATACGGTTCGCTTAAACTTTCGTTCTCGTTTATCGTTTGAAGGATCATACCCGGGATCTTATTACTTAGGTTCCCTTAACCTTTCTCAATACATTATATTCCTTTTTATGATCCTTTATTTAATCCTTTAATTTAAATCCTTTTTATCCTGTTACCTTATACTCAATTCTCTCCGTATCTTGTGATTTCCGGGAAAAATCAAAGTGTTCAGAATTGGATTCTGACGATCTTTACATACACTTATATTCCATATAAAGTACTAATAAAATCTCAGAATATCCATATCAGAACCCCTACATAGTGTGGCATGAAAAGTTTCTCGTTCAGCAAAAACACTATTCATAAGGGTTTCAAAATTTCTCAAAAATTGGGGTTATTACAGTCTCCCCTCCTTAAAAGGATTCCGTCCCGGAATCAGATAGAAAATGAATAGGGATACTTTCTTAGCATTACACTTTCTAACTCTCAAGTAAATTTTCCCACATTGTGGTTCTTCCATCAAACTCTGAATAGTTTGATAACCCTTTTCCAAAGCACTTGTTCCCTTTTCACTCAACAACCCTTCCTGGTTGCTCCATATAGGTTACGTCGGGTTGCATATCTATGCGCTCATGTGCCCCTATTTATCTGGCATCTGAATTACACTTCCTTAACACTGATACGTGGAACACGTTACGACCTGCTACATGTTCGGGGTTAGGGCTAGCTCATATGCTAACTTCCCAAACGTCTTAACATATCCAAGGGTCCAACAAATTGTAGACTTAGCTTTCCTTTCTTTCCGAACCTCATCAATCCTTTCTAAGGGATACCTATAACATTACTAGGTCCCCTATTTCATACTCTTTATCCTTTCGTGTGAAATCAACATACTTATCATGTCCATCTGGGCTACTACCAGCCGTCCTCTGATTAGATCTATCATATCCTTGGTCCTTTGGACTACTGCGGGTCCGAGCATCTTGCGCTCTACAACTTCATCCTAACATAAGGGAGATCGACATTGTCTTCCCTCAAGGATCTCATAAGGCGACATCTCGATAATGACATATGATCTATTGTCGTAAGATAACTCAATCCGAATTAAGTGATCATTCCAATTTCTTTCAAGTCTATTGCACAGACTCTCATTATAGCTTTTAGCATTAGAGCTTCTGCTTCTCAATACCCATTCTTTTCCAGTTCGTAATCGCTATCACCTTTCGTTCCTAATATTATACCGGTTACACTTTTGCTCACTAGCGTTCTATAACCTTTTAATAACCACGTCAACCTTAGTATCACGAATGTGTTTCCATTCCGAATACCACCATAACTTTTACTACTCCTTTTTCAGCTGTTTCTATCTTCGAAAGCTTAATCCTTCATATAGAAGTAAAAGAATTTATTGAGAGATCACTATGATCATGAACACTTGTTATATTGCATAGTTAGTACAGAAGGTGGCCAGCCTTTAGTACTTGACAAGCAATTAAACAATAGCTGGTATCCTACTCGGCTTCTATCACACAGATAGATAGTCATTCGGCAATACCTCCCCTTCTGGAAGGGTTGTTCTTCTCAGCTTACATGAAATGAAAAGAAGAGAAAAGAACGAACTGAAGAGAATTGTATATATGAAAAAATATACTGCCACAAAATATCTGGCTTGGAACCTACCTCTGAACTATAGAGGTTGTCATAGGAGAACAAAACATATACGTATTTATATCAGCATCAAGCATTATAGCCTCGTATTTCCCATGCCTAAATATTTTGCTATCCCGCCCATCATTCTATGGACCCACACTCTTCCTCGAGCTTATACATAATCACCTTGAAACTCCCTTGATATCGAAATCGAATCTGGGATCTCATTCTAGACATCATCGTTAATAGAATTCTATGCTTGCAACCGCAACCTTCCTCATATAATAATACGACTCTCTATTGGTAAGAAAGAATAAATATACAATAGGTAGATACTCTACTTAATAGTCTATCAATGATAACTTATACACTACCATGACCCGATTAGTGGTACTCAATCTCAACAGCCATTCCAATACAACTCACGGTTGTAATCAGCGCAATACTCGCAGAATCATTGCTGCCTTACTATGGTCCACCACTGACTACTGTAGTTTCAATTTCATGAAGTCTTAATAGCTAACCATACGGACCATACATCTCGTTCATAATTCTTCTAAGGAGGTAACATAATCACCATTCTGATTCATGAAGAACAACCCTGATCTCAACAGGTTCGTTAGTCCTTTTGAAACATGCGTCCAGGCTCATTCTCAAGATAGTACCTTCTAAGATAGATAGCCACTCATGGCGATTACACGAATTAAACCTTTACCAACTACTATTACGGCGGGTTATGGTGCAGTCATCAGAAGGAATGTCAATCTTCCAAACCATAATACAACTTCACAGTTTTAACCATCATCACTGTATTCTTTTGGCACAAGCGCCTATAATTATCCTCTTACCTTTAAAGTGTCGGCCACCTCTTTGGCTTTCCTGATAGTAAAATTTCCTTACAGTCAATGTCACTTTAACATCTCCAAATAAATTTTCTACCTTATTTCAATCACAGCTTATGTGAAAATGCTTTCCTTAAAATCTGATGAGTAAAAAAAAATCACCATTTTTCCTAAGTTATGCCTCAGTCTTTAGAGGTTAATCACTGTCATGACTGACTCTCAATCATAATTAGAACATCTTTATCTTAAGTCCTAATTGCCCTGAATAATTTCGACCATTACTGGTTCGATCCATACTTTCTCGTGGTTTAACACGTGCCCCACTTGGCAACATTATAATTACGTCATATTTCCTTTATCAACATTTCTATTCTTGAAAATTTTGAATATTACCTTTCCCTTGTAAAACCTCTAAGGTTATCCTTCAATCGTTCCTCCTGTATTCCCTAGATACAGGGCATATTAAATACCATTACTATTACTAGAACCATTGTCATATACTTCTGAAAAATTTCTCCACTGATTCTTAAAGGTTGTGTACATTAACCCTTTCCAAATCATACTGTCAAAACTCATACTGTCCCTATTAAGGGTGAAAAATTTATGCATTCCCCTAGGATTCATTTTAAGTTACGATGTTTATCCTTAATTCCACCTTTAAAAGGTACCTGCATCCTTCCATGGATAAATCAAGTCATATATCCCTGATAAGAGTGTCTTATTCAATCATTCCCACTCGATAGTCTATACCTAACTTCATAATAGCATCCTTATTCAAATTGAGGTCAATCCATATGGCCTCCAAAAGAAACAATGGTCATCCACTTTTCTTTCTGATTTGGTAATGATAACATGGATGTTCTGGAAGATATTGGTCATGTTCAACGTGAACTTCTTCTTAATAATTCCTTATTTACTTTGTTGTTTATCTCAACAGTCATCTCAATGTTGGGATATTCATTATTGGCGTCTCCCTTTCTGGGTATCATGCCACGGTCTTACACTTTACCTTCTTGAAGGTCACTTCCTTCACCCAATTTTCTTAATTTCTTACTTTCTTGTCTCTCAGTCTATCCGTCTCAATTTATCCTTCGAATTATCTCAAGGTTTCCTCGAATCTTCCCAATTACAGGGGATATAATATGTATCTCTTATGCCTTCACCCAGCAATTTTAACTCATGGTGAATCACCCTCATCCTGACGATTACATACTTTTCTATTTCTATTGCTACGAGTCTTTAGGGTTTCTCATACCCAATTCCTTTATCATTCCTCAAACTCTATTGCCTTTATATCCTTTCCACTTCAGTTTCTTTTTATTTTCCTTTCTCTTATCATTATTTCATGAACCAACACACATAAGCATTGATTTCAAATATCCCGTCATTCTGGATTCGCGTCTTCAGAACGAATATAAAACTTTACAGCTTAGATTCATAATTCATCATACTCGTCTGCCTTTGTTCTGGCTCTAAAGCTTTTACACTATCTCCTTATCTTTGGGAATTACTTTCCGAAAACAATTGACTGAACTTAAATCAGTTTATTCTAACCTCTGGCTCCGTGCCTTCCTTGGCCTTTTACCAGCGGGTGGTCTCTCTCTTAGGAGGGTAAGTGACAAAAACACTCTTTTGTGATTCGTCAATTATTTAAAATCTCAAATGATTCTGCATTCCTTTAGCCAGGCTCTTGCCTCGACTGGGTCAGCTTGTTCCTTGGAACTCTGAGAGCTTAGCGATTTAAAGGTCCTGAAAGAATTTCTCACCGCATTGTTTCCTCAGGGTGGTGGGTGGGAATAATAGTCTAAGTTCTGTCTAGAAAGGGCCATAAATTTCATATAGGAGTACCGTCTCGGGTCTCCTTTCCTTACTCGACTTCGTTTCTTAAGTTGAACATTTCCTCCTCCTCCCATAATCGGGGTCATCCTTCATATTTTAAATCCTCATTTTCACTTCATTATGTTATGGGTTCTTCTATCTTGATGGCGACCTCCCTGACTATCACGTTCAGGGTTGCTCTAAATCTTATTCCTCAAACTAGCTGTCATCTAAGATCTCATCCTTAAGCTCTTGAACATTTGGAACCCAAATTCTGTAGGAATACCTCATTATTCCCTTATCATCTTTCTCGGTATTAATCTCATATTATTTGTTGGCTCTGCCTTCATTCATCACTTTTACTGGCACAATATGTTCTTTTCCAATAATTGGGCTGTATTGCTATCTCAAACAGCTTTTCGGTACCGGCTCCGGTTACCTTCACTACTATTTCCATTTCTCAAAATCTCTTATAAACTCTCCAAAAGACATTATCATCTTGAGTCTCTCCTTTTTACCAAGGGCATCAGCCACATATTGGCTTTCCCCGAATGATAAAGAATCTCCCAATCATAATTCTTGATTAGCTCTAACCGCCTCCTCTGGCGTATGTTGAGCTCTTTCTACGTAAGAATGTACTAGAGCACTTATGGCTTAGGTAATTCTCGCACTTCTCTCCATACAAGTAGTGCCTCCAATCTTTAGGGGAAAACTATTGCCACGAGCCTAAGCTCATGGGCGGGGATATCGAATTTCATATACCTTAATTGTCTTGACATGTACGCGATTACCTTACCGTGCTGCATAAGCACGCACCCTAAGCCCTTGTGCGAAGCGTCACTACACTTCACAAATCTCCTTTTCCATCCGGCAATGCCAGCATAGGGGCCATCACCAACCTCTGCTTCAGTTCTTAAAAGCTGTTCTCGCATTTCTCTGTCCATTCGAACTTCTCAGTCTTACGACGTAGCGCGTTAAAGGGGTTACTATCTTTACAAACTTGAACGAACCTCCGGTAGTAGTGACCGGCCAATCCTACCTCTGGTAGTTGCCCTAACCATGGTCATCAATTCCTCAGTGGTCCTTTATTCTTGTCAGGATCCTCCATGGGATCCTCTCCTCAACAACTATCCCTTCTAGGACAACATCCTCAACCGCTAAATTCTCAATATCAACATCATCCGGTCCTGCATTAGGACACTCTATCGGATCCACAATCCGATCTCCAATTAGTAATAAAACATCATCGCGCTGATGTTCCTCAACTTCGGGTTCAGAGTCCCGCTACCATATACGATAACGAACTACGCTTCTATCGCTACATTTATAAGGGTTCCCATAAGGGTTTTAACTGTCAGTACTACGTTAGGTAGTCCGACTATGAACTTGGCAAGAGTTCTTATTATCTTAGTGAACTTATTATCTTAACGTCCCATCATCTCTGAGGTTTATAACGCTTAGCTCTGATACCATTTCTGTAACACCCCCAAATCCGGGGTCGGGGATCCGGGTTGTCACGAGTTCCATTTCCCTTAACAACACCCAATCTTAATAAATAATCAACTACTCTGTACTGTGACCCACAATAAACACACACACCACAAGTTATAGTCTCAGAGATGAATATCCAAAAATAATCACAAGTCGTTTTATTCCACAATTATATGCCAATACACCTTAAACAGGTTTCTGAATAATTTACTTCTTTGCCATTATTACAATTCATAAATATAATAATCTGATACATCAAAAGTTGAAAGCCTAGCCTATGGTAGTTCCACCTCAGCTATGGCTGGCATCAGTGCTTCTAGAAAACTGCGGACGTCTCCTAACCTCTTGCGAATC